>NC_069795.1:94867528-95193876 GCF_027406575.1 Nycticebus coucang
ATGGAGTGGAAAGGTCGACTGGAGCCAAGTCACAAAGAGGAGGCATTTGTCTAGAAGCAAGGGATCCTCTGAAGGTTCTTGAACAGAGGAAAGGTGTGAAGAATTATGTTTTAAGAAGACCAATATGGCAAGGGCATACAGGTTGAGTCAGAAGGGAAGGGAAATGAGAAGGCTGTGACTGTGGAACTCTAATAGCTTTGCAGTGATGACAGCTCAGACTGAGAGGCAGCCATGGAATCAAAAAGATAAGACAGACACCTGTGACCACTCAGTATCTACCAAACATTCATATATCTACAGTCCCTTGCCAAGTTCTAGATCTTTAGGCCTTCCATTTTAAAAAGGGCAATAATAAGGAGTTGTGGAAGAGATGAGGGAAATAGAATCTCACAAAGTTAGGGACACCAGAAAAAGGAAGTGAGAAGTTTCTTAAGATGATGTTTTTCAGAGCTAAGTGAGACACCAATGCAAGTGACACTGAAGATAGTCCTTCACCGAACTAGCAGGGAAGGCTTGTGGGAATACTCAGAATCAGACAGACCCTTACAGGTATGGAGCACACAAAGGGGAACATATTTAGCCAAACAGTGATTGTTCTGTAACTTTCTAAAGGCTTTCCTCGAACCGAGACTGAAAAACACCATTTCAGAACACTATGTTAAACTCATCCATAAATATTCTCACAAAATTCTACCTCAACAAAGTATTATCTGCAGTGTGTTTGCTGCCTACTGCCTGATGGGAAAGAATTTTGTGGTTGGAAAAAGGCTGCCTGTTCTGACATGTAACTTCCATGGAGTAATTTGTTGTCTTATGTATTTTGTGTTTACCTTATTACTGGACTGTCCATTTATGAAGCATAATTAGGACCTTGTTGGCTATAAATAAGGTAGAGTTATACTTCCTGGCAAATTCTTTAATGTGACTGATTCTCCTTGGCATGAAAACTATAGTTGCATGAGCTTCTTAAATAAAAACTGCATAATGATCTTTCCATCTGTCAAAGTTGCATAATTAAAGACATCAGCAGTGCATAGAATTAGCACTTCAGGTTTTGTTCACAGGTTTGGGCAGCATCCATCATCAGTCTGACAGATGGAATTGTTTTTTTCTTTATTTCTCCATTTTGCTCCCATTTCTGCTGCTACATAGTCCCTACTGAGGGCCCCTTCAGAGTCTAAGAATCAAGGACCTGGGATAATTGACTCAGTCAGGATCTGTTGGCTTCATTATTTATCACGCGATATAAGCTGAGAGTCTTTGTGCCAATAGAAAGGGGATCAGTCTGCCCCATTATCCCCTTGACATAGGAGAAAGCTATCATGAGGGCACATGAGGACGCCTGGTATTCTCTAGATGGAAAGGAAAGGATGACTTCTTTGCTTCCTGGTGGCACTTTATGAGCACCTGCTATGCACTCAGCTGTTGGTGTTACTGTAAGAATTATAGATGAGTCATCGCTTTCACTTCCATATTCTAGCTCTAGTTCTTGCATTAAATAATAATGATGATGATAATTTCCACCATTGCATGTCATGTCACAGACACATCCTCAAGTATTTTCTCATTTCACAGATAAACTGAGACACAAAGAGCTAAAATCTTGCCCAGTTTTATACTTAGTAACAGAACCAATTTTTGGGTTTCTACTCGGGACAGTCTACATAAATAGAAAACTGCGGCTAAGTAGTAGGAAGAGTGACTTACTTCTTTCCCATACACACAAGAATGCTCATAAGGATAAAAGACTAAAAATTAATAAATGCATTATCCACCTTTAAGTAGAAATACAGGCAATCTTCAAATCAGTTGAGGATTGTGTTCTATAAATGGATTCATAAATTAGCTGGTTCGTGTTTGTTTATAAAATGATGTGATGTCTGGGAGTTGTTTCAAAATAATGAGGGGATGATGATTAAATAAGTTTGGTCACAAGACGATAATTGCTGAAGTTGAATGGTAAGTACAGGGGGGATTATACTGTTCTTTCCAAACTTGTATATGTTTTCAATATTGCATAATAAGTAAGTTTTTAAAAAATGAAAACATAGCAGCCTGACAATGGGTAAGTGTACTGACACATGTATGGAAATGCATATATGGAGCATTCCACATAAAATTCCCAAGAATCTTTGTGGCATTGGCAAACACTGTTCTTACACAATCTGTCTCAAATTGTGAGAATTGACTCACATAGCTATCTTCATTGTAAGAAATGGTTTGAATTAACATCTTCTAAGTTCATTTTTATCTCTGAGTACATGAATATGCTATCTGCTAGTTGCCTATATTAGTCTGAGTTTTCTAGAACTAGAACCAATATGAGGGATGTGTGTGTAGGGGGGTGATTGATTTATTACAAGGATCATAAGGAATTGGCTCATGCCTTAAGGAGGCTGAGAAGTCCCAGGATTTACAATTGGCAATCTGGAATAGAGACCAAGAGGAAATGATGATATAGTTCCAGTTCCCACTTGAGGACAAAGGCCTGAGACCCAGGCAAGCTAGTGGTGTAAGTTCTAGCCTGAGTCCAAATTCAAAAACTGATGTCCCAACTTGAAGACAGTTGGGCAGAGTGAGTTTTCTCTTTTCCACCTTTTATTCTATTCGAGCCTTCAAGAACTAGATGGGGCCCACCCATACTGGATACAGCAATCTCTTTACTCAGCCCACCAGTTCAGATGTTAATCTCATCCATAAATATTCTCACTAACTCACCTTGAACAAGGATTAAACAAATACCTGGGGGCACACCATGGCACAGTCAAGTTGACCTTGCAGTGCTTACTACATCATAATATGTTCAGAGAGGTAAAAGCAACAAGAATAACCAGGCAAATCAGTTACCTAATGAACCTCCACACCCTTAATTAATCCATGACTACAAGGAATTGAATAAACCCACTGTGACTCACATCCACAGACACTGGGGACCAGCTCCAAACTGTACTGGGAGTTCCCTCCCAGTGGCTGGCCACAATGAGAGGTTGAGGGACAAATGAAAAGTCAAAACATGAAAAGAAAGTTTTTTAAAGAGCTGGATCGGGGCCTGTCCTTCAAACGTGAAGACCATGAGTCAGCCCCTTGCTCAGGGCTAGCTCTGTTTTTATCATATACATTAAAGGGGGAGGGAGCTGTACACTTACTTCATGGTTCTTGCTGGACTTGCATTTTCTAACCGAACTATTTCTTTAACTATCTTAATTGTATTAAGATACTTCTTCTTTTTAATCACTCTACATTACTTTTGATCCTAACACAAACAAAATCTAGGACGGGAACACAGTCCAGGTGCTGGACATCAAGCCGACCCCAATTCCAATGCACACAAACCCCAAGATGAGCAGTTAAGGCCCTGGTTAGCCTTGTGGGCAGTCAGGTGCTGTGCCATACTGAGAAATGGATGTGGGGGGTGGGGAGACACTTTCCCCTTCCCGCTCTGAGATACTTTCTCTCTCCTGTGAGATCAATTTCATCACATTTGGCCTTCCCTAGTTAATCTTCCCAACCCCCTGTGCTCACTCCCCTCACCCCCAGAGAGCAGTCCCACCTGCAGGAGGGAGTTTGGTGCCTCAGTGCCCAAAGACCTTGGGGCCGAGTTGGGCTGGGGGAGGGGTAAAGTTCCAGCAAGACAGCCCACTTGTCTTCAAGTGCCAGACTTGGAGCTGTCACTCTTGCAACAGACTTTGAATTTCTTAGCATAGGTCCTGTAGTTTGAATGTGTACCTACTTTTCTTGATCCATTTCTCTCCTGTCTCTGTTCCCTTTGTCCATCATGTGCCATCATTTTCTTAATTCAATTTCTAACCTACTTATAATAAATAATTGAATATTGGCTTTAAGTTTATTAAATCATTATTTCTAACAATGCAAGCACATCAAGATATGACTCTTCCCTTAAATACCCACATTTCCACACTCACACAGACCAAAGTTAAAATCCCCTGAGTGGAAAGTTATCTGCTCACCTCATAATCAGCTATATCTGAGACACTCAATTGCAAGTAGTTAGTTTTCCTCATGGCTTCAAATACTTCCCCTTCTTTCCCTCCCTCCTTCCTTCTTTCTTTCTTTTCTTCCTTCCCTCCAGAAGAATTTATCGATCAAATGCTATGTACTGGGTATAGCATTAAGTGCTAAGAAAACAGCAATGAATCACAGACATTGTCCCAGTGAAAATCAGTTTTACAATTTCTATGTAAAAGAGGTAAAATCTGGTTGAAATGGAGGCCAGGAAACTAGAACCTTGTTTTGCATAACACTTGACACAGCACTGATAAAATGTCAGTTGTCCATATCATAAATGTGGGGGATTTTAGAGGAGTGAACCATCTCCCCACCCTCTGATGCTACAACAATTCTGCCTTTCCTCCATCCCCACCCTGAATCTTAAAGTCTAGTGAGAGTGGTAGACAATAAACAAATGCTATGAAGGAAAATACAAGAGGTTCAAAATTCAATAATGAAGTTTAATTTTGAATGGGATTTATTCCTCTCTGAGAAGGAGACATTTGAGTTGGGCCTTGAATGAAGATATATTAGTTTGCTAGGGCTGCCACAATAAAATACCATATATTAGATGGCTTAAACAACAGAATTTTATTTATTTATTTAATCATTTATTTATTTATTTAGACAATGTTATATCCCAGGCTAGAGTGCAATTGTGTCAGCCCAGTTCACAACAACCTCAAACTCCTAGGCTCAAGTAACCCTCCTGCCTCTGCCTCCCAAGTAGCTGGGACTACAGTCACGATCCACAATGCCTGGGAAATTTTTCTATTTTTAGTAGAGACTGGGTCTTGTTTTGCTCAGGCTGGTCTTGACCTCCTGAGCTCAAGGAATTCACCTGCTTTGGCCTCCTAGAGTGCTAGAATTACAGGCATGAGCCACCACACCCATCCTAGAAATTTATTCTTTCATGGCTCTGGAGGCTAGAACTCCAAGATGGAGTGTCAGTAGGTTTGACTTTCGAGGTCATTCTCCTTGTTTTGCAGGTAGCCACCTTCTCACTGAGTCCTCACTCTAACCCTGACCAATATGTTACCTCTGTCCTAATCTTTTCTTCAAGTGGTACCACTTATTCAGATGGGATTTAGGCCAACTCATCTGACATAATTTTACCTTAGTGGCTCCTCCCAAGGCTCTGTCTCCAAACATAGTCACATTTTGAGGTACATCAACATATGAATTTTCAAGAAACAAAATTCAGTCCATAATAGGGACCATCCAGAAAAAAGGAGGTGGAAATGGGATAAGAAAATACATTGCAGATTGGGTTGACAGAGTATTCAGAAAAACTCCTATCTAATAACTCATATTTTCTCTGGGATGTTGTATGCAATACCTTTAGCAGAAAATGGCAATGATGGGTAGAAGGCAAGTTAGAGAAGGGTGGAGAAAGTGTGAACCAATAGTTACTATGGATGGAAGATCAGGCTTGTTGGAAAAAGATTTCTGGGCAATGTCAAAGACTCAGTTGGGAGGAATGAACAATGTAAGTTGCTCTGGGGCTATAGATTTTCTCTGCCATCTACTTAGCTGCTCTGATAAAAGCTCTGTGAAGGCAATTGGTGGGTCCATTTAGGGTAGGGTTTTTCAGAGAGGCCTGATTGGAGAAGAGAGAGACAAAAAGGATTGTGATATTGTGCTGTGGCATGTGAGCTGGACAGGGATAGAGATGAAGGAAAGAATGGAGTGATGGATATAAAGACAGTGGGTGAATCAGTGAGCTAGATGTGGGAAATACATGTAGTGTCATTACATTTTCTACGCTATTGGACATCCAGAAGTGCCTGCTTTATCCACAGACAATACTCTAACAAGCCCTAATGCCTCTCAAACAGAAAGCTGGAAGTGTCTCCCTAGAAAAGTCATGCCATACTTCCACACTCCTTAATCCAGAGGCTATACAACATCCCCAGTGTCTCCCCAAATATTCTCTAGATAAGAAAGGCACTTTGTTGTTTCAGTGACCCCCAGGCCCAGCTTCCTACTCCCACCCTCTTCTTCATCCCTATTGCTTATCAGCTAAGATGGTTCCCAAAATAGCTCGGAAGCCCTGGCTACTGTTCTCACAGATTTGAGAAAGAGGACATCGGTGCTGAGAAAACTTATTCATGCTAAGTAAGGCTATAGATCAAATGCTAAATGTCAAATGCTAACAGAAATTCATCAAAAGCTCTGTTTAAAAATGATAGCATTCATTACTTTCAGAATTTCTATTGCTCGTTATTTAAAGTTCCTGGCTTCTCTCTGCATGGCAAACACATGCAACATTTATTTTGTATAAGAATGTCAAGTAATGCTTCCTGACCAAACCAAACAGACTTGATTTAATGACTATAGGGATAGGTAGAGTTACAGTTGCATTAATTGGGAAAAATTTATGATCCATGGTACCATAATGTACGTGCAATGTAAATGAGGTGCTGAATGACCCAGATACCAACCGAGTGTGTCTTCTCTAGGGTTGGATTAATTGCTCTCAACCAGTGTGGCATGGCTCACTAGTGTGCCAGGAGAGGATCTTAGGTGTGCCACAAAAACTTTTAAAGACCATTCATTAAATTATTTTCAAAAGAAACTCAAAGTATAGTAAGTATATTCTATTTTTTACTCTTTTTTGATGAACATAATTTAAGCATGCTGCAGAAGTTTAACTATAGGTTCGTGTGTGCCATGAGATTAGAAAAAAAAAAAGGGTGAAAAATCACTGCTCTAGACACTTTTCTTTAATACTATTTGGTGCTGAGAACAACTAGACAGAAACTTCAGATAGGAGGGAAGAAAGAGAAAGCAGGAAAAAAAACCCTCAAGGCTATGTGCCTAAAATCAGCTCATAGAATGTCACCTTCAGGGAGAAAGCAAAAGAAACATCAATTTGTCACTTGCCTACTATGTATCAGGCTCTTTTACATCCACTATTTGGTTAATCATAGCAATAACATTGTAAGGCAGATGTTTGCTGATTAGAAACTACGTTCGGAACCAAAACTAGACCTACCATTTGATGTAGCAATCCCACTACCAAGTATTTGCCCAAAGGAAAGGAAGTCACTTTATTAAAAAGACATAATGCACCCAAATGTTTATTGTGGCACAATTCACAATCACAATGATGCAAAAATCAACCCAAATGTCCATCAATTTATGATTGAATTAACACAATATGGCATGTAGATACATCACATGGAGTACTACTCAGCCATAAAAAGGAATGAATAATGTCTTTTGCAGAAATTTGAATGGAACATGAGGCCATTATCCTAAGAATCTTCAGAATAGAAACCATATGTACTCTCTAATAATTTGGAACTAATTGATGGGGACCCACGAGCACACACAAACACACACACACAAAAAAAAAATCACTGAAAATCAAGAAAGAGGAAGGAGGGAAGTGGAAAGGGAGGAGTAAAAACCTAACTAAGAGGTACAGTGAACCATTCAGCCCTGACTAAGGCATTATAAAGGCTATCCATGGAACAGAAACGTTTCTACCCCCCTTAATATTTTGATTAAAAAGTATAAAAATGAAGTTCATGCTAAAGTTAAATTTCAACTATGAAACAAAATTAAAAACAAACAGAAAATATGATTATGAAAACCTAATATGAATAAAATCTAGTTTAAATCATTTTAAAGGATAGAACTTAGGAAATGAAATAATGTATACTGTACATAATAAATATCACCCTTTGAGTAAAAAAGAAAAGAAAACTAAATTCACTGAGGATAAGGAATTTTCCCAAAGTCATCTGCCTAGTATGAGTGGCAAAACCAAGATTTCAACTTAATCTTATCTGGTTCTCAAAGCTCTTTTTCTCACTCTTGCCCACCCCACCTCATGCTTCTCCTAGAACGGCCCTTACCCTGCTTTCATACCTGCCCTTCCATCTGCCCCATGATGAACACTGTCTCCTTTGACAGAATGGCCTGTAGATCCTGTTTGGCTCCCTGATTTTATTAATGATGGCTCCACCATCTCCATCACAAAGGACTGCAGATGAGCTAATACTCCTGAATATTAATTTCTTTATTTTAGTCTCATTTGTTTTACTGTAACAATAAATCCAAAAATATTAGATTTATTTTGATCATCATTTAAAATTATTTAAGAAGACATAACATACATTGTATAAGAAGTAGTGAACAAAATCAGATTGTAGATTTATAAACATCCAATCTATGCTAGGAGTAGTAGAGCCTTGCTGCAGAAAGCATGGCAACTTCAGTGGGACCTGGGCGCTCATTAAAAATAAAAAATTCCAGATCCCACCCCAGGCTCCACTTCCTGGGTCATTTTATGTACATAAAAGTTTGAGGAGCACTGTTCTAATACATACACACAGGGTATGTGAAATCCTTCTTGCTGGAGAAGTTTTTGAAATAGTAGAAAGGGTGAGGATTTGGATGTCAATCAGAACGGTGTCAACACTTACTGGCTGTGTGACTTTGGGCAAGTTACTTAATCCTCTCGAAGTCTTCATCTGTATAAATCAGAAAAGGTCAAAATGGGGGAAAGTTCAGCCAAGATGAACACCAGGCCAAAAGAGACAGGAAAGGGACATGCATCTTGACTAGGATCATCCAGAAGGAAGAGGAGTGAAGATGCAGAAGGGGAGGGCCTGTACTCCTTCACCTGTCACTGGGAGTGCATGCACATAACATTTGGTTGACATTTAGGAAATAGATGAGATAACTTTCAACTTTGGATTTGCTGTGCCTGTAAGCAGTTAAATTTTTAGATAAATGGTGATATTTCTCTAAGAGACCAATAGAACTGGTGAAACAGAGGTGACTTAAGGATAGACAATCAACTTAATGGAAAAGTTCTTATAAACAAAACAAAAAATGTCTTACAAAAACCCATCTGAATGATATATTTTCACAATTATTCTTTATGATCAAACAAGTTAAGTTTTCCCTCCTATATTCAAATCTATAATTTTTTTAAAAACCAGTTTACTAAATTCTAAGGATTTTTTTTATAATTTAATAAAGAACGTAATCAGATCTTCATTCTTTTTTTATGACTTCATTATTTTTTTTTATTTTTATTAAACCATAGCTGTGTACATTAGTATGATCATGGGGCACCATACACTTGGTTCATAGATCGTTTGACACATTTTCATCACATTAGTTAACATAGCTTTTGTAGCATTTTCTTGGTTATTTTGCCAAGACCGTTACATTCCACATTTACTAGGATTCACATATACCCTTGCAAGGTGCACCTCAGGTGTAATCCCATTAATCCCCCTCCTTCCCCCTCCCTCCCCCTCCTTCTCCTCCCTTTCCCCTTTCTCCCTATTCTTAGGTTATAACTGGGTTATAGCTTTCATGTGAAGGTCCTAAATTAGTTTCCCAATGTACTCACCCTTATTATGAAACTAATGTAGGACCTTCACACGAAAGCTAAGGATTTTTTAAATCATGAATATTATCTTTTTTAGACACAGCTATGGTTTAATCAAAACATCTCTCATTTCTTTGATCTACTTATATAATTTCAAAAATGAAGTAATGGAGCAGAGATTCATCTAACTCAGCATTGATTAGCTAGAACAAAAGATAAAACTATTTATATTGAAGATGCTATTCAAATAGATTCCCAGATAAATACGTTTTACACTTGATCTTAGGCAAATGGCCGAGAAGTGATAGGATAAATACATTTTAAAAAATAATTTCCTTGCCAAAATATGGATGTTGCAAGTGTTTCTTTGAATGGAAACATTTCAGAAAATGTTATTAAGGCAATGGTTTTTTAAATGAGAAAATGACACTCACATATTAATAAATTATAAAATTCTCTTCCCACCCTCATATTGTCCTTGCTTCCTTTTATATTGGAGTAGCTTTCATAAATGTACTTCCTAGGTAGGATTTCAGGCATAGGTAAACAGATGATTTCTAAAATAACATGAAAAAGAAAAAAATCCTTACCATTATGTTTATTGGGACAAAAATGTAATAATATTCTATATTTTCAATGGACAGATTTACTTGGGTCAGCCTGGGTATTGTCCTAGGGATTGTTGTTTTTCTGAGCAAGAGTCACACAAAATGAAACATAATATATTTGAGTAGACCTGTGATAATCCTCTGAAGAAAAGTAAAAAGATAAAAACACCATTATACAATACTGGCATCTATGTACATAGTGAAAAACAAGAACAACTCTGCATGACTTAAGACATTTTGAGATTTTTAAAAAGCTTCATTCTAATTTTAGCACATCATTATACTTTGTTTACTTCCTGGAAAAAGCTAGAACAGAAAATGATTCAAATCAAAATCTTATATCAGAAACTAGAAGGATCAAAGCAAGATTTATAACTCATATTTCAAAGAAAGTAAGAAGATTATAGAAATCTAAAACAATGCATAATTCATGACAAATCTTGGTATATTTTAAATGTCATTTAATATTAATTGGATATCCAGATAGAAGAAGTTTCTGTGAATTCTGTCCTATGATGAACCCAAAGAGAACTTTTTATATTTGTACAATAATTCAGAAGTGCCCTTGCAAAGACAAAAATTTCAGTTGAGGATTTTCTAAAATAAAGTATCTGCTCCGGTTTGAAAGACTGAATTGAAAAGTTGGGTGTACCTGAGGAGCATGACTTGTGAATCACAAGTACATTTTTTATAATTGAGAAAAAGAGTAAAGGTTGTATTCAAATGACAATAGCGAAGTTGTTAATATAGAGCTTAAATTTGCCTTAACAATGAAATTCCACCATTTATGATTAGTGATGTTCACAGCTTACATCATATTGTCCAACAAAACCTGTGGACCAGTAGTAATCTCTCTCTTAGAAGGTACTCCTGTCTTCAAATCTCTATGTGCCCACTAAACATTCGGGGCTACAGTTGCACCATAGTCTGTTGTCATATCAAGTATAACTCTATAGGAGAGCAGTAGTTAACAATTTAAGTTATGCAAATGACAGACTGTAACCAGAAAGTTGCATATGACAAATAAGAATATTTATTTTTAGAAAGGGCAAGTATCTGAAAATATGATTTATGCAATGATTAATCATTTATCTTTTGATAATCAGACAATGTTATAGGCCTATTGTCATTTAAGGAGCATATGTTGACAAATGGTTTAGATGAAAGTGATGGTTTATATGAAGACAGATGTTTTGATGAAAATAGAAGATAATTTAGATAGTTATGGGGCCTTAAAATTATATTGCCTAAGGTAGACTAAGTGCTAATAATGCTTACTAGATAGTTATTTTTCTTTCCAACAATAAAGAAATTTCTTGTAACAGAATTAATTGTTCCATTCATTCATTAGACTAAGTGCTAATAATGCTTACTAGATAGTTATTTTTCTTTCCAACAATAAAGAAATTTCTTGTAACAGAATTAATTGTTCCGTTCATTCATTAGACTAAGTGCTAATAATGCTTACTAGATAGTTATTTTTCTTTCCAACAATAAAGAAATTTCTTGTAACAGAATTAATTGTTCCATTCATTCATTAGACTAAGTGCTAATAATGCTTACTAGATAGTTATTTTTCTTTCCAACAATAAAGAAATTTCTTGTAACAGAATTAATTGTTCCGTTCATTCATTTTAAGTTAAAGTAAATCAAATTATCTCTAAAATAAAATTCCTAAATATAAAGACAGAAATTAAATAGGGACTTTTGTAGCATCACACACAGGTACCATGTTGTTTGAGACTTGACTGCATTCCTTTCTTTGGGCTGCCATAACAAAGTAATGCAAGCTTGTGACTTAAAACAATAGAAATGTATTCTCTCACGGTACTGGAGGCCGACAAGAAATCAAGTTCTCAGCAAGGGTATGTGCCTGCCCTTCTCATGTCTTGTGGCTCCAAGTAGTCTTGGTTTCCTTGACTTACATATTCCTTGCCTTAATCTCTGCCTTCACACAGTCTTCTCTCTATCTCTGGGTCCAAATTTCACTCTTACAAGGACACCAGTAATTGTATTAGGGCTTACTCTAATCCAGGGGTCCTCAAACTTTTTAAACAGGGGGCCAGTTCACTGTCCCTCAGACTGTTGGAGGGCCGGACTATAGTTAAAAAAAAAAAGAAAGAAAAACTATGAGCAAATTCCTATGCACACTACACATATCTTATTTTTAAGTAAAAAAAAAAAAAAAAACAGGAACAAATACGATATTTAAAATGAAGAACAAGTAAAGTTAAATCAACAAACTTACCAGTATTTCAATGGGAACTATGGGCCTACTTTTGGCTAATGAGATGGTCAACATCCGGTTCCATACTTGTCACTGGTAGTCGTAACAAGGGATGCAAGTGTGCATCAGTTAGTCTAAATCTGGTTGCAAGTGTGCATTAGTTAGTCTAAATCTGGTTGGAGATTTTAGATGTTTCATTCTGGATAAAGTCTGTTCACAGACATAAGTGATACCAAAGATGGTTGCCATTTTGAGTGCATGGTTCATGAGATTAGGGTATGTATCAGAGGGGAGAGATGGATAGAAATTAGGAAGGCTGTTTGACTAATGTTTTTTTCAGAGAGTCACAATTCTGGAGTTCAGCCAGTTCCATTTGGTAAATTGTATCCACATTTTCAATGTCAATAGAAAATGGATTACAGAAAAGCTGTATGTCCTGTTCATGGAGATGAAGCTCTTTAAATCTAAATTGGAACTCCTTTTGCAACTTTTCCAGTGAATCCATACATGTTTTATTTGGGAATGCAATCAGTGGTTTTTCCCCTAACAGATTTTGAGTTGTAGGGAGACAGCATAAATTTTCCTCCTTCACTTGTTTGATGAGGAGGCCTAATTTTACTTCAAGTGCTTTCACATGTGATTGCATATCACAGATGAGCTTCCCCTTTCCTTGAAGTTGCACATTGAAATTGTTGAGTAGCTCTGTTACATCTGTCAGAAAGGCAAGATGCCGTTTCCATTCTGCATCATTGAGCTCTGGTATTTCTTTGTTTTTTGAAAGCAGAAAAGCTGTAATCTGTGGAAGTAAGTCATAGAAATGTTTTAAAACTCTCCCTCGACTCAGCCAATGGACTTGTGTGTGGTACAGCACATCTTCAGAAGCAACATTTAGTTCAGAGAGAAATTGTCTGTGGTTTAGTGCATTAGCTTTAATGAAGTTAACACAAGATACCACAATTTTCATAACAGAGTCCCACTTTAGTGATTTACTACACAGCACTTGTTGGTGGATGAGGCAGTGAGTGGGTATTGGATGAGAATGGTTATGTTTGTCCATCTCTTGATTAATGCGAGCAATTACTCCTTTCTTAGACTCCCCCATGCTGGGAGCACCATCAGTTGTCACACTGGCTAGTTTAGCCCAGTCCGGCTCCAAACCATTCACAGTTTGGCAAACCTTTTCATAGATATCCTCTCCTGTAGTTGTTCCTTTGATGCTTTGAAGTGCAGCAAGCTCTTCTGTGACTTCAAAATAGTCATTCGTCCCACAAATAAAAATTAGAAGTTATGCAGAATCACGAACATCATTACTTTCATAGAGTGCCAAGGAAAAATAGGAAAGTTTTTTTGTGGAGTTTTGCAAATGCTGATGCAAATTGTCTCCCATTTCTTCAATCCTTCATGTAATTGTAGGTCCTGAAAGACTCACTGTACTAAATAAATCAGCCTTCTCTGGATACATCTCCCTCCAGGAATGGTCTGCCCAGGCATGCTATTAGCCTGGCAACTTGAAAAATTGCTCGCAGTGATGAAATATTTAGCTGCTTTTGCTTCACAAAAGTATTTTGCTGAGTTGTCAATGTATTTTTCAGTTTTAATATTTGATCTTTTCTCACTTTTCTGACCAATCATATTTATCTTTATGTTGAGTTTGATAGTGTTGATGCAAATTGTATTCTTTGAGCACAGACACTATATTCTGGTATATCAAACACACAGCTATTTCCTTGTACTGCATGGAAAAGTAATAATAAGTCCACTGTTTTTTGAATATCCTACACTCTGACTCAATTTTTCTCTTTCTTGATATCATTGTTTCCTGGGGATTCCAAATTGCTATTAGTAAAATACCATAAAATTATATAAAGTGCTACAAAAACAATATACCAGCAATAACTTTGCCCACACAGAGAAATATAGACTGCACTGCCCATCAAGGAAGTCTGATCAGTGTCCATCAATGCAGCCTTGCAAGTCCACATCATTTCAGCCTCACCAGTGCCCATATTGGTGGAAGTCTGCTTTTACCTCAGGCTCACACTGGTGCAGTGCGGGAACCAGCATGATTACAGAGCCCATTCCTCCACCACCTTTCCAGTTCACACTACCCCTGTGTGAGCCGCACTGCGATCTGTGAACTCGCACAGGAATCTGATTGCATGGGTGAGAATACCATGCAATCAGATTCCACTGCAGGAGAAAAGAAGGCACGTATGCCTTTTTTCTTCCGAATCTAATATGGCTGAACTCACACTGCTCAGAGATTGCAACAGTGTGAACCAGGGCTTACACAGCACACAACAAACAACATCATACACAACTGAATATCAATTAGAATATAAATGCAGGGGAGTCAGAGAGTTCGGCTCACATTCTACACATGTGCACTGTGGGTCTGGGTCTGGGACGAGTGGCTGCTAAGCAGGACATGCAGCAGGACATGCAGTGGCATCAAAAACACCCAGCAGGCCGGATAAATGTCCTCAGAAGGCTGCATGTGGCCTTAGGGCTGTAGTTTGAGGACCCCTGCTCTAATCCAATAAACTTCTCTTAACTTGATTATATCTACAAAGACCCTATTTCCAAATAAAGTCATATTTTTAGAGTTTAAGACTTCAATGTGTCTTTCTGTGGTGGTGAGAGGTAGGGGTCACAATTAAAGCCCTATTACTGGCTTAGTGTGAAGTAGAACAGGAACCATCACAGATACATTTACAAGTATTCATTAAGAGGCCATCATGTCAGGCACTGTGATGAACAAAACAGACCAAGTCCCTGCCGTGAAGGAGTTTGTTTTGGGGATTTAAACCATGTCCTCTAGCTGTAAATACTTTATAATTTTAAATTATATGTAGTTTATGAGTTAGCAAAATCTCTTATCTATATTCCTAAATAGATAAATCTTCAGCATAATAGATAAATCTTCAGCCCTGCTACATATGCTGAGTAAATATATTTTACATAGGAAAACTGAGCCTAGACAGCTTAGGACTTATCCAAAACTATGCATCTGGTAATATCAAAGCTGGAACGGACTAGAACTGAGGTCAAAATATAATAGCCTACAAAATGTTGGATGACAACACCTTGCCATTAATTATTAAGGAACATTACTATATGTAAGGGAATTCTGCAACATGTCATGCAGGCAGATAATTAAAAATAAAGAAATGAGATCTATTATGGGGGCAAGACATGATTGCAAGAGGGACTTTACCTAACAATTGCAATCGGTGTAACCTGGCTTATTGTACCCTCAATGAATCCCCAACAATAAAAAAAAAAAAAAAAAAGAAATGAGATCTAATAGTGACCCTGATAGCATCACAGATGTAGGTCACATTGTTTGGGACCCTGACTGTGATACTTTTTCAGACCTGTGGCAAAAACTACCCCTAACTGTGGCTTAAAGCAATAGAAACAGGGAATGCTAATTCACACGACAAAATTTGTTGATTTTGACAAATGTATTTTATTTCTAATTAATACTACTCCAGCAAACGTTCTGTAATGTATTTTCTAAAAAAGCAATAACACCTGAGGAGTGATGAGAGACTGTTATAGATATTCACTGAGGGGAAAAAAGTGCAGCTAGATTTTAAAGTAGGATTTTAACATTGGAACTGAAGTGTTTAAAAAAAAATGTAGAAAAGAATCTTATTTCATTCAGTCCCACATCCTCTGCACAACAGATATCCAGAAAGAGAACTGTGGAAATAAAGAATGAGAAAATGCAAGCATTGTGTGGTTATTGCTCTATAATTAATTGAGGCAGTTGATGATATTTTATGTACTCTAAACCTTAATGAGCAGTGTGATGAATAAAAAACATGCCAACTCATAATGAGCCACTATCAGCATCTGACAACGTGGTGGTTGGGGCAGGGAGATGGCGGGGCAGTGTAGCCGCCTATCCTATTCCACAGCTGGTTTTCTTACTCTTAAAAATCTTCTGGACTTGGGGCAGAGGCAAGATGGCCAACTGGAGCCAGCTTTCCATGAAGACTCTCATCCAGAAGGAGACTTAAATGATGGAAGTTTAGCAAGTAGGTTGATGGTTTGGAGCTGAGCCAAGAGAGAAGGTTGAAGAATGCACATCAACCCTGCTGAGGTGAGCTGCAACCCCAAGGATACAAATGATAGGTACAAAATTCACAACCAAGCAGACAGGTGTCCCCTCCCCCATGAGAATGGCTCACAGTATACTTTCTACAAACAAGAAACCAGAGTTCAAACATCCTCCCATTTTATCCCACAGAAGAGAGCCTCTGAAAACCAGACCTCCTTCCCCTACCAGGGTGCCATGGCACTCTCCTGACAGGCATAAAACTGTATAAAACTTTATATATTCTCTACCTGCAATCCTGAACTCCCAGCACTCCCCTCCACTCTCACCCCGAGGTCTGTAAGCCTGTCCCCCTTGGAGTCCAGATTCTTGGGCATTTTTTCGGGAGGTGTGGACAGGATGTGGACTGTTGCAGGTCTGTGCTGATTCTGTGGCACAGGGGTAAGGAGAAAACAGTGGACTGAAGGAACCATATGGGAAAGGGAGAGGCGGTGCCCCCGGCACAGAACAGCAGCGGCAGTAGCAGAAATAATAGGGCTCACACCCCTGGGGATATTTTGGAAGGAAACCCCCTGTCTCCCTGGACAACAAGAGAAAACTGAGCATTTTCTCTGGTGGCACATACTGGCAGAATAGATCCGGGATGATAACACAGGCCCCATGAGCAAAGTGTATATCTGAAGCAGTACCAGCCTGGGCAGAGTGCTGTGGGACAGAGAATTGAAGATGCATGCAGAGACAGCATAATCCCAGGGCAAGGCTGAGCCAGACCACTGCTTTAGTGAGCACGCGCAGACGGCATACTCCCAGGGTGGAGCTGAGCCAGGACAGCTTTAGTGAGCCTAAGAAACACCTTTAGTGGATCATAGCTGAGACAAAGGCAGGCAGTGAGAGGCTGGAACTGAGAGCCCAATGTGAGCTCTAACTGCACCCACCCAACACAGACTGCAATGGAAACAGACATGTTAGCTCTGGGCAATGGCACAGACCAGGGATGACTCACAGTTTCTGTGAACTCAAACAGCATCTGGTCCACAGGGGAATATAACCAAGACAGAATCACAAATTCTGCACAAATATAAGTGTCAGCAACATCAACCAGGGGCAAGGCTGGAACTAATTGAACTGCCCCAGGTTCCATTAACCACCCGAGGTTGTCAGGCCTCAGCTCCCCTGGCCAGATAGTGGCAGAGAGCAGTGACCTGGTCGAGGAGTAATGAGATCTCTCTGTGACACAGGCAGGCTCAAACCCTTGAAGCATCTTCTTACTGGAGGGAACTGGGTCATAGCCCTGCAGGATTACCAGTGATTGGGTGTGACAGAGGTGCAAGGTGGGGAAGGAGGCATCAACTTTCCTAGACTTTGCTGGGTGGTGGGGGGTACTTTTGACTCCACAGAGCACCAGAACAAGTCATACTCGAGCTGCCAGCAGACTCCTGCTACTAGTTGCCAGAGACCTTTTGAACTCCCTCATTTGAGACCAGGTACTGACTGGGACAATTGATTTGGATCTCTCGGACTGAACCAATCACCTGAGGACTATCCAAACTGGTACCCTGGGTGTTTGCTTGTGGGAAGGTTTGATTTTCTTTTTCCAGTTGTTATGTGTAGGGGGTGGGGTGACTTAATTGGTAGTATTACTCCACAGCTGAGACTTCAACCCAGAGTAACTAATTCACTAGGGTAAAACAGAGACCAGCTGAAAACAAGACAGAGCCACTTAGCTCCACCACACTAAGTAAGCACCCAGTGTCTCAGGCCGTATCACTGTACAGGTCCTTTGCAAAGCTCTAGGGGGAAGAGGTACAGACACCAGTCACAGCTCTTGGGCAAAGGGCTGGTTAATTACTACTCCAAAAGCCCCCCAACCCAACTTCACCTTATCTGCTCATCTAGCCAAACGGTGTAAAATAATGATGGGGCAGGATCAGCAGAAAAACTCCAGTAGCGTGAATAATCAGAGTAGATCAACTCCCCCAAGGAACGATATGGCAGACACAACTGAAGATCCAATTCATAAATGGTAAAGATGTCAGAAATCAAATTCAGATTTCGAATTGCAAATAAGAGTAATAGAATGTAGGTAAAGTTGGAATTAGAAATTCAAGGAGCAATTCAAAAGTTGTCTCAAGAATTCAATGAATTCAAAGACAAAATCACCAAAGATTTTGACACATGGAGACAAGAATTTGCAGCCCTCAAAGATCTGAGAAATACAGTAGAATCCCTCAGTAACGGAATGGAGCAAGCAGAAGAAAGGGTTTCTGACATTGAAGACAAAGCTTTTGAATGCTCCCAAGCACTTAAAGAGAAAGAGAAATAGAGAGCAAAAATGGATCACTCTCTCAGAGAGCTCTGGGATAATTCAAAGAAAACTAATATTCACCTTATAAGAATTCCTGAAGGAGATGAACTTGCTTAACAAAGCACAGAGGCCCTTCTTCATGAGATTATGAAGGAGAACTTTCCAGACATGCCAAGAGAGTCTGAAATTCAGATAGCAGACAGCTTCAGAACCCCAGCATGACTCAATGCAAATAAGACAACCCCCAGACACATCATAATTAACTTCATTAAAGTTAATATGAAGGGAAAAGTTCTGAAAGCAGCCAAATGTAAGAAAACCATAACCTACAAGGGGAATAATATTAGAATGACTGCAGATCTCTCTGCTGAAACCTTTCAAGGTAGATGAAGGTGGTCATCAACTTTTAATCTCCTAAAACAAAATAACTTTCAACCCAGGATCCTGTATCCAGCTAAACTGAGTTTCATTTATGATGGAGAACTTAAATACTTTAATGACATTCACATGTTGAAGAAATTTGCCATAACCAAACCAGCTCTCCAGGATATTCTCAGACCTATCCTCCATAATGACCAGCAGAATCCTCTACCACAAAAGTAAATTCACTCAGAAACTTTTGATCAAATACCAACTTCCACAGTGGCAAAAGGATTAAAAATGTCCACTGAACATTCGAAAAACTCGATACCTAAAATTCTACCAGGCTTATTAATATTCTCCATTAATGTGAATGGCTTAATTGTCTTCTAAAGAGGCACAGGTTGGCTGACTGGATACAAAAACTCAGACCAGATATCTCCTGCATACAAGAACTTCATCTTACCTTAAAAGATAAATATAGACTCAGGGTGAAGGGATGGTCATCTATATTTCAGGAAAATGGAAATCAGAAAAAAGCAGGTGTTGCAATTTTACTTGCAGATACAATAGGCTTTAAACCAACAAAAGTAAGCAAAGATAAGGATGGTCACTTCATATTTGTTAAGGGTAATACGACATGATGAGATTTCAATCATTAACATTTATGCACCCAACCAGAATGTGCCTCAATTTATAAGAGAGACACTAACAGACTTGAGCAACTTGATTTCCTCCAGCTCCATAATAGTCAGAGATTTTAACACTCCTTTAGCAGTGTTGGATAGATCCTCCAATAAGAAGCTAAACAAATAAATTTTACACTTAAACTTAACCATTCAACAATTAAATTTAACAGACATCTATAGAACAAAATTGAATACACATTCTTCTCATCAGGCCACAGAACATACTCCAAAATTGATCACATCCTAGGTCACAAGTCTAACCTCAGAAAATTTAAAAGAATAGAAATTATTCCTTGTATCTTCTCAGACCATCATAGAATAAAAGTTGAACTCAGTAACAAGAATCTGCATACTCATACAAAAACATGGAAACTAAATAACCTTATGCTGAATGATACCTGGGTCAGAGATGAGATTAAGAAGGAAATAACATTTTTGGGAAAAAATGACATGAAGACATGAATTATCAGAACTTCTGGGATACCACAAAGGCAGTCCTAAAAGGGAAATTTATAGCACTAGAAGCCTTCCTCAAGAGAATGAAAAGAGAGGAAGTTAACTACTTAATGGGACATCTCAAGCAACTGGAAAAGGAAAAACATTCCAATCCCAAACTCAGCAGAAGAAAAGAAATAAACAAAATTATAGCAGAATTAAATGAAATTGAAAACAAAAGGATTATACAACACATCAATAAATAAAAGTTGTTTTTTTGAAAATATCAATAAAATAGATAAACCTTTGGCTAATCTAACCAGAAAAAAAGAGTAAAATCTCTAAATTTATTAATCAGAAATGGTAATGATAAAATAACAGACCCCTCAGAAATTGAAAAATGAATATTATAAGAAACTTTATTCTAAGAAATATGAAAATCTGAAGGAAACTGACCAATACTTTGGAAGCATGCCACCTTCCAAGACTTAGCCATAATCAAGTGGAAATGTTTAACAGGCCTGTATCAGGTTCTGAAATAGCATCAACTACACAAAATCCCTCTAGGACCAGATGGCTTCCCATCCAAATTCTGCCAAATGTGTAAAGAGGAACTAGTACCTATATTACTCAACATTTTCCAAAATATAGAAAAAGAAGGAATACTACCCAATGTATTCTATGAAGCAAACATCATCTTGATCCCCAAACCAGGAAAACACCCAACAAGAAAATAAAATTATAGACCAATACCACTAATGAACATTAATGCAAAAATATTCAACAAGATCCTAACAAACAGAATCTAGCAACACATAAAAACGAGGTCTCAAGGCTGGTTCAATAGACGTTCATCATATAAACAAATTAAAAAACAAAGAACAATATGATTCTCTCAATTGATGCTGAAAAAGTGTTTGATAATATCCAGCATCCTTTCATGATCAGAACACTTAAGAAAATGGGCACAGAACGGACATTTTTTAAACTGATGGAGGCCATCTACAGCAAACCCGCAGCCAATATCGTATTGAATGGAGTTGAATTGAAATTATTTCCACTCAGATCAGGAACCAGGCAAGATTGCCCATTGTATCCACTGCTTTTTAACATTGTTAAAATGTCCATACTACCCAAAGCAATATGCAATTTTAATGCAATCCCATCTTCTCACCACATTTATAAGGCAATGAATCCAGATCCATAATTCCTAGCAAATGTAGGTGCAGACAGGATAGCATCTGGAACATGTTCTTATTTGCCTAGTAAATAAAGATTGGATTTGGATTGGAAAGATTCAAGAGTATACTTGATCCATAGTTTTGCATAAATTCAGGAATAATGACTCAATATGGACATAAAGAAACGTGTTAAGTGATAAGAAAGCACTTAACACTCTGAATTGAATTAGATAATGTTAGCCATTCTTCTCTCTCTTTTTTTTTTATTTTAGGCTATTACAGGGGTACATGCATTTTGGTTACATAATTCACTTTTGTACATTTTAATTCAAGATTATAAGTATGCCTTTCACCCATAATATGTGCATAGTATCAGTTAGGTGTGAAGTGATCCAACCCCTTTATCCCCTGTCTCCAACCTACTTGATTCCCTTTGAGTTTTACTTCCATATGTGTGTGTAAGTGTTGCTCAACTAGTTTCAATTTAGTATTGCATACACGTGGTGTTGATTTTTCCATTCTTGCAATACTTAGCAGAGTAGTCTCTAGTTCCAAACAGACTGTTACAAAAGATAAATCATTATCTTTCTTTGTGGCTGAATATGCATGTACTCCACATTTTATTAATCCACTCATGTATTGCTGGGCACTTGGGTTGTTTTCATATCTTTGCAATTGTAAATTATAAACAGTCAAGGGCAAGTATCTTTTTTATAAAATCTTTTTTTTTCCTTTGGGTAAATACATAGTAGTGAGATTGCTGGATCAATTTTTCCTTTTGGGGCATTTAAAGTCATCAGCACTTTAGCTTTAGTACAAAACTAAACTTTTAGTTTGACTCTAATGATTTTCTAAACCCTTTATATCTTATCAGTCCAACCCCCATGGCTGCGTACACTTAATCACCATCTGAGGCTCTCTGTGATGTGTGTGTGTGAGACCCTTGCTCTTGGATTTCACCATTTATGTTCCTAATCAGGAATATAATTAAATGAACTCAAGATATTGAGAACTCAAATCTGATATTTAAACTCTAGCATCAGATTTGACTAATTTGATATATATTCAGTGTTTCCAGCACACAGCAATACCAGCAACTAAAAACACAATTTCAAATTCCTGCTTAATTCTTGACTTCTGAAAGTATGAAGAACTATGCCTTGGTTCTCAGAATTAGAAAATTCTACAGGAGGCCCAGTGATCCCTAAGCAAATAACATTGCAAAAAGTACTTCAGCAAATGCTGACAGAATTTGTCACTCTAGATCAGCTTTATAAGAAATGATCAAAAGGATCTTAAACACCAAAACAGACACTCATTATCATGAAAACACACATAAGTATAAAGTTTATCGGTATTATAAAACAATCACACAAAAGAGGAATAGAAAAGAATTAAATGGAAACATGACATAATTTCACCAAACCACAAAGAAAAAAAGAACAAAGAATTTATTTGTGAAAACTACAAATCAATTAACAATATGACAGGAACAAAGAATCACATATCAGTATGAATCTTCAACGTAAGTGAATTAAATGCTGCAGCTAAAAGATATAGATAAGCAGAATGGATTTTTAAAATGATCCAACTATATGCTATTTACAAGAAACTTGTCTTACCCTTAAAGAAACATAGATTGAAAGGAATGGGAAAAGATATACCATGCAATACAGTAATAGTGAGGGGCTGTACACCCCATTCACAGCAGAAAATTACTGTATTGCTTTCTATCTCTTTCTCAAAAAGTAATATTGTTTTGTGAATCAAGGTACCCTGATGTTAGGTGCATATATATTTAGGATTGCTATATCCTCTGCTGAATTGATCCCTTTATCATAATATAATGACTTTATCTCATTATTTTTTATTATTTTTTATTTAAAATCTGTTTTATCTGATATAAGTATAGCTACTCCTGCTTGTTTTTGGCTTCCATTTCCATAGTATATGCAATAAAATGCCATCAAATCATATACAACAGCACATCAAAAATATAATGCATCTTATATTCTAGGGATGCAAAGATGGCTCATCATATGCAAAGGGATAAATGTGATTTATCACATAAACAGAATGAAGGACAAAAATTATATGGTCATCTCAATAAATGCATAAAAAGCATTTGATAAAATTAAGCAACTTTCATGAGAAAAAGGAACCTTAAACTAGGCATGTCAGGGACATACCTAAAAAATAATAAAGAACATATATGATAGACTCACAGCCAACATTAATGGAGAAAACTTGAAAGCACTCCAAGAACAGGAACAAAATAAGAATACCCACTCCCACTACTCCTATTCAACATAGTACTGGAAGTCCTAGACAGACCATCAGGCAAGAGGGAAAAATAAAAACCATCCAAATTGGAAAAGAGGAAATCAAATTATTCATATTTGGTGATGATATAATTATATACTCAGAAAGTCTAAAAATTCCACCAAAAACGTCTTTAATTTGATGACTGAATTCAATAAAGTTTCATGATACAAAATCAATGTACAAAACTCTGTATTGATGCTATACTTACCAGTAACAATGTAACCAAGAATCAAATCATGAAGGCTACAATAATGAAGGCTTCAATCATGAAGCCATTTAAAATAGCTACAAAAATACACACACACACACACACACACACACACACACACACACATATTTAATACATGGGAATATATTTAACCAAGGAGGTGAAAGATCTCAACAAGGAATACTACAAAAACCCTGAGGAAAGAAATTGTAGATGACACAAACCAATGGAAAAATATTCCATGCTCATGGATTAGAAGAATTATTGTCATTAAAATGAACATACCACCCAAAGCAATCTACATTCAATGTAATCCCTATCAAAATACCAATATTACTTTTCACAGCAGTAGAAAAAAACAATTCTAAATCTCAAATGGAACCCAAAAAGAGTGTGAACAGCCAAAGCAAACATAAACTAAAAGAGCAAAGCTGGAGTATCACATTGTCTGCTTGCAAATTAAACTGCAAGCTACAGTTACCAAATCAGCATGATATTTGGTATAAAAACAGACCAATAGAACAGCATAGAGAGCCCAGAAATAAAACCACTTGCTTACAGACAACTGATCTTTGACAAAATTGACAAAAAATATACACCCTTCAGTAAATTGTGCTGGGAAAACTGGATTGCCATATGCAGAAGTAAAAAGTAGACCTCAGTGTTTCCCCATATACAAAATCAACTCAAGATGGACCTGGGTGATGAATGATCCTAAAACTATAAAGATCCTATAATAAAGACCTAAAACTGTAAATATCTAAAACTATAAAGATCCTATAATAAAATCTAAGGACCTAAAACTATAAAGATCCTATAATAAAATCTAAGGAAAACTCTCCAGGACTAAGACCTTAAAAGCACAGGCAAGAAAATAAAAAAATGGGACAAATGGGATGTAATTAAACTAAAAGCCTTCTTTCACAGCAAACGCAGTAATAAATAAAGTGAATGTACAACTTGCAGAATGAAAGACAAATATTTACAAACTATTCATCCAATGGGGAATTAATATGCAGAATTTATAATGAACTCAAACTACTCTGTAGCAACAGAAAACAAATAATTCCGTTAAAAAGTAGGCTAAGGATATGACTAGACATTTTTCAAAAGAAGTCAAACAAATATCCAACAAGTATATTTAAAAATGTTGATATCACTATCATCAGAAAAATGCAAATTAAAACCACATGAGGTATCATCTGACATAAATCATAATGGCTATGATTAAAAATACAAAAAATAACAGATGTTGGTGAGGATGTGGCAAAAAGAGAATACTGTTGGTGGAAATATAAATTAGTACAACCTCTATGGTAAATAGCATGAAAATATCTCAAAGAAAAAAACTAAAGCTACCATGTGATCCAGCAATCTCACTACTGAGTACCCACAGGAAAAGTAATTATTATATCAAAAGGATACCTGCACGTAAATATTTATTAGAGCAGTATTCACAATAGCAAAGATATGGAATCGACTTAATTGTCCATCAATAGATGAATGGATAATGAAAATATGTTTTATGTGTGTATATAGGAATATTATTCAGCCATAGAAAAGAATGAAATTATGTCTTTTGTAGCAACAAAGGTGGAACTGGAAGCCATTATCTTAAATGAAGTAACTTATACATGGAAAAACAAATACGACATGTTCTCATTTTTAACTGGGAGCTAAATGTGTACACATGAAAATAAAGGGTGTAATGATAGAGAGAGGAGACTCAGAGGTGGATGATAATGAATTCCGTGGGGGTGCAGTGTGCACTAACCCAGTAATGGACGCAGTAAAAGCCTTGATTTCACCATTATGCATTATATCAATGCAACAAAATTACACTTGTACCCTATAAATTTATACAATTTTTTTTTTTTAGAGATTTCTCTCTCATCTCAGTCCTGTTGTTGATATTCTTTCCATACACATAAACCTCTTGGAATTCAACTATTTTCCTGAATCTGGAGTAATCTCTACACCTAGACAACTGAGGTCATTTCTCACCTGTGTATTGAAAAACAAAAATACCTTATAGATCTTCCTTGCTTGCTTCCTGGACCCATTTTTATTTGAGGCTTTCTAGTTGTCATCCTTTACCTGGAAAATGCATTTCCTCCATGACTCCTGCTGGTTCTGACTCCCAAATCCCTCACTCTGGTGTGGCTCTTTTTTCTTCTGAGGGAGCTTATTTAAACATTGATGGTTTCTGCAGGAAGAAAAAAATAGTGATTGTACATGATTTATGACATAAAGTCCTTAAATAAGGGTTGCCCAAGTAACATAGATAAATAATTCAATGTGGTTGTGAAGTCAAGGACCAGAGTGCTCTAGCAACCATGATTTACTTGCAATCCACATGGATGGTGTCTCCTCATGTCACATAGAGTGGTGGTCCTTCCAGGGACTCATATTCAGTACTATATATGATTGTTGCCAATTCTCTTTTTTGAAAAACTTAGAAACTTCTTTTTTAAAATCTCACAATATAAAAAATGTTGTCAACTCATTCAACAGGTTCACAACACTGTGCTGGAGAAAGAAAATAATACCAGTTGACAGAATTTGGCTAATTGGTCACCAGCATGTGAATTGACCACCAAATGATCTGTAGAGGTAAAGATTGTGGTATAGAAAATAAATCGTGTTCTTTGAAATCTGTCCCCTTTGTCATGTTGGATAATCTGGTATTCTTCATATAAATAAGACTTTTATTTCTTGTGGCATTCTCATATTCATCAATAATTTTGTTTAGAATAAATTCTTATTTTTTAATCAGGCATTCAATATGGACAGTTTCCTTTAAAATTGATCTGTTAGGACTTCAGAGCCAAGTTGGAGCAGGCAGAGCAGGAGTGGGGACTCCAATCAATGCCCCTGCTAAAACCACCACCTGCACTGCACCCTCACAGCATGATGCTCCCTCACATCGAGTACCCAGGATCTCTCTGGCCTCCTTTGGGTCGCTCACCAAGGCTCCCATCCAGAAGGAGAGTTGAAGGACAGAAATTTAGCAAGTAACCCAGCCGATTAGAGCTGTGGGAAGGGAGAAGGTTGAAGAATGCACATCAACCCTGCTGAGATGAGCTGTGACCCCAAGGATACAAACAAAAGGTACAAAATTCATCACCAAGCGAATGGGAGTCCCCTCTCCCATGAGAATGGCTCAGAGTACCCCATAAACAAATAAGCAGAGTTCAAAAGTCCTCCCATTACATCCTACAGGAGAGACCCTCTAAAAACTGGACCTACTTCCCCGACTAGGGTGACATGACACTCTTCTTCCAGGCATAAAACTGTATAAAACTGTACATATTCTCTACCTGCAATTCTGAGCTCCCAGCACTTGCCTCCACTCTCGCTTTGAGGTCTGAAGCCTGTCCCCCAGGAGTCCAGATTCATGGGTATTATCTCAAGAGGTGTGGATAAGGCATGGACTTCTGCTGGCCAGAGCTGATCCTGCAGCATGGGAGTGAGGAGAGGATTGTCAGCTGAGAGGAAACCACACCACAGCAGCAGTGCCCCGAGGTGCAGAGTAGCAGCCGTTTTTGGCAACAATGGGACTCACCCCTGGATACTCTGGAGTCACACCCCCTGTCTCTCTGGGCAATGAGAGAAGGCCAGGCATCTTCTCCAGTGGCAGCCACTGGCAGAAAAGATCAGGGATAGAAACGCAAGCCCCATGAGTAAAGGGTTTGCCTGAGGTGGTACCAGCCTGGGTGTAGCACAGGGACTAGAAAACACACGTGCAGAGCCACCAGATTCCCAGAGTGGGGCTGACCCAGAGGACCACTTTACTAAGCCTAAGACACACCCAGCCCTCAGGGGATCATCAGCCTACACAAAGCAGGGCATGAGGCTAGAACTGACAGCTAACCGTACTACGAATACAAACTACCGGACAGCAGCAAAGACAGGGCCTCAGGCGCACGTTCTGTGAACTCAAAACAGCTTCAATTCTGCAGGGGAATTTAGCAGGGACAGAAACAAATTCCGCATAGTTGTTCTGTTCTGTCAGTAAAATCAGTCAGGGGCAGGGCTGGAACTGAGTGAACAGCCCCAGCCTCCATCAAGCACCCGAGGTTGTCAGGTTTCACCTCTCCCTGTCGGACAGTGGCAGAGAGCAGTGGCCTGGCTGAGGAGACATAGATCTCCCTGTGATTCAGGCAGGTACAAACACCTGGAGTATCTGTTCATTGGAGGCAACTGGTTCACAGACCTGCAGGGTTATCAGTGACTGGATGTGACAGAGGTGCAAGGTGGGGAAGGAGGCATCAACCTTCCCAGACTAATCTATTTGGTGGGTGGGTCCTCCTGACCTCATGGAGCACCGGAGAAAGTCATATTTGAGTTGAGTTGTCAGCAGACCCCTGTGATCTAGTTGCCAGAGATGTTTTAAACTCTCCCACCTGAGACAGGTGCTGCATGAGACAATTGATTTGGACCTTTTGAACTGAGCCAATCACCCGAAGACTATCCAAGTGGTGCCCTGGGTATGTGGTTGTAGGAAGGTTTGATTTTCCTTTTCCAACTGTTACCTGTGGGGGGTGAGGTGACTTAATTGCTGGTATTTCTCACAGCTGAGACTTTAACCCAGAGTAACTGTTTCACTAGGGTTGAACAGAGACCAGCTGAAAACAAGACAGAGCCATTTAGCCCCACCACACCAAACAGGTCCCCAGTTTCTCAGGCCATAGCACTGTATGGATCCTCGACAAAGCTCCAGGGGAAAAGTCAAATGGTGTAAAATAACCATGGGGTGTAATCAGCAGAAAAACTCTCGTAACATGAATAACCAGAATAGATCAACCCCACCTCCACCCCCAAGGAAAGATATGGCAGATGTAACTGAACATCTCATTCATGAACAGCTGGCTGAGATGTCAGAAATCAAATTCAGAATTTGGATTGCAAAGAAGGTTAATAGAATTGAGGAAAATTTGGAATTAGAAATTTGAAGAGCAATTCAAAAGTTGGTATTAGAAATTCGAGGAGAAAATCAAAAGTTGTCTCAAGAATTCAATGAATTTAAAGACAAACGCAACAAAGATTTTGACACACTGAAGCAAGAATTTGCAGTCCTCAAAGATATGAAAAATACAGTAGAATGCCTCAGTAACAGAGTGGAACAAGCAGAAGAAAGGATTTCTGACATTGAATACAAATGCTCCCAAACTCTCAAAGAGGAAGAGAAATGGAGAACAAAAATGAATCATTCTCTCAGAGAGCGCTGAACTAATTCGAAGAAGGCTAATATCTGCCTCATTGGAATCCCTGAAAGCAATGAAGTGGCTTCTCAAGGCACAGAGGCTCTTCTCCATAAAATTATGAAAGAGCGTTTTCCAGACATGCCAAGAGATTCTGAAATTCAGATAGCAGACACTTTCAGAACCCCAGCATGACTCGACCTGAATAAGACATCCCCCAGGCACATCATAATTAACTTCACTAAAATTAATATGAAGGAGAAAATTCTGAAAGCAGCCAGACTTAAGAAAACCATAATCTATAAAGGGAAGAATATTAGAATGACTGCAGATCTCTCTGCTGAAACTTTTTAAGTTAGAAGAGGGTGGTAATTGACTTTTAATCTCCTAAAACAAAATAACTTTCAACCCAGGATCCTGTATCCAGCTGAACTGAGTTTCATTTATGATGGAGAAATTAAATACCTTAATGACATTCACATGTTGAAGAAATTTGCCATAAGGAAACCAGCTCTTCAGGATATTCTCATACCTATCCTCCTTAATGACCAGCACAATCCTCTACCACAAAAGTAAACTCACTCAGAAACTTTTGATTAAACTCCAACTTCCACAGGGGTGAATGGATTTAAAATGTCCACTGGAATTTCGAAAAACTCGATACCTGGCTGGGCGTGTTGGCTCACGCCTGTAGTCCCAGTGCTGTGGGAGGTTGAGGCGGGTGGATTGCCTGAGCTCAGAGGTTCGAGACCAGTATGAACAGCAATGAGCCAGAGTAAGACCCTGTCTCTACTAACATCAAAAACATCGCCAGAGGAAGAAGAAAATGAACAACAAAAAAGAATCTTCAAACAAAGAAGAATGAACAAGGAAGCTGAAATTAAAAAATATATATATATTTTAAAAATAAAAAACAATAAAAAAGAAAAAAAAGAAAAACTCGATACCCCAAATTTTACCAGGCTTATCAATATTCTCCATTAATGTGAATGGCTTAAACTGTCCTCTACAGAGGCACAGGTTGCCTGACTGGATACAAAAACTCAGGTCAGATATCTGATGCATACAATAATCTCATCTTACCTTAAAAGATAAATATAGACTCAGGGTGAAAGGATGGTCGTCCATATTTCAGGCAAATGGAAATCAGAAAAAGCAGGTGTTGCAATTCTATTTGCAGATACAATAGGCTTTAAACCAACAAACATAAGGAAGGATAAGAATGGTCACTTCATATTTGTTAAGGGTAATACTCAATATGATGAGATTTCACTTATTAATCTTTATGCACCCAACCAGAATGCACCTCAATTTATAAGAGAAACTAACAGACATGAGCAACTAGATTTCTTACAACTCCATAATAGTCAGAGATTTTAACACTCCTTTGGCAGTGTTGGATAGATCCTCCAATAAGAAGCTGAGCTAAGAAATTTTAGATTTAAACATAACCATCCAACATTTGGATTTAACAGACATTATAGAACATTTCATCCCAACAAAACTGAATACACATACTTCTCATCAGCCCATGGAACATACTCCAAAATCGTTCACATCTTAGGTCACAAGTCTTACCTCAGTAAATTTACAGGAATAGAAATTATTCCTTACATCTTCTCAGAGCACCATGGAATAAAAGTTGAACTCAGTAACAACAGGAATCTGCATACTCATACAAAAACATGGAAGTTAAATAACCTTATGCTGAATGACAGCTGGGTCATAGATGAGATTAAGAAGGAAATGACCAAATTCTTGGAACAAAATGACAATGAAGACAAGAATTATCAGAACCTCTGGAATACTGCAAAGGCAGTCCTAAGAGGGAAATTTATAGCACTACAAGCCTTCCTCAAGAGAATGGAAAGAGAGGAACTTAACAACCTAATGGGATGTCTCAAGTAACTGGAAAAGGAAGAACATTCCAACACCAAACCCAGTAGAAGAAAAAGAAATAAACAAAATTAGAGCAGAATTAAATGAAATTGAAAACAAAAGGATTATACAACAGATCAATAAATCAAAATGTTGGTTTTTTGAAAAGGTCAATAAAATAGATAAACCTTTGGCTAACTTAAGCAGGAAAAAAAGAGTAAAATCTTTAATTTCATCAATCAGAAATGACAAAGACAAAATAACAACAGACTCCTCAGAAATTTAAAAAATCCTTAATGACTGTTAAAATTTTCATATTTCTTATTTTCAGAAATATGAAAATCTGAAGGCAATTGACCAATACTTGAAAGCACGTCACCTTCCAAGACTTAGCCAGAATCAAGTGGAAATGTTAAACAGGCCCATATCAAGTTCTGAAATATCATCAACCATACAAAATTTCCCTAAAAAGAAAAGCCTGGGACCAGATGGCTTCACGTCCAATTTCTACCAAACCTTTGAAGAGGAACCAGTACCTATATTACTCAACCTGGTCCAAAATATAGAAAAATAAGGAATACTATCCAACACATTCTATGAAGCAAACATCACTCTGATCCCCAATCAGGAAAAGACCCAACAAGAAAAGAAAATTATAGACCAATATCACTAATGAATATAGATGCAAAAATATTCAACAAGATCCTAACAAACAGAATCCAGCAACACATCAAACAAATTATACATCATGACCAAGTGGGTTTTATCCCAGGGTCTCAAGGCTGGTTCAATATACGTAAATCTATAAATATAATTCAGCACATAAACAAATTAAAAAACAAAGACCATATTATTCTCTCAATTGATTCAGAAAAAGCTTTTGATAATAACCAGCATAGCTTCATGATCAGAACACTGAAGAAAATTGGTATACAAGGGACATTTCTTAAACTGATAGAGGCCATCTACAGCAAACCCACAGCCAATATCCTTTGAATGGAGTGAAATTGGAATCATTTCCACTCAGATCATGAACAGGCAAGGTTGCCCATTGTCTCCACTGCTCTTTAACTTTGTAATGGAAGTTTTAGCCATCACAATTAGGGAAGAAAAGACAATCAAGGATATCCATATAGGGTCAGAAGAAACCAAACATTCACGCTTCACAAATGATATGCTTGTATATCTGGAAAACACCAAGGATCTACTACAAAACTCTAAGAAGTGATCAAGGAATACAGCAGTGTCTCAGAGTAGAAAATCAATATCTTTCCCACATTATTCTTAGTAAAGCATCACAAGAATGGAGAAGCATGAATCCTATGTACTCAATTTTGATATGAGGACAATTAATGACAATTATGGTTATGGAGGGGGAACAGAAAGAGGGAAGGAGGGAGGTGGGTGGAGCCTTGGTGTGTGTCACACTTTATGGGGGCAAGACAAGATTGCAAGAGGGACTTTGCCTAACAATTGCAATCAGTGTAACCTGGCTTATTGTACCCTCAATGAATCCCCAACAATAAAAAAAAAAAAAAAAGAAAATCAACATCTATAAATCAGTAGCCTTTATATATACCAACAATAGTCAAGCTGAAAAAACAGTCAAGAACTCTATTCTGTTCACAGTAGTGCCAAAGAAGATGAAATATTTGGGAGTTTATATAACAAAGGACGTGAAAGATCTCTATAAAGAGAACTATGGAACTCTAAGAAAGAAAAGAAATAGCTGAAAATGTTAACAAATGGAAAAATATACCCCATGCTCATGGCTGGGAAGAATCAACATTGTTAAAATGTCCATATTACCCAAAGCAATATACAATTTTGATGCAATCCCTATTAAAGCTCCACTGTCATACTTTAAAGATCTTGAAAAAATAACACTTTGTTTTTTATGGAATCAGAAAAAACCTCGACTAGCCAAGACATTACTCAGATAAAAACAAAGCAGGAGGAATCATGCTACCAGATCTCAGACAATATTATAACTCAACAGTGATAAAAACAGCATGGTACTGGCACAAAAACAGAAAGGTAGAGGTATGGAACAGAATAGAGAACTGAGATATGAATCCAGCTACTTATTGTTATTTGATCTTTGACAAGCCAATTAAAAACATTCAGTTTGGGAAAAGATTCCCTATTTAATCTATGGTGCTGGGTGAACTGGCTGTCCCCCTGTAGAAGACTGAAACTGGACCCACATCTTTCACCATTAACTAAGGTAGACTCTCACTGGATTAAAGATTTAAACTTAAGACATGAAACTATAAAAATACTAGAAGAAAGTACAGGGAAAATTCCTGAAGAAATTGGTGTGGGAGAATATTTTATGAGGAGGACCCCCGGGCAATTGAAGCAGCTTCAAAAATATACCTCTGGGACCTGATCAAACTAAAAAGCTTCTGCACAGCCAAGAACACAGTAAGTAAAGCAAGCAGACAGCCCTCAGAATGGGAGAAGATATTTGCAGGTTATGTCTCTGACAAAGGTTTAATAACCAGAATCCACAGAGAACTCAAACGTATTAGCAAGAAAAGAACAAGTGACCCCATCTCAGGCTGGGCAAGAGCCTTGAAGAGAAACTTCTCTGAGGAAGACAGGGCACATCGCCTACAGACATATGAAAAAATGCTCATCATTCTTAATCATCAGAGAAATGCAAATCCAAACTACTTTGAGATATCATCTAACTCCAGTAAGATTAGTGCATATCACAAAATCCCAAGACCAGAGATGTTGGCATGGATGTGGAGAAAAGGGGACACTTCTACACTACTGGTGGGAATGCAAATTAATACTTTCCTTTTGGAAAGATGTTTGGAGAACATTTAGAGATCTAAAAATAGACCTGCCATTCAATCCTATAATTCCTTTACTAGGTATATACTCAGAAGACCAAAAATCACATTATAACAAAGATATTTGTACCAGAATGTGTATTGCAGCCCAATTCATAATTGCTAAGTCATGGAAAAAGCCCAAGTGCCCATCGATCCACAAATGAATTAATAAATTGTGGTATATGTACACTATGGAATATTATGCAGCCTTAAATAAAGATGGAGATTTTACCTCTTTCATGTTTACATGGATGGAGCTGGAATATATTCTTAATAAAGTATCTCAAGAATGGAAGAAAAAGTATCTAATGTACTCAGCTCTACTATGAAACTAATTTATGGCTTTCATATGAAAGCTATAACCCAGTTATAACCTAAGAATATGAGGAAGGGGGACAGTGAGGGGAGCGTGGGGGGAGGATGGGCAGAGGGAGGGTGATTGGTGTGATTACACCTGCGGTGCATCTTACAAGGGTACTTGTGAAACTTAGTAAATGTAGAATATAAATGTCTTAACAGAATAACTAAGAAAATGCCAGGAAGGCTATGTTAACCAGTGTGATGAAAATATGTCAAATGGTCTATAAAACCAGTGTATGGTGCCCCATGATCGCATTAATGTACACAGCTATGAATTAATAATAAAATAAAATAAATAAAATTGATCTGTTAGGTTTATGCAGTATCATATCAACTATTATTATAGTTAACTTTTTTCTTTCTTTTGCTTAATTTCAGAATATTACAGGGATACACACATTTTGGTTACATAGTTTGCTTTTGTATATTTTATGTCAAAGTTTTAAGTGTGCCCTCATTTTGAAAAACTCTTTGTGGGCAGTGCCTGTAGCTCAGTGAATAGGGTGCTGACCCTATATACTGAAGGTGGCAGGTTTGAACCAGCCCTGGCCAAACTACAACAAAAAATAGCTGGGCATTGTGACGGGCACCTGTAGTCCCACCTACTCGAGATGCTGAGGCAAAAGAATCACCTAAGCCCAGGAGTTGTAGATTGCTGTGAGCTGTGACACCACAGCACTCTACCAAGGGTGATAAAGTGAGACTCTGTCTCTATATAAAAAAAAAAAAAAAGAAGAAGAAAGAAAAGGAAAACTCTTTGTATGTGAATGTGTTAATAGGACCATTTTTTGTTGAATTTATCTCAGTTTGACTTTTCTATAAAATGTGATATGAAAGTACAGGTTACAGTAACAACTCTTACAGTGATGTAATATTGTATGTTTGTATTTATATATTATGTCAAACTCTATACCTGAAAGCTTTCCATAATTTCTAATAAAAAATCTAACAGTATCTTTACACTAGAGTAGTTCTCAATTTTTCCTCCAAAGTACCTAAATGCCAGTTTGGGGGTTCAGCCCATGACCACTCACCTCAAGTTTAAAATACCTTGCCATTTTATGATTTAAAATATAACATAGATTTTACACTGAAACTATAAGACATCTATGTTTAATAGGTAACCATGGATAAATTTGGAATTTAAGAATAGCAGAGTTTCTGTGTGGAATTTTTTTCTAAAAAGAGAAAGAAAGAAAAAAAAAACATGTTCTCACTGTCTATTATACTGCAGCATGAAGAGGGGAGCTAGTACTAAAGAAGGCAAAACTTTGTCCCCTTTCTTAGGCAGGGGTCAGCTACACGTGTAAAGCTATCTGTATATAGACACACCTAATGTGAGCCAGCCTGTCCCTCCTGGGAATCAATGGTGACAGGTGCTTAATAACGTTTTTTCCTATACTATAATATTCCTTGATGTGAAAAATTCTATTGAAGGAGTAAACCAATTTAAATAAGGTGTTTAAAAGTTTCCTAAAAAAAAATTAATGAGCCCTGTCAGATTTTAAGGTTCAATATTGTTTGTTTAAAAGAAAAAAAATGGAAAAACCTTGTAAGGGTTGAGCAGCGCCAACAAAAGCCTCTTGCTTGGAAAATCTACCAAAGGCCCTGTTATCCAAGGGGAACTCACTGTGAAGGCAAAGAAAGGGAGATGAGGCCCAGACGTTTGTGGGAAAACATTGGCTTCAGCACTACATTCAGCCGAGGTCTGGGATTTTATCCAGATTCATCTACCAGACATGGAGTCCTGTTGACCTTAGAAGCATAAGCTAAGATGGCAGTGAGCTTGGAGGCCAAGCATGGGCACTGTTATTCCTTGCGCCAGCAGGAGTGTCACTGTGTCTGGACAAGCACCTCTGAGATCTGATCCTGCAGCAACATGTCATGACAGTGTCCAAACCAGTGATGCTGGTACGCTCATCACGTCTAGTTTTCTTGCTCTGACAGAGTTGACTCTAGTCTTCTCCTTGAATGAGTCATAGAAGGGATTCAGAACATGAACAATTGATTTGAAAAGCAAAAAGTGTCCCTATTTGTAGAGAATATCTGTATTGGTGTGGCATGTCGGTAACACACATTGTCCCACCTACTGGTAGAGGACGTGGAGAAACTAGTCATGGGGGGTAAGTTGCTCTTGGCCACATGAACACAGTCTGAAAGTGGGAGTGATGTGCCAGGAGAGACCAAGGATGAAAGGCCTTGGACCCAGAGAAAAGCCTGGGAATGCTTGGAGGAATCAATACAGAAGAGGACCCCTCTACCACATCTAGAGTAAAGGAGGGCATCCAAGGCTAACAAGGCATTCATGGAATGCCCAGTGGCTTGGACAGACAGACAGACAGAAAGCAAACACTCATCTGGACAGCAGCAGCAGCATAGAAGTGGCAGGTTCTGGGATATTTGGGCTCCACAGCCATGTTGTTGTCCCTCATTCTGAAGGGAGAACACCTGAGGTCTGGATTAACTAGTGAAAGGTGAAAGCAGACAAGCCTGAGCCTCCAAACTCAAGGGATCCCCCTTGGGACACTTGAAGTTAAGAGCCACTAGAAAAGCCTGGACATCCTAGTAAAATGGGCAAGTGAGGGTCTCAGAGTTGTCATGCTCTGGAGTTCTGGGTTGTAACCACATTGTTTCTACTTCAAGCTCATGGCTATAGATATCCTTGTGGTGCATGTTTATTTAATATAAAATGCCTTCATCCAAAGAAACTAGGCAAATTCAATTCCAGGAAGATTTAACATGTGGCTTCATGGAACTTCTGTCACTTTGCTATGAACCCTCAGGACCCAGCCTGAGATGCCACAGATACAACGTTCACAGCCTGGATCTTAACCCCATCTCTGCAAGGAGTCTTTTCTTTCTCTTTCTCTCTCTCTCTCTCTCTCTCTCTCTCTCTCCTCTCTCTCTCTCTCTCTCTCTCTCTCTCTCTCTCTCTCTCTCTCTCTCTCTCTCTCTCTCTCTCTCTCTTTCTCTTTCTTTTTTTTTTTACACAGAGTCTCACTATGTTGCCCTCAGTGGAGGGCTGTAGCATCGTAGCTCACAGCAACCTCAAACTCTTAGGCTCAAGCGGTTCTCTTGCCTCAGCCTCCTGAGTAGCTGAGACTACAGGCAATCACCATGATGTCCAGCTATTTGTATTTTTAGCAGAAAATAGCAGGGTCTCGCTCTTGCTTAGGCTGGTCTCAAACTCCTGAGCTCAAGCAATCCTCCTACCTCAGCCTCCCAAAGTGCTGCCACACCTAGCTTGTCTTAGCTTTCTAAACTTTAATTTTATTTATCAAATGAGAACAAAGTGGTTATCTTTGTTGCAAAATAAGGAATGTAAAGTTCATAGCACAGTTTCTACCAGTGTAATGTCAATTACTTTGGGTTATTTTTATCATAAATACAGTACATCAGTGCTGTATCAGAAAGTTGAATCATTTGGAGTAATCTTGCACAATCAAGAAGTTATTCCCAGGGAATTCTTCTGCAAAATCACAATTTGTGATTAAAGATACATACTCTTTCTGAAAACAGTTTGTGTCAGAGACAATTTGTAAAATTCATTGACTGACGCTAATAGAAGTCTAGGATGCTGGAGGAGTCATTTTATATAAACACATGACAAGTAAGTTGTGAGAAGGAGATGACAGAGGTCTTTCCAAAGATGAGAGAGAGAGAGAGCAGAAGTGTTAAGAATTATAGTCTACCTAGCTTATTGTACCCTCAATGAATCCCCAACAATAAAAAAAAAAAAGAATTATAGTCTGGTAAGCATGTGCACCAGGTCTTGACTCACTTTGAGTGCCACGCCAACGCTGTGAGAGGCAAAATATACTAGTGCTGTGGTGAGAATCCTCCTCTCTACTTCCCCATTTCTGTCAGGTTAGAAAATGCTCCTGTGTCTTTGACTCTTCCTTTCTTCACTGATGCCCAGAACTGTCAGAGAACTTCTCCCAAAAGAGAGAACTTCCTCTCTCTCACCTTTCCTCCCTCCCTTCCTTCCTTTTTTCTTTCCTTCTTTTTTCTTTCTCCTTTCCTCCTTTCCCCTGTTTCCTTTTCTTTCTTTCTTTCTTTCTCTCTCTCTCTTTCTTTCTTTCTTTCTTTCCCTTTTTCTCCCTTTAAAATGATTCCCAGATAATCCATTGTTCCATTGTCAGTACTTTCCCACTGACTCCTTGCCCTCACCTCTGGAGTACCCTGAAAACCCATCTTATCCTCACTGCAAAATCTGAAGCCAATCCTACCACTGGACTAGGGGATTTAAATAGGTCAAAGACAAACAGTTTAATGTTTCCCTCTCAGGTGAGGCTGCACTGGTTCTAAATCCGTGAAGAATTAGGAGATCAATCAGGCATCGAGGAACAGACATCGAGTAAAGGATATAAGACAGAGTAAGACTTCCCTCCTCAAGCCCTCCAGGGTTTGAAATGTAGATTCAAATTCCAGTCTCTTGGGTTGGTAGCTAACCACTCCCAACTACCTCATCTGACCTTACTAAACTTTAAATAGTAAAAGCAAGCCACTATTTATTACACAATTTCTCTGTGCTACACATTCTATAATGCACTTTACCTACTTATTTAATTGTCATAATCTCTCTCCCAGGCTGAGAGAGAGATATTCTTATTCCCATTTTCTATTAGGAAAAAACTGAAGCTAAAATACATATTACTTGTGGAGGGCCCTTATACAATGTATCAATCAGGCACAAAAACAGGATGGCGGAGGCGTACTTTAGGAAACCTGCTTGCAGGCTGCCCCTGGCAACAACCTTGCCGCCCGTGCCCTTTGCGCTCATTGGAGAGATACCTAGGTCAAGAAACCGCAATAACAGGATGTGTCCTAGAGTATATATACAGAGTGCTGTAGACAAGGTTAGGGCTTTTCCATCCTGCTCTCCCCGGACAAGGTTAGGGCTTTTCCATCCTGCTCTCCCCGGACAAGCTGCTTGCCCCCCATAATAAACTTGCTGAAAGCTGTTTGCGTTGGTGTGTTCGTCCCTGCTGGCCGGTGGCCGAGCGACACCGACAACTGGTGCCGAAACCCAGGAACTTCATGATCCCCTCTCGAGACTGCTTTCAGCTGACAGGTAAGCCGCCCCCCATGCCGGGTTTGTCCGGGTAGCCCCACCAGGTAGATAAGTGGTGGGGGAGACTTCTGCGGTAGCCGCAGAGCTTGCAAGGGAGGAGAAGGGATCCGGCTCGCGACAAAAGCGAGGGCCCGCGTTCAAAGCGGGGGAGGAAAAGGGATCCAGGAAAAGGGATCCAGCTCTCGACAAAAGCGAGGGCCCGCGATCAGAGTGGGGGATTGTGTACACGGGTCATTGGCCACGACCATAGTGGCGGGTGTTAGTCTTTTGTTAAGTGTGTGTACTGTCTGGTGTTCATGACCCCTTTTGTTGTATCTGTCTTGAGTCTGAGTGAGAACAGCGGTTTGTTGCCTGTCCTCATTCAATTATCTAATGGCCGGTGGCACAAAGAGTGCCGCCGTTGGGTTTTTGGACGGAAATGGGGAATGAAACCTACCAAGTGCGGCTTCAGGCCCCGCTGCAGGTACTGTTGAAACGCAATGGTACCCCTTTGAAAGGTAAAACTGCCAAGGCTTTTGTGAAGGCAGTGACAGTAGCCTCCCCTTACTACTCACAAATAAATAAAAAAGGGGGAGCTACCCTGGCCTTTCGCAGAATAGCCGCATAAACAAACAAACAAAAAAAAAATTCATTCAAAAATTCATTAATAATTTCATTTAAAAATTTGTTAACTGGCCACTGACCTGGCCCAGACCCGGTTCTCATCTGGAACCGAGGTGCAGTTTGTGTTTCTCCACAGGACCAGAGCTCCCCGGTGTGGGTCCCGGAAAGACTCACCCATCCAGTGAACCCCTCACACGATGAAGCCGCGCCCATGGAGCCACATCGAAGCGCGACTTCGGAGTCACCGTGGCCCTTGTCACGGCCATCGCCACAGCCCTCGCAGCCGCCGCCACCGCGACTGCAGCCCTTGCCACAACGGTCCCCACCGCTGCTGCTGTCAACCAATTGTCCGCCTCAGTTGCGGAGGCCCTGCCCACCCAGGCCGCCTCGGTTGCGGAGGCCCTGCGCACCCGGGTCGCCGCAGCCGGACCCCTTCGCGCTGGACTGTTGTTGGTCGATTAGGGAGTGGACATTTTGCAGCAGCGGGTGGATGATGTGGAGAGATGCCTCTCCTTTGGTTGTTTAGTTCCTTGTGTGTTACCCCCACAATTTTTGAACCTAATGGTACCCTGCGTAATGCTTCCTTGCAACTATTCCGTTACCTTCTGGGGAGCTGGGATGCGGAATTTGAAAACCTCACCCACCAAATGTTGAATCATATTGTTAGTATCAATAGCACTCCAGTACAAGTAATTACCGCTCGTGATATTCTAGGAAAAGTAACTAGTTTGCTCTCCCATGCCCGCAATTGGGCCGGCACCGCGGCTTTAAGTATTATACTTCTAGTTGCCATAGTCTTTTGCATCAAACTTCTCCTTACCCTCCGCCAAAGACAACAACGAGACCACGTCATCATCCAGCAGGCCCTCCTCGCCCTCCAAGCAGGAGGTTCCCCCCAAATCTAGATTAGCATGCTGGACCAGTAGCCAATGACGGGTAAGATCCCCCCCCGATGTAGATCAACCTAAGACAGAGGACAGGCCACTGCTGCCTGTACCCTCCATGACGGGTAAGACTATACTCGGACAGGGGGACAACCTAAGACAGGCAGGGTCACAACTCGCAATAAATAAATAAAAGGGGGAGATGTGGAGGGCCCTTATACAATGTATCAATCAGGCACAAAAACAGGATGGCGAGGCGTACTTTAGGAAACCTGCTTGCAGACTGCCCCTGGCAACAACCTTGCCGCCCGTGCCCTTTGCGCTCATTGGAGAGATACCTAGGTCAAGAAACCACAATAACAGGATGTGTCCTAGAGTATATATACAGAGTGCTGTAGACAAGGTTAGGGCTTTTCCATCCTGCTCTCCCCGGACAAGCTGCTTGCCCCCCATAATAAACTTGCTGAAAGCTGTTTGCATTGGTGTGTTCCTCCCTGCTGGCCGGCGGCCGAGCAACACCGACAACTACTCACTCAAAGTCTCACAACCAGAACAGGCCAAGCCAAGACTGGGATCCAAGTTTGTCTAACTCCAAAGCCAGCTCCAAGGATTGAATCTTCCTTGCTCAGTTCCCCCTCTGAGTTTGTTTTTCATCTGATGTCCAGATTGTTGCTGCGGCTTGATAGCCGATGCATATATGCTTGTTGCAGCCCCTTTACCCCACTCAGCTATGCTGCAGACCCCAGAGGTGCGGGGAGCCTCCTGGCCTCCTGTCTGAGCATGGATCGATAATGAGAGGACTGAAATCAAAATAGGGTTTCAAAATTAGTTTGTCCTGAGCACTCTGATGTGCTTCCTTCCCTTACGTGCTGACAATGCTGGAGTGGGTTCAGGAGCACCAGACAGCTGCGATTCTCAGAGATGTCGATAGTATGAACAAGGGACAAGAGACCACTTTATGAAATAATGAATCATTTTCCCCCATAAAGTATATTCCTTACGAGAAAATCATTCATTTTTATCACTTTGATTCTTTCAGCACTGTATTCTATAATCAATTTATGTAATTCCACCAGCTGAAAGCAGATACCAAATTTTCAGTGGAGAAGACAGAGAAGCTGGGATCTACCATAGCAGAAGGTTCAGAACCAACTCTTAGGATTGCTTTCTCAAGCTATAAAAAAAAGTGTGCAGCTTCAACAGGTAAGCAAACCACTCCAGCTTGCCACAGCAATTAAGGGTATAGGTTTCTTGAAATTAAGCACCCTAAGAGGCTTGTAAGGGAGAGAGGTAAATTCAGTTTTTAATAATCAGTATTTTAATAATGTGTGATATCCCATCCAGTGAATGTGATCTTTTACATAATAATATTCCTAATCCTGAACTTCTGCAATGTGATCAACTTTTCATTGTCAATAATGTTACAACAGCCATACAAATACTTAAGATTCTGCATTAAAATAAAAATTACTTTTAATATTAATTATATTAAAATTTCAAAACTACAGAAGAAAAAAATCACTATGGTTAAGGATGATAGTATCTTTACATGTTTTTGATTTTTCTGAGTTTCCTCTTTGAAATAATAATGTCCATAAAAGATACAAAGAAGGAATTCATAAAAGAAGAAATGTCAGTTGGCCAGTGAGAAAACTTCACTGATAATCAAGAAAGTTACAATCAAAATACTAAGAACTCATTTATTGGCAATAATTCAAAAGATTGAAAAATAGTCCCCTTTACTGTAGGCATTACTGCATTTCCTTAGTTGGAATACATATTGGGAAAAGGTTGCAGGGAACAATTTGGTAATATTTGTTAAAATTCTATTTTTAGGTATCATTCTACAGAAATATTCACCTACGTACACTAACATGTATGTGCAACAAGGTTCATGGAATCATTCTTTATAGAATTTGAAAAGTTAGGAATCATCTGTATCAGTAGAAGAATGATTAAATAAATTATAACATACTTATATTAGGGGATTCTGCAGATGTTTAAAAAATGGAAGCAATGTTAATAGCAGCATCAGGGAAAAGATTTCCGACACATATCATTAAATAATGAAAGCTTGGGTAGAACAATAGATCTAATATAATCTCACTATGAAAAAACATGACACATGGAAATGTGCTTAGAGGCGAGAAGGGCAACACACCAGGACATGAACAATGATTGCATCTGAAAGTAAGAATAAAATGAGAGAAAGTCATAAAGAGGGATTAGTACTTCTTTGAATTTTTTAAAATTTTAAAACGAGCTTGTATATGTGTATTTGAATTTTTATAATATGATTATGTACTTCTATTTTAAATCTTGAGGCAAAGAAAATATATGAGTTATATAATTTTAGATATCATATTCATTCAGTATTATACCAAATAATTTACCATTTTTCATAACCAATATTTCAATAATGTCTAATATTCCATTCATTAAATGTGCCCCCTCACATAATAATTTAACTCCTAATCCTGAACTTTTGCATTGTTATCAACTTTTCATTGTCAATAATGTTGCAATATACACCTGGTTTTGGTGGCAAAGTTTTTAATCATCCTCACTTTGAAAATACATTTCTAATTAGTGCCCCAGGATGGATTAGTCGATGGAAGATTAAGAATCCTAATGAACTGAAGAATCCTACTGATTCCAAGAGTAAGACCCTGTTACTCTCCCCCCCACACTTCAAAAAAGTCTCTATAAATAATGAGGCTTTATCTTATTTTGTCAATTTTCCCCTTTTTACCATTAGCTAAGAGACTATTAACCTTAAATTAATAATTTAATAAGCAATGTTTCTGCCACCAAATTTGGGGGCTGAGCCCAAATCCAACACTATAAGTTGAGGCCAGGTGGTGGGATGGTGGCTTGCTGTTAACAGCATGTGGAATCCAATGTCAGTAACTACTTGGTATTCCAGAAAGCGTTCTCCAATTGGTAAGGACAAGGCTGCAGAACATCTTTTCCCAGGAGGCAATGTAGTCACTCAGCCAGAGCAGTCTTTTGTGGAAGAAAAACCTAATAAAGATTTAGTAGCCCCAGGAAAGCTGTGCTTTGTTTTTGGAACAAGGTGTATCTTGAACTATATGAAGTCAATCTTGGTGAAAACCAACTGTATTAATGCAGTCCAAGACAAATAAATCCACCTTTAAAAAAAATATTGTTGCAACTTTCCCCAAGACACTTGATATATAAAATAATATAGCATCTCTTAAAAATCTCCATTAGTTCATTCTCTGAAAGATTTAGAATCAGGATGTAATTGAGGCTGGACACCACACTGGGAGTCCTAAGAAGCAGAGTTTTAGTGATACAGTAATATAACTAAGAAGCTAAAGACATTTCTACCATCATGCTCCTGTGTCAGAAATGATTGCTTGGTAAAAGTGTTAAAAGGGAAAATGCTCCGGCTTCTCACCTAGTCTAGATAAGGATACGTGCTGGACTCATGGCCTCACATTTTGTGACCCAAACCCAGTGAAAGCAAGCACTACTCCACCCTAGCACCACTGAGTCAACTCTACAAGGGCTCTCCTCTTTGTCCCCTGACTACCTCCACACACAGTTTCTACACACAGGGTCTACTTGGGATACGGCTGCTGCTACCCAGCCACCATTCATCCTCTTGTTCCAGGCCTTGAGGCCCTTGCCAGAAACAATATCCCAGTTCTTCCCTGAGCCCTCTGGAGAAAATCTAAGGAATGTTTCTGCAGGAAATACAAAACAAGACTTATAGAAATAGAAAGGGTATTCACTCATAAGTATATAATTGATAATTACAAATGAATCACCTACAGAATTAAATTTTTGTAGTAGGCACGTTTTGTAGAAAAAGTTCACTTAATTCTAAAATAATTGACCCTATAGAATACTGTTATTTTCATTCTATTTTACAGATTAGTCAATTGCTTGAAGTCACTTCTTTCACTTTGTCGTTGATTGTATTTTTAAAAAATGGTCATGATAATATTTCTGATCCTGCATGTTCTTTCAGAACTTTGTCATTACTCCATTAAATGGTAGAATTTACCTCCCCTCTCCTTGAAATTAGAAATGGCCTTTTGTGGCTGCCTCAATAACAGAAGTGTCAGAAGCAAGATTGCACCCATGGCTGTATTATAAGAAGCAATATGGCTTCCCTGCCCACCCTATCTTGGTGCTCACCCTTGGAAGTCCATACCATGATGTGAGGAAGGGCATCATTTTTGAGAGACTATGTGATTGTTTCAAATATTTCTCTCCTAAGGTCCAAATCAACAGCCAGCATCAGCTCTCACATAGGACAGGAAACAAGCCTCAGTTCTCAACCATGGGCAATTTCATCCCCCAACCCAAGGAGGAGATATTAGGGAATTTCTGGAGACATTTTTGGCTGTAATCACAATAAGGGGGAGTGGTACTGGCATCTAGGGGGTAGAGACCAGGAGGCTCCCAAGTACTCTCCAGTGCACAGCTTCCCACAACAAAGAATAATCTGACTTAGAATGTCAATAGTACCAAGGACTGAGAAAACCTGCTTCAGATGACTCCAGCCTCCAGCCCTTGATCCAGGTCAATTGATATTAAGTGGAGCAGAGACAGGCTGTCCCTGCCAAATCCTGACCAAATTGCAATTTCATAAGGTGGTTTGTTTTGTAGCAATAAATAATTGAAACACCATCAAATAAGAGGAAGAATGGAGTCATATTCTCAGCTCTTTATGACGCTCAAACCCATGCATCTTTCCATGCTGCCTTGAAGGGACATGGAGACAAAGACAGCAGCAAAGAAGCATTAAACAAAGTCTGACTGAGACTCAAGCAAGGGATAAGGGAAAGATGACTGTGACCAAGAGGAAAGCGAAGGACTCTTTCTCACTACGTTAACTGTACTCCATGGTCCCCATCTTAAACTCAATACCACCCTGTCTCTTTCCTGGAAAATCTGGGAGACAACTCCCAGTTTCTTCTTCACAAGTTCATGAATGCACCTTTGGGGTTTGTTCTGTCTGTTGGCCCCCCAAACCCCTCCAATAACTTCTCATATATGAGGACCCTAAAGAGACCCAACTTTCCTTACATTCCCTCATAGAAAGAACAGATCAACCAGGCTCTTTTCTCAAACTGTGTCATCTCACTTTGTCCATAAGAAACCTTCGAATGATCAACCAACTTCAAAAGCGACCGACCATTTCAAAGTGGAACGGAATCCCAGCAATTCCACCTATGGGTATCTATCCTAAGAAAATAATCCAAAATGTGGACAATGATTTATGTGCATAACTATTCATTGCAAGGTCAGTTATAAGAGTTAATTATAAAAATTAGAGAAAGAAATATTTAGGGTCTGACAGTAAGGTAATGGTAACATAGATTTATAGTATAAATCTACAGCAGGATAACATTTGATCATTATAATCTGTTCTATTTTGGGTCTTCCTTTTAATCTTATTTGGGATATACCCCCCACACAGCTGATCTATTCCCATAGCTACACAAACCACCTCTTATTTCTTACACCAGACGTCACTTCCAAACTCAGGCTCATGTATTTAAGTGCCTGCTACACATCTCTGCACTGTTGATACTAAATGTACTAAAAGCTCATTATCTTTCTCCAAAATGTCTTTTGCTGTATTCTCTGAGTACCTAACAACACCAAGATCTCAAGAAAGAAACATAGGTAATATTGGTAATTAATACATCCCTTTTCTGAATGTACCATATCCAATTAATCCTAGAGTTTTGCATTCTAAGAGTTTTCTAAATTTCAGCAGAATCAGTCTCAACTCTCTAGCTTTATTGTAGTTATTCTACTCCAGGTCATCGTCAACTCCTGTCTTAACTCCTCCAACAGCTTACCAATGGTTCTCACTTCCTCTTCTCTAATCCATTCTTCATGCTACAGCCAGAGTGATCCTTTGAAAACATAAATTTGATCGCAGCATCCTCTTCCTTAAAGCCCTTTAAAACTTACCATTACAGGATAAAGGCTGAACTCCTTACTCAGTTTTGAAAGGCCATCCATAACTAGATCCCTGTTTATCTCTACAGCCTCATCTCAGACCATCTATCTAATTCTCTCTGCAATGTATGTTTCAACCATGTTGTATCATTTGCATTTTGTGAGTGTACCATGCTTATATTTACTTCTGGACTCTGTGCACACTCTTTGTTTCCAACTAGATCATTTTTCATGTCATTCCTAAATATGCCCATAATTACTAACTTGGTTAGTTCCTCCTTCACCCTCTTTTAATTTTTTTGAGACTTCCAACTTCCCTTACCTCAAGATCTTCTATTTTTTTTCTTCCTTCTTGGAAGTCCTCCTACACACACAAGCACATGCATGTGAGCACACACACACACCATATCTACTATTTCCCAGTGTGGTGATCCTAAAATTGCTTCCAAGATCTCATACCATAGAAAAAAATGGACTGATAGCCACAACTTCTTTGCTCTGAATCCAGGACTGTACTCACACCAAGGCCACACTTCCCACAGGCTGTTCAGAGACTATGGCAGGCTCACTTCTGGGAGAAGTAAGGCGACTCTGAATCTGAGACCAGGATTTTGAAACTAATATTCAAACCATAGGACAGAATAGTCCTGCAATTTTAGTACATCTAACAGCCTGCCATAGTCTCAGAACAGTGAAACTGTACAGAGTGACTTAGGCTCAACTCTGATCCGAATTGCCAAATTGCCTTAAAATTATACTTCAATCTAAGATCTTTCTTCCTTCCTTTCATTTTTTTCTTTAAAAAAAAAAATCAAACATGTATCATGGTCTGATTACTCTTCTAGTCACCTCAAAATCCTTCCCCATTATCTCTCATAGGCATTTCCTCAGAAAATATCTTTCATTTCTAGTCCTGGTTTGACATCTAATTTTCTCTCAGTAGACTAAGGCAAGTTGTATCAAGAGTGGACTAATAAAAACAATGGGGACTTGGGGCTGGCTCACTCACAGCTTGGTGGGTATAGAGCACAACATCTATTTGGTAGTAGGGCATAAACAGCCATGGACAACACTTGGCCTAAGGTGGCAGTTCAGTTGATAAATATTTCACTTCCAGTGGTCTGATAAAAAAATCCTAATGGACAGGAATGTTGTTGCAAAAGTTCATTGGTTTTATGAAACTTTTCTCAGACATGGGCTTTATAAGGTTGGCAAGGACCACAAGGTCACTGCTAGGGTGGTTATTAAACACATGGAAAAAATAATGGCCAGTGGCCAGGAACACTGAAGTATCTGAGGAGTCCTTGCAGGTGACAGAGAAAAAGAATAAAGAGTCTGAGGGAAATGGGCATATTGCGATAGATATATTTTGAAAGACCAGAAGAGCAACCAATATATTATTCTAATGAGACAACACTGACCAAGGCCACTGGAAATCTGTCCCTGAGAGGGACACCAGAATCACTGAAGGTTTAGTGGTCATTGTCCTCTGCACGGCAGTGCTGATGACAGAAAAGTCAGCCACAGAATTGGGTTTGCTAATAGCCATGATGATGAATAATACCCCAAAGTAATAGAGACCAGACAGCCACCAGTAGTTGGAGTCCACAATTATTGTTAATGACCAGAAGAGTTGAAGGTCATTGATAGTTGACTCTTTCATCTAGAAACTTAGATCTTAAGTACTAGGAAATTTTTGTTCAGACATTATTTTCTAATTTATTTCTTCCTACACTATCTGTTCTCTTTTTCAGGAACTCTTCAATTCATTGTTATTGCTTTTTCCTGGATTGATCCTCAAAAATTCTTTTTCCTATACTTTCATCTTTTCCATTTGTTTTTTATTTTTGATCCTTTGTAACACTTTTTTAACTTTATCTTCTAGCCCTTTTATTTATTGTTGTTTTTCTCATTCTCATTTTTTAATTTCTACTAGCTCTTTTTTGGTTCCTTTTGTATATTATTTTTTTTTTAATTTTTTTATTAAATCATAAGTGTATACAATGATATGATTATGGGGCATCATACACTCACTTCAGAAACCATTTGACACATTTTTATCCCAGTGGTTAACATAGCCTTTCCGGCGTTATCTCAGTTACTGTGCCAAAACATTTATATTCTACATTTACCAAGTTTCGCAAATACCCCTGTAATATGCACCACAGGTGTGATCCCACCGATTCCCCTCCCTCTACCCCCTTTCCCACTTCCCCCTATTGTTAAGTTGTAGCTGGGTTATAGCTTTCATGTGAGAGTCCCAAATTAGTTTCATAGTAGGGCTGTGTACATTGGATATTTTTTCTTCCATTCTTGGGATACTTTACTAAGAAGAATATGTTCCAGCTCCATCCATGTAAACATGAAAGAGGTAAAGTCTCCATCTTTCTTTAAGGCTGCATAGTATTCCATGGTATACATATACCACAATTTATTAATCCATTCGTGGATCGATGGGCACTTCGGCTTTTTCCATGACTTAGCAATTATGAATTGGGCTGCAATAAACATTCTGGTACAAATATCTTTGTTATGTTGTGATTTTTGGTCTTCTGGGTATATGCCCAGCAGAGGAATTACAGGATTGAATGGCAGATCTATTTTTAGATCTCTGAGTGTTCTCCATATATCCCTCCAAAAGGAATGTATTAATTTGCATTCCCACCAGCAGTGCAGAAGTGTTCCCTTTTCTCCGCATCCACGCCAACATCTCTGGTCTTGAGATTTTGTGATATAGGCTAGTCTCATTGGAGTTAGATGATATCTCAAAGTAGTTTTGATTTGCATTTCTCTGATGATTAAAGATGATGAGCATTTTTTCATATGTCTGAAGGCCGTGCGCCTGTCTTCTTCAGAGAAGTTTCTCTTCAAATCCCTTGCCCAGCCTGCGATGGGATCCCTTGTTTTTTTCTTGCTGATGCGTTTGAGTTCTCTGTGGATTCTGGTTATTAAACCTTTGTCAGAGTTATACCCTGCAAATATCTTCTCCCATTCTGAGGGCTGTCTGCTTGCTCTGCTTACTGTGTTCTTAGCTGTGCAGAAGCTTTTTAGTTTGATCAAGTCCCAGTAGTGTATTTTTGAAGCTGCTTCAATTGCCCGGGGGGTTCTCCTCATGAAATACTCACCCAGACCAATTTCTTCAAGGGTTTTCCCTGCATTCTCCTCTAGTATTTTTATAGTTTCATGTCTTAAGTTTAAATCTTTAATCCAATGAGAGTCTATCTTAGTTAATGGTGAAAGGTGTGGGTCTAATTTCAGTCTTCTGCAGGTTGCCAGCCAGTTCACCCAGCACCATTTGTTAAATAGGGAATCTTTTCCCCACTGAATGTTTTTAATTGGCTTGTCAAAAATCAAATAGCGGTAAGTAGCTGGATTCATCTCTTGGTTCTCTATTCTATTCCAGATATCTACTTCTCTGTTTTTGTGCCAATACCATGCTGTTTTGATCACTATCGATTTGTAGTAAAGTCTGAGGTCTGGTAGTGTGATTCCTCCTGTTTTGTTTTTATTTCTGAGTAATGTCTTGGCTATTCGAGGTTTTTTCTGATTCCATATAAAACGAAGTAATGTTTTTTCAAGATCTTTAAAATATGACAGTGGAGCTTTAATAGGGAGTGCGTTGAAAGTATATATTGCTTTGGGTAGTATGGACATTTTGATAATGTTGATTCTTCCTAGCCATGAGCATGGTATGTTTTTCCATTTGTTAACATTTTCAGCTATTTCTTTTCTTAGAGTTTCATAGTTCTCTTTATAGAGATCTTTCACGTCTTTTGTTAGGTAAATTCCCAAATATTTCATCTTCTTTGGCACTACTGTGAATGGGATAGAGTCCTTAACTGCTTTTTCAATTTGACTGTTGTTGGTGTATATAAAGGCTACCGATTTATGAATGTTGATTTTGTAACCTGAGACGCTGCTGTATTCCTTGATCACTTCTAGGAGTTTTGTAGTAGAGTCCCTAGTGTTTTCCAGATACACAATCATATCATCTGCGAAGAGCGAGAGTTTGATCTCTTCTGACCCTATATGGATACCCTTGATCGCCTTTTCTTCCCTAATTGCGGTGGCTAAAACATCCATTACAATGTTGAAAAGCAATGGAGACAATGGGCAGCCTTGTCTGGTTCCTGATCTGAGTGGAAATGATTCCAATTTAATTCCATTCAATATGATATTGGCTGTGGGTTTGCTGTAGATAGCCTCTATCAGTTTAAGAAAAGTCCCTTCTAGACCAATTTTCTTGAGTGTTCTGATCATGAAGGGATGCTGGATATTATCAAAAGCTTTTTCTGCATCAATTGAGAGAATCATATGGTCTTTGTTTTTTAATTTGTTTATGTGCTGAATTACATTTATAGATTTACGTATATTGAACCAGCCTTGAGACCCTGGGATAAAACCAACTTGGTCATGATGTATAATTTGTTTGATGTGTTGCTGGATTCTGTTTGTTAGGATCTTGTTGAATATTTTTGCATCTATATTCATTAGTGATATTGGTCTATAATTTTCTTTTCTTGTTGGGTCTTTTCCTGGTTTGGGGATCAGGGTGATATTTGCTTCATAGAACGTGTTGGGTAGTCTTCCTTCTTTTTCTACATTTTGGAACAGGTTGAGTAATATAGGTACTAATTCCTCTTTAAAGGTTTGGTAGAATTCTGACGTGAAACCATCTGGTCCCGGGCTTTTCTTTTTAGGGAGGTTTTGTATAGTTGATGCTATTTCTGAACTTGATATGGGTCTGTTCAACATTTCCACTTGATTCTGGTTAAGTCTTGGAAGGTCGCGTGCTTCCAAGTATCGGTCTATTTCCTTCAGATTTTCATATTTCTGAGAATAAAGTTTCTTGTAATATTCATTAAGGATTTTTTGGATTTCTGATGAGTCTGTGGTTATTTTGTCTTTGTTGTTTCTGATTGATGATATTAGAGATTTTACTCTTTTTTTCCTGATTAGGTTGGCCAGAGGTTTATCTATTTTATTGACCTTTTCAAAAAACCAGCTTTTTGATTTATTGATCTGTTGTATTATTCTTTTGTTTTCAATTTCATTTAATTCTGCTCTAATTTTGGTTATTTCTTTTCTTCTACTGGGTTTGGGGTTGGAATGTTCTTCCTTTTCCAGTTGCGTGAGATGTCCCATTAAGTTGTTAACTTCCTCTCTTTCCGTTCTCTTGAGGAAGGCTTGCAGTGCTATAAATTTCCCTCTTAGAACTGCCTTTGCAGTGTCCCAGAGGTTCTGATAGCTTGTGTCTTCATTGTCATTTTGTTCCAAAAAATTGGTGATTTCTTTCTTAATCTCATCTCTGACCCAGCTATCATTCAGCATAAGGTTATTTAACTTCCATGTTTTTGTATGGGTATGCAGATTCCTGTTGTTACTCAATTCAAGTTTTATTCCATGATGGTCCGAGAAGATGCATGGAATAATTTCTATTCCTTTAAATTGACTGAGGTTAGACTTGTGACCTAAAATGTGATCAATTTTGGAGTAAGTTCCGTGGGCTGATGAGAAGTATGTGTATTCAGTTTTGTTGGGATGAAATGTTCTGTAGATGTCTGCTAAATCTAAATACTGGATGGTTAGGTTTAAATCTAAGATTTCTTTGCTCAGCTTCTTTCTGGAGGATCGATCCAACACTGCCAAGGGAGTGTTGAAATCTCCAACGATTATGGAGCTGGAGGAAATCAAGTTACTCATGTCTGTTAGAGTTTCTCTTATAAATTGAGGTGCATTCTGGTTGGGTGCATAGATATTAATAATTGAGATCTCGTCATATTGAGTATTACCCTTAACAAATATGAAGTGACCATTCTTGTCCTTCCTTACTTTTGATGGTTTAAAGCCTACTGTATCTGCAAATAAAATTGCAACACCTGCTTTTTTCTGATTACCATTTGCCTGAAATATGGATGACCATCCTTTCACCCTGAGTCTGTATTTGTCTTTTAAGTTGAGATGTGACTCTTGTATGCAACAAATATCTGGCTTAAGTTTTTGTATCCAGTCAGCTAACCTATGCCTCTTTAGAGGACAGTTTAAGCCATTCACATTGATGGAGAGTAAGGATAAGTCTGGTGGAATTTTGGGTATCGAGTTTTTCAAAGGTCCAGTGGACATTTTTAATCCTTTCGCCAGTGTGGAAGTTGGAGTTTGATCCGAAGTTTCTGAGTGAGTTTACTTTTGTGGTATAGGATTGGGTTGGTCATTGTGGAGGATAGGTCTGAGAACATCCTGAAGAGCTGGTTTACTTATGGCAAATTTTTTCAACATATGAATGTCATTGAAGTATTTAATTTCTCCATCATAGATGAAACTCAGTTTAGCTGGATACAAGATCCTGGGTTGAAAGTTTTTTTGCTTTAGGAGATTAAAAGTTGATGACCAGCCTCTTCTTGCTTGAAAAGTTTCAGCAGAGAGATCTGCAGTTATTCTAATATTCTTACCTTTGTACGTTATAGTTTTCTTTCGCCGGGCTGCTTTGAGAATCTTCTCTTTCATGTTAACTTTAGTGAAGCTAATTATGATATGTCTGGGAGATGGCTTTTTGGGGTTGAATCGTGCTGGGGTTCTGAAGCTGTCTGCTATCTGAATTTCAGATTCTCTAGGCATGTCTGGAAAATTTTCTTTCATAATTTCATGTAGAAGGGCCTCTGTGCCCTTGGCTGCCACGTCATCAGCCTCCGAAATTCCTATAACCCTTATGTTATTTTTTTTCGAATTATCTGAGAGCTCTCTGAGTGAGTGATCCGTTTTTGCTCTCCATTTCTCTTCCTCTTTGAGAGATTGGGAGCGTTCGAAGACTTTATCTTCAATGTCAGAAATCCTTTCTTCTGCTTGCTCCATTCTGTTACTGAGGGATTCTACTGTATTTTTCATATCTTTGAGGGCTGTAAGTTCTTGTTTCAGTGTGTCTAAGTCTTTGGTGGTTTTGTCTTTAAATTCGTTAAATTCTTGAGACAGTTTTTGAATTTCTCCTCGAATTCCTAATTCCGTTTTATTAATCTTGTCTGCAAACCAAATTCTGAATTCGACTTCTGACATCTCAGCCAGTTGTTTATGAATGGGATCTTCAATCACATCTGCCGTATCTTTTCTTGGGGGGGTTGATCTATTCTGGTTATTCATGTTACCAGAGTTTTTCCGCTGATTCCGCCCCATGGTTTACTCCCTTTGGTTTTTCCCCTGGGGTTTTATCGAGGGCCCGTACAGTGTTGTGGCCTGAGAAACTGGGGCCCTGTCTGGTGTGGTGGAGCAAAGTGGTTCTGTCTTGTTTTCAGCTGGTTTCTGTTCGATCCTATTGCAACTTCTACTCTGGCTTGAAGTCTCAGCTGTGTGGAAAAATCAGCAATTTAAGTCACCCCGCCTGCCCACCTCTGGCCCCAGTTGGAAAAGGAGAATCAAACCTTCCTACAATCGCACACCCAGGGCACCACCTGAAAAGTCCTCAGTCTATTAGTCCAGTTCAAAAGGTCCGAATCAACTGTCTCAATCGGCACTTGTCTCAGGTGGAAGGGTTCAAGAGGTCTCTGGGAACTGGATCACAGGGGCCTGGTGACTCCTCTGAGACAGCTCACCCCAGTGCAGTGTGGAGTCAGGAGGAGCCACCCCGCAAACAGAGCAGTCTGGGAAGGTTGACGTCTCCTTCCTCACTTTGCCCCTCCGTCGGACCCAGTCACTGGTATCTCTGCAGATGGCTAACCCAGTTGCCTGCAGTGAACAGACACTCCAGGGGTTTGCACCTGCCTGAATCGCGAGGAAGTCTGCCAGGCCCCCGCAGACTGCCGCTATCTAGCAGGAGGAGATGGGGCCTGACATCTTTGAGTGTTTGATGCAGGTGATGGGAAGGAGGTGTTCACTCAGGCTTAGCCCCGTCCCTGATGGATGCTGCTAACAGAACAGAACAGAACAGACAACTTTGTGAGGTTCTGTCTCTGTTCCTGTCGTCGCCTACAGGAGACGGGCTGTTTTGAGTTCAAACGTCTTTGCTGCTGGAGAATTGCGTCTGAACACCTCTCTGGGTCGGCCCCGCCCTGGAGGCTTCTGGGTTTGTGAGCCGTGACACCGGTGGCCTCCTCTGGTTGCCCAGGGAGACAGGGGGTGTGGCCTCAGAATATCCAGAAGTGAGCGTTCTGCCGTTAAAGAAAAAACGGCTGTTGATCTACCTCCAGGGAACTGCTGCTCTGGTGTGGGCACTCAGGCGACCCTTTTCTCCTCTGTCCCGCGCCCCAGAGTCAGCACTGAGCGGCCGCAGTTTGTGCTGGGTCCACACCCCTTAAGAGATCCCCCAAGAATCAGAACTCTTGGGGGATGGGCCCCCAGACCCGGATTGGGAGTGGGGCGGGGGGAAGCTAGAGTTTCATTCAGTTTCACGCAATACTACGGTCCGGGGAGGGCTCCTGCACTGCACCGCAGGGAAGTGCCGCCAAGGCTTGATTTTCCCTCAGCAGAGTGCCCTCTCCTCGCTCACGTATCCCAGAGTCAGCGCTGACCTGACGCAGCTCAGGCACTGTGCACTCCCCTCGAGAAATCACCCAAGGAGCCGAACTCCGGAGGGATAGGCCCTCAGACCCCGAGTGAGAGTAGGGGCTCTCAGCTCTCAGCGGGGAGGCCAGAGTCTTATTCAGTCTTGTGCCCGGGGAGGGCTCCTGCACTGCACCGCAGGGAAGTGCCGCCAAGGCTTGATCTCCCCTCAGCAGAGTGCCCTCTCCTCGCTCACGTATCCCAGAGTCAGCGCTGACCTGACGCAGCTCAGGCACTGTGCACTCCCCTCGAGAAATCACCCAAGGAGCCGAACTCCTGGGGGATAGGCCCTCAGACCCCGAGTGAGAGTAGGGGTTCTCAGCTCTCAGCGGGGAGGCCAGAGTCTTATTCAGTCTTGGGCCCCGTATGCCCGGGGAGGGTTGGTGCACTGCACCGCAGGGAAGTGCCGCGAGGAGTGACTCCCCCTCAGCCCGGTGCCCTCTCCTCACTCGGCGAGCCTCAGAGTCAATGCTGACCAGTCGCAACTCGGGGACTGTCCACTCCCCTTGAGAAATCACCCAAGGATCCGAAGTCCTGGGGGACAGGCCTCCGGACCTCAGTGGGCGGGAGGGGAGCGTCGGGGATTCAGGGTTGCCGGCAAAGGATTCCCAAAGTTTTATTCAGCCCTATGTCCGGCAGGAGAACGCCACGGCACCCCAGTAGGGGAGGTAGGTCCAGTTTTTAGAAGGTCTCTCCCGTGGAGTGTAGTGGGAGGGGCTTTAATTTCTGCCCACTTGTTCAATTGTGGGGCTCCAGAGCCGGTCTCATGGGGGAGGGGGACTCCCGTCCGCTTGGTGGTGGATTTTGTACCTTTTGTTTGCGTCCTTGTGATCACAACTTGCCTCAGCGGTGTTGATGTGCGTTCTTCAGCCTTCTCTCTTGGTGAGGCTCAAGTCCACCAGGATACTTACTAAATTCCTGTCCCTTAACTCTCCTTCTGGACGGGAGCCTTTGTTGAAAGCTGGCTTCAGTCCGCCATCTTCTCCTTTTGTATATTAATCTGTTATTATTATATAGATACAATATTGTTACTTATCCTTCTGAGACTATAAGTTATAGGATATTTCTTTATATTTTTGTGGTCTTTGTTCCCTCTAAAGATTTTGTAACATTTCCATTATGCTTTGGCCCCTCCATTCCAAGTTGGTGATTTTTCTGAATGTTCTAGTAATCGTTGGTATGTCATGCATACTTAAGAGAAATATTCCAAAAATCTGGTTGGGGTTTTTAAGGAAAGTGGGAGGGAAGATGAGCTTTTAAATTAGTTGGCTTCATTTTAGAGTCACAGGGCTAGAAAATACCTTTTTAGATAATGGATCCCAGATGTAACTGACATTGGGGTGCCTTCTCATTTTCTAGAGAAAATAATTCCCTTGCCTTCACCCTGGAGTAGATAAATGACAGATTGTTGTTTTGGAAAGTATATTTGAGGGCACTATCATTCAGGATATAGATGTCTTCCATCCCTTTTGGTTTTAGCTTAATCTGTTCATTGTGTCCAGACTTAATTTCAGTGTCACCTATGCTACAGCTTCCTCCCCTCCTGAGTTCATTATTATCCCTCAATTTCTCTGTCTTCCCAAATTTATCATCTCTCATCTGCTTTTGTCTCTGCTCCTGATACATCTATACTTGTAGTTCTATGCCTTTTTAAAATCCTTTTATAGCAGTGGTTCTCCACCTGTGGGTAGCGACCTCTTTGTAACAATGAAAATACATCTTGCCTGTGGCTCAGTGAGTAGGGTGTTGACTCCATATACTGAGGGTGGTAGGTTCAGGGCCAGCCCCGGCCAAACTGCAACAAAAAATAGCCGGGCATTGTGGCAGGTGCCTGTGGTCCCAGCTACTAGGGGGGCTGAGGCAAGAGAATCACCTAAGCCCAGGAGCTGGAGGTTGCTGTGAGTTGTGATGGCCCAGCACTCTAACAAGGGCAATGGAGTGAGACTCTGTCTCTACAAAAAGAAAAAAAAAGAAAATACATCCTGCATATCAGATATTTACATTATGATTCATAACAATAGCAAAATTACAGTTATAAAGTAATAATGAAAATAATTTTATGGTTGGGGGTCACCACAACATGAGAAACTACATTAAAGGTTTGTGGCATAAAGAAGGTTGAGAACCACTGTTTTGTAGTAAGGTTTACATAGGGAGAGAAGATAAATGCATCTATTCAATCGGATTCACATATTTTTCTCCCTGGTTTAAATGCTACTTTTTCATACAAAAAGTTCTTACTAAAATTGGCATGTAATTTGCAATGTTTTATAGCATTCTAATCTATTCTACTGTGCTATCTAATTATGTACCAGTACCAGGATTTTAATTATCATGGCTCTAAAATATATTTTTATATCTTGCAGTACAATTTCTAATCATAATTCTTCTTTTAAAAAAATTTCAAATTTTCATGGGCAGCACCTGTGGCTCAAAGGGGTAGGGCGCTGGTCCCATATGCCGGAGGTGGAGGGTTCAAACCCAGCCCCGGCCAAAAACCACAAAAAAAAAAAAAATTCAAATTTTCTTGGCTATTCTCACATTTTATAGATTAACTTTAAAATCAACTTGTATCAAATTTATAAATCCATCTGTGAAACTGACTTTTTAAATTAGTGTCTCTGTATTTAAAAACTTGGTATGAGTCTCTGTTCAGTAAAGTTTTATATTTCTTTCATATCAATACAGATTAATTCTGAAAATTATCCTTCGATATTGAATGTTTGTATTTCATTTTGAAAAGAGTTTTTAAAATATTTTTTAATGTGTTTTTGTTGCTAAAATGAAAAACTACTGAATTTTATAAAATTCACTCCATAACTTGACATTTTACATATTACTAATTTCCTCTGATAGGTTTCCTCTTAAGCCGCTTAGGTTTTCTAAGTACATAGTCATATCATCTGCAAATAATGATAGTAGTTTTCTGGCTTCCAAGAATTATTTTTATTCAGTCTCCTGCATTATTATGCTAGCTACTACTTGAAATATAACATTAAATAATAGTGGTAATAATGGACATTGTTATCTTGTTATAGACTTTCATAAGTATGTCTTTAATGATTTATTATTCAAAATAAATGTAACTGTCAGTTTCAAATAAATAACCTCTATCACTTTAAAAATGTGATGGGAGGCTCGGAGCCTGTAGCTCAAGGGATTAAGGCACCAGTCACATACACCAGAGCTAGTGGGTTAGAATCCAGCCTGGGCCTGCCAAAACAACAATGACAACTATATCCAAAAAATAGCTGGGTGTTGTGGCAGTCACCTGTAGTCCCAGCTACTTGGGAGGCTAAGACAAGAGAATCACTTATGCCCAGGAGTTAGAGGTGGCTGTGAGCCATGATGCCATGGCATTCTACCCAGGAAGATAGCTTTAGGCTCTGTCTCAAAGAAAAAAAAAAAATGTGATGGGAATGATGTCAACCAGAAGTCTGACTAGACATGTTCGATGCTTGTCATCCCCTAAGAAAGAACCAAGGTAATGACTTGTTTGACTGGAGTGTAGAATGAGGAGTGCTGGAATACAGCAGGTGAGTGTAACCTATGATGACTAAAAGCCACAGAGGCTAGTGTAAAGACAAGAGGGGCTTTCCTTTACAGAGAGAAGGTAAGAACCCCATTACCCCATTACCATCACAAATATCTACAGCCATTACTACAGGAGAGGAGGTAAGAACCCCACTACATCATTACCACCACAAATATCAATAGCCATTACTACAGGAGAATCCCATAGTCCTGGTAAGCCCCAAACCCAGTTAGAAGAGCTTCCAGGAGTTCATGCAGAGTAGGAGCATGAGTTACCTACTTCTTATGACTCTCCAGTACCTGTGGGCCAAGCTTCTACAGTAAAGCATCACTTTGATTGGGCCCTCGTCTAGGGACCAGTAGCCAATGTACCTTGCTAATAGTGGGACTCCACACAGTGGTGAACATCACAATCCCAGTTTTGTGGAGCCTACGTCCAGAATCTATTAGTGAATGTGGTCCTGAACAGCAGAGAAGGCAACCCTTGCCACCACATGTCTCGATGAAGGAACAGTCTGGCAGTTCTACCCAGGACCCTGGTCTTGAGCCAGCCAAACAATTGTACACCTTCCCCAAGTAGGCAAGATCTCTGAAACATCAAGTAGTTGGCATATCTTCAAGCTGAAGGAGTGGCAAAACACCCAACCCCATGGTCTGAGGAATATCCTTCAGTGTCCAACCCCTCCTTCCAGACATACCCCTGGCTTTCCCAAAGACCCTGAAATCAGGCTGTAAGAAACAGCTTCATGAGCTGTTCCTTATAGATGTACTCCCAGGCCAGCCAAGAAGCTGGGTCTGAGCAACAGCCCTTGGACCGCTTCTGGCTAGCAATACCCTCAGGCAAACTGTACAGCTGTGTGCTGTTCTTCTGGGTCTGAGAAACAGCTTCATGAACCATCCCCTTCAGGCAAAACAAAGGCTAACCAAGCAAGTGTGTGCCCATGCCTTGGGCCTGAGAATCATTCTTGCAGGCTGACCTAAACAGATATGCATCCAGGCTGGCTAAACAGCTTTGTGCTCAGGAACAGGTCCATGAGCTGCACCTGTAGGAAAACATACCTCTAGGCTGGATGAGCAATTGGACACCCTTGCCACTGGCCAGAGTAATATGTCCATGATCCCAACCTCAACAAGTCAGACCCAAAGTTGGCCAACCAGTTGTGTGTATACATGCATCCCTGACCTGACAAACAGCCCAGTGAGCCTCTCAGTAAAGCCACACTACTACCATCACAAACTCTTTCAGCCTGGACAATCAAGGCACTTGAAAACATCACTAGCCTCAATTAGAGCTGAAGAAAGTACACAGAGAATACACTACTGTGTCCACCTAGAAACAGAGCCAATGCACCCCACTGAATCGACACCTCAAAATCCATCCAAATTAATGTCTTTCTCTATCCATAAAATTGGTAGAGGTGGTTCTTCCACCAGATGTGTACAAATCAACATAGGAACGTATCAAACATGAAAAATTAAGGAAACATTATCTCCAAAGGAATATAATAGTTGTCTAGTAACAGACTCCAGGCATAAGGAAATATACAAAATGCTAAGAAAAATAATAATCTTTCTTTTTTTTTTTTTATGCAGGAACCTTTGAGCAGATCAAGACCACCCTATGGGAGCCTTGTAAGTTCCCTGGAGAATTTTTTTTTTTTTTTATTGTTGGGGATTCATTGAGGGTACAATAAGCCAGGTTACACTGATTGCAATTGTTAGGTAAAGTCCCTCTTGCAATCACGTCTTGCATCCATAAAGTGTGACACACACCAAGGCCCCACCCCCCTTCCTCCTTCCCTCTTTCTGCTTCCCCCTCCATTAACCATAATTGTCATTAATTGTCCTCATATCAAAATTAAGTACATAGGATTCATGCTTCTCCATTCTTGTGATGCTTTACTAAGAATAATGTCTTCCACGTCCATCCAGGTTAATACAAAGGATGTAAAGTCTCCATTTTTTTTAATGGCTGAATAGTATTCCATAGTATACATATACCACAGCTTGTTAATACATTCCTGGGTTGGTGGGCATTTAGGCTCTTTCCACATTTTTGTGATTGTAAATTGAGCTGCAATAAACAGTCTAGTACAAGTGTCCTTATGATAAAAGGATTTTTTTCCTTCTGGGTAGATGCCCAGTAATGGGATTGCAGGATCAAATGGGAGGTCTAGCTTGAGTTATTTGAGGTTTCTCCATACTTCCTTCCAGAAATGTTGTACTAGTTTGCAGTCCCACCAGCAGTGTAAAAGTGTTCCCTTCTCTCCACATCCACGCCAGCATCTGCAGTTTTGAGATTTTGTGATGTGGGCCGTTCGCACTGGGGTTACATGATATCTCAGGGTTGTTTTGATTTGCATTTCTCTAATATATAGAGATGACAAACATTTTCTCATGTGTTTGTTAGCCATTCGTCTGTCGTCTTTAGAGAAAGTTCTAGTCATGTCTCTTGCCAATTGATATATGGGATTGTTGGCTTTTTTCATTTGGATTAATTTGAGTTCTCTATAGATCCTAGTTATCAAGCTTTTGTCTGATTGAAAATATGCAAATATCCTTTCCCATTGTGTAGGTTGTCTCTTTGCTTTGGTTATTGTCTCCTTGGCTGTACACAAGCTTTTCAGTTTAATGAAGTCCCATTTGTTTATTTTTGTTGTTGCAATTGCCATGGCAGGCTTCTTCATGAAGTCTTTCTCCAGGCCAATATCTTCCAGTGTTTTTCCTATGCTTTCTTGGAGGATTTTTATTGTTTCATGCCTTAAATTTAAGTCCTTTATCCATCTTGAATCAATTTTTGTGAGTGGGGAAAGGTGTGGGTCCAGTTTCAGTCTTTTACATGTAGACATCCAGTTCTCCCAACACCATTTATTGAATAGGGAGTCTTTCCCCCAAGGTATGTTCTTGTTTGGTTTATCAAAGATTAGGTGGTTGTAAAATGTTAGTTTCATTTCTTGGTTTTCAATTCGATTCCAAGTGTCTATGTCTCTGTTTCTGTGCCAGTACCATGCTATCTTGAGCACTATGGCTTTGTAGTACAGACTAAAATCTGGTATGCTGATGCCCCCAGCTTTATTTTTGTTACAGAGAACTGCCTTAGCTATATGGGGTTTTTTCCGGTTCCATACAAAACACAGAATCATTTTTTCCAAATCTTGAAAGTACGATGTTGGTATTTTGATAGGAATGGCATTGAATAGGTAGATTGCTTTGGGAAGTATAGACATTTTAACAATGTTGATTCTTCCCATCCATGAGCATGGTATGTTCTTCCATTTGTTAATATCCTCTGCTATTTCCTTTCTGAGGATTTCATAGTTTTCTTTATAGAGGTCCTTCACCTCCTTCGTTAGGTATATTCCTAGGTATTTCATTTTCTTTGAAACTATGGTGAAGGGAGTTGTGTCATTAATTAGCTTCTCATCTTGACTTTTATTGGTGTACACAAAGGCTACTGACTTGTGGACATTGATTTTACATCCTGAAACATTACTGTATTTTTTGATGACTTCTAGGAGTCTTGTGGTTGAGTCTTTGGGGTTCTCTAGGTATAAGATCATGTCGTCAGCAAAGAGGGAGAGTTTGACCTCCTCTGCTCCCATTTGGATTCCCTTTATTTCCTTGTCTTGCCTAATTGTATTGGCTAGAACTTCCAGCACTATGTTGAATAGTAAAGGTGACAGAGGACTACCTTGTCTGGTTCCAGTTCTAAGAGGAAAAGCTTTGAGTTTTACTCCATTCAGTAAAATATTGGTTGTGGGTTTGTCATAGATAGCTTCAATCAGTTTTACAAATGTGCCACCTATCCCTATAGTCTTCAGTGTTCTAATTAGAAAAGGATGCTGGATTTTATCCAATGCTTTTTCTGCATCTATTGAGAGGATCATGTGATCTTTATTTTTGCCTCTGTTAATATGGTGGATAACGTTTATAGACTTGCGTATGTTAAACCAGCCTTGCATCCCTGGGATGAAGCCTACTTGATCATGATGAATGAATTTTTTGATGATAAGCTGTAATCTATTGGCTAGGATTTTGTTGAGAATTTTTGCATCTATATTCATGAGTGAGATTGGTCTGAAATTCTCCTTTTTGTTTGGGTCTTTTCCTGGTTTTGGTATCAGGGTGATGTTTGCTTCATAGAATGTGTTGGGGAAGATTCCTTCTTCCTCAATTTTTTGGAATAATTTCTGCAGTACAGGAATAAGCTCTTCCTTGAAGGTTTGATAGAATTCTGGAGTGAAGCCATCTGGACCTGTGCATTTTTTGTTTGGAAGATTTTTTATTGTTTCTTTGATCTCAGTGCTTGAAATTGGTCTGTTCAGGAGCTCTATTTCTTCCTGGCTGAGTCTAGGGAGAGGGTATGATTCCAAATATTGATCCATTTCTTTCACATTGTCAAATTTCTGGGCATAGACCTTCTGGTAGTATTCAGAGATGATCTCCTGTATCTCTGTGGGATCAGTTGTTATTCCCCCTTTATCATTTCTGATTGAGGTTACTAGAGATTTTACTTTTCTATTTCTCATTAGTCTGGCCAATGGTTTATCTATTTTATTTATTTTTTCAAAAAACCAACTCCTTGTTTCATTAATTTTCTGAATGATTCTTTTGTTTTCAATTTCATTGATCTCTGATTTGATTTTGGATATTTCTTTTCTTCTACTGAGTTTAGGCTTAGATTGTTCTTCTTTTTCCAATTCCATAAGATCTCTTGTGAGATTGTTGATGTGCTCTCTTTCTGTTTTTCAAATGTAGGCATCTAAAGCGATGACTTTTCCTCTCAAAACTGCTTTTGCAGTATCCCACAGGTTTTGGTAGCTTGTGTCTTCATTGTTGTTATGCTCAAGGAAGTTAATGATTTCCTGTTTTATTTCTTCCTGCACCCATCTGTTATTCAACAGAAGATTGTTTAATTTCCATGCCTTTGGGTAGGGTTGAGCATTTTTGTTAGAGTTGAGTTCCACCTTTAGTGCCTTATGGTCTGAGAAGATACAAGGTAAAATTTCAATTCTTTTGATTCTGTTGATATTTGTTTTGTGTCCCAGGATATGATCAATTTTGGAGAATGTTCCATGGGGTGATGAGAAGAATGTATATTCTTTATCTTTGGGATGGAGTTGGGATGGAGTTCTATATGCGTCTATCAAGCACAGTTGTTCTAGGGTCTCATTTAAATCTCTTCTATTCTTGTTTAATTTCTGTTTAGAGGATCTGTCCAGCTCTGTAAGAGGAGTGTTAAGGTCCCCTGTTATTATGGTATTATCAGATATCATATTGCTCAGACTGAGTAAGGTCTGTTTCAACAATCTGGGAGCATTTAAATTGGGTGCATAGATATTTAGAATTGAAATGTCTTCTTGTTGTAGTTTTCCCTTAACCAATATAAAGTGACCATCTTTGTCTTTTTTGTCTTTAATTGCTTTAAATCCACATGTATCTGAAAATAAGATTGCAACTCCTCTTTTCTTCTGAATTCCATTTGCCTGAAAAATTGTCTTCCAACCCTTGACTCAGAGCTTTAATTTGTCTTTTGAAGCCAGGTGTGTTTCTTGCAGACAGCAAATGGATGGCTTGTGTTTTTTAATCCAGTCAGCCAATCTATATCTCTTCAGTGGGGAATTCAAGCCATTAACATTTATTGAGATAATTGATAAGTGTGGTAGTATTCTATTCATCTTATTTTGTGAGAGTCAATTGCTTAGTTTTACCTTTTGCATCAGTGTGGAGGTTTGGTTCTGTCCTTTAATTTCTGAGTTCTTACTTTGCTGCTGATCCATTGTGGTGGTCAGTGTGCAGAACAGGTTGAAGTATTTCCTGTAGAGCTGGTCTTGTTGTGCCAAATTTCCTCCATGTTTGTATACCCCTAAATGATTTGATTTCTCCGTCAATTTTGAAGCTTAGCTTAGCAGGGCACAGAATTCTGGGCTGGAAATTGTTCTGTTTCAGTAGATTAAAGGTAGATGACCCTTGTCATCTACCTCTTCTTGCTTGGAAAGTTTCATTAGAGAAGTCTGTGGTCACTCTGATGGATTTGCCCCTGTAGGTCAACTGGCGCTTACTCCTGGCAGCTTGCAGAATCTTTTCTTTTGTCTTGACTTTGGACATGTTCATCACAATGTGTCTTGGAGAAGCTCAGTTAGAGTTGAGGCGACCTGGGGTCCGATAGCCCTCTGAAAGCAGTGTGTCAGAATCTTTGGTGATATTTGGGAAATTTTCTTTTATAATAATCTCTAGTATGGCTTCCATTCCTCTGGGGCATTCTTCTTCCCCTTCTGGAATTCCTATAACTCGTATGTTGGAACGCTTCATAAAGTCCCATAATTCTGACAGTGAACGTTCTGCTTTCTCTCTCTTCTTTTCTGCCTCGTTTACTATCTGAGTTATCTCAAAAACTTTGTCTTCTACCTCTGAAATTCTTTCTTCTGCATGGTCTAATCTGTTGCTGATACTTTCCATTGCATCTTTAAGTTCCCTAATTGACTGTTTCAGTTCCTTCAGCTCTGCTATATCCTTTTTATATTCTTCATATCATTCATCTCTTATTTGATTCTGTTTTTGGATTTACTTTTGGTTATTTTCCACTTTATTAGCAGTTTCCTTCATTGTTTCCATCATTTTTTTCATTGTTTTCAACATGTGTATTCTAAATTCCCTTTCTGTCATTCCTAACATTTCTTTATAGGTGGAATCCTCTGCAGTAGCTACCTCATGGTCCCTTGGTGGGGTTGTTCTGGACTGGTTCTTCATGTTGCCTGGAGTTTTCTGCTGATTCTTCCTCATGAGTGATTTCTTTTATCTGTTTCCTTGCCCTAATTTTCCTTTCACTTCCTCTTGCTCTTTAAGTTCTCATGCCTGTGGAAGTTGCGGGCGGGTTTAGACGGATTGAACACACGTGTCCACTTGCCGGTTTTCCACTGTTTTAGTACTCCTCTTGGGGTCCAGAAGTCTCTCGCTGACTCCCTGTATCCTCTCAGGGGTGATGATAGGCAGAGCCCACCAGCCAGAGATGCCTGGAGTCCTATCTCCCCAGACTCACAGTGCCCAGATGCAAGGAAGCTGTTACTCGGCTGCCATCTTGCTCCTCCTCCGAAAAATAATAATCTTAAGGAAAGTCAGGGAGATACAAGAGAATATAAATAGACAATTCAATGAAATCAGGAAAACAATTCATATTTTGAATGATAAGTTCAAAAAAATGGTAAATACGATAAAAAGGAACCAAAAAGAAATCTTATAGATGAAGAACTCAATGCATGAATTAAAAAATACAATCAAGAGCTTTAACAATAGACTGGACCAAGCAGGAAATAGAATTTTTGACATTGAATACTACTTTTTTGAAATAACACAGGCAGACCAAAAAAAAAAAAAAAAAGAATAAAATAAGCCTACATGATTTATGGGACATCATCAATCAAACAAAAATTTGCATTATGAGCATTCCAGAAGGGAAAGAGAAGGGAGAAAGCATATAAAACATTTACTAAAATAAAAGCCAAAAATATCCCAAGTCTTTGGAGAGGGAGATGGACATTCACCTTCAGGAACCACAAATAACCACAAATAGTTAAAACTCAAACACATTACCTCCAACACCCATTAGACTAAAACTGTCAGACATCAAATAAAAAATTCTAAAAAAAAAAAATTATTGATCCTTTCAATGTATATACTACCCAAAGCAATATACAGATTTAATGCAATCCCTATTAAGGCACCATCATCATACTTTAAAGAACTTAAAAAAATAGTTCTTTGTTTTATATGGAATCATAAAAAACCTCAAATAGCAAATATACTACTCATAATTAAGAACAGATCAGGAGGTATTATGTTACCAGACTTTAGGCTACACTATAAATCTATAATGATCAAAACAGCCTGGTATTGGCACAAAAATAGAGAGGTAGATGTATGGAACAGAATAGAGAACCAAGAGATGAACCCAGATACTTATTTAACCTTTGACAAATCAATCAAAAACATTCAATGGGGGAAAGATTCCCTATTTAACAAATGGTGCTGGGAGAATTGGCTGACAACCTGTAGAAGAATGAAACTGGACCCTCATCTCTCACCATTAACAAAGATTGATTCTCACTGGATAAAAGATCTAAACTCAAGACATGAAACAATAAAAATATTAGAAGATAGTACATGGAAAATGCTTGAACAAATTGGCCTGGGAGAATTTTTTATGAGGAAGAACTCTCAGGCAATTGAAGCAACACCAAAATTATATTTTGTGCATTATATTTTGGGATCTGATCAAATTAAAAACTTCTGCACAGCCAAGAGCACAGTAAATAAAGCAAATAGACAGCCTTCAGAATGGGAAAAGATATTTCCAGGCTATGCTTCTGACAAAGATCTGATAACTAGAATCCACAGAGAGCTCAAACTAATCAATAAGAAAAAAACAAATAACCCCATATCTATGTGTGCAAGAGACTTGAACAGAAACTCCGCTGAAGAAGACAGGCTCATGGCCTACAAACATATGAAGAAATGCTCACCATCTCTAATTATCAGAGAAATGCAAATCAAAACCACTTTGAGATATCATCTAATCCAGTAAGATTAGCCTACATAACAAAATCCCAAAACTACAGATGTTGGCATGGATGTGGAGAGAAGGGAACACTTGTACACTGCTGGTGGGAATGCAAGCTATATGACCTTTTTGGAAAGAAATTTAGAGAATACTCAAGGAACTAAAAGTGGACCTACCACTTGATCCTGTAATCCCCCTACTAGGCATTTACCCAGATGATCAAAAATCATTTTACAACAAAGACATTTGCACCAGAATGTTTATTGCAGCCCAATTCATAATTGCCAAGTCATGGAAGCAACCCAAGTGCCCACTGACCCATGAATGGATTAACAAATTGTGGTATATGTACATCGTGGAATACTATGCAGCCATAGAAAGATGGAGACTTTACATCTTTTATGTTTACCTAGATGGAGCTGGAACATATTCTTCTTAGTAAAGTATCTCAAGAATGCGGAAAAAAGTATCCAATGTATTCAATACTACTATGAAATCAGTATTTAATCACCCACACATTCAACAGGAATTTATGGTAAAACATAACTATAGTCCAGAAAGGAGGGAAGAGAAAAGACGGGGAGAGGCCAGGAGGAGGGAGGGAGGGTATAATGCAATGATATATTTCTAAACTATTAAGAATAGAGTGTGAATGCTTTTACCACAACAAATAAGCAAGGATGTTAAAAGAATAACATCCAATTATGTGCTGACTACAAGAAACTCACTTCACATGTAAAGACACAAATAGACTGAAAGTGAAGAAATGGAAAAGGTATTCCATTCAAACAGAAACCAAAAATGAACAGGAGTAGCTATACATATATTTGAAAATAAACAAACAAAAAACTTCAAGTCAAAAGCTATACAAAGAGACAAAGAAAGATATTAGATAATAATAAAGGTACCAACTCAGCAAGAGAATATAACAATTATAAATACATATGCACTAAACACAAGAGCACTAGTATATATAAAGCAAATATTTTTAGATCCAAAGTGAGAAGTGGACCCCAATGCAAAAATATTGGGGTCTTCAATACTCCATTCTCAGAGTTAGACAGATAATCAGGACAGAAAATCAACAAAGAAACATCAGACTTAAATAACACCACAGACCAAATGGACCTAACAGACATTTACAGAATATATTGCCCAATAGCTATATATATTTGCTATTAGCATACATATTCTTTTCATTAGTACATGGAACATTTCCATGTGACTATATTTTAGGGCAGAAAACAAATCTCAAAATTTTTTTTTAAAAATCAAAATTATATCAAGTATCTTATCTAACCACAGAGAAATAAATCTAGACATTAATAAAAAGAGTAACACTTAAAACTAAACTGTTACAAAGAAATTAAGCACTACATCCTTGAACAACTAAGGGTGAAGGAAGAAATTGAGAATTGTATTAAATTTTTTTAACAAATAAAAGCAGAAACACACCATATAAAAACTATGGGATACAGAAAAGCAGTATTAAGATCTGAATTTACAGCATCAAATGTCTACATCAAAAAAATAGAAAGATTTCAAAAAACAACTTGGTGCATCTGAAGGAACCAGAAAAGCAAGAACAAATCAAACCCTCAAATAGTAGAGGGAAATAAATAATAAAGATCAGATCAGAAAAAAATAAAACTGAAACAAAAGAAATACAAAAGATCAACAAAACAAAAAGCTGCTTTTTGGAAAACATAAACAAAATCAACAAACCATGAGCTAGAATAACTAAGAAAAAAGAAAACACAGAAATAAAAACAATCAGAAACAAAAAAAGAAGATGCCACAACAATAATCACAGAAATACATGAGATCATTGGAGACTACTGTAAACAATTATATATCAATAAATTCAAAAACCTGTAGGAAATGAATAAATTCCTGGAAACATAAAACACACTAAGACTGAACCAAGAAGAGAAAGAAAACCTGAACAAACCAATAACAAGTAATGAGATTGAGTCAGTAATAAAAAGACTCCCACCAAAACAAAAAAGTCCAATACCACTGGATTTACCACTTAGTTCTAATGAACATTAAAACAAGAATACTAATTCTACTCAAACTTTTTCTCTTAGATCTAAAATAGGCAAGAATTCTGGCTTTCACCAATCTTATTCTACATAAGACTTAAAATCCTACCACAAGCAATTAGACAAGAAAAAGAAACAAAATGCATCCAAACTGGAAAGAAGAAGTCAATTTTTTCCTATTTGAAGAACAGGAAAACATTACATGATATTATAAGCTATTATAAGAAAAAAAGATATTACAAGAATACATGATATATGCAGAAAAGTCTAGATCTACCATAAAACTTTTAGAACTGATAAATTCTGTGATGTTGCAGGATATAAAATCAACATAAAACGATCGGTAGCACAAACAACAAACTAACTGAAAAAGAAATCAAGAAGGTGCCTCCATTTACAATAGCTATGATACAATAAAATACCTAGGAATTATTTTAATCAAGCAAATAAAAGATCAAGTAGATACAAGAAAAACTACAAAACATTAATGAAAGAAATTCTAGAGAATGCCAATACAAACAGATGAAAAGACATCCCATGCTTGTATATCAAAAGAATTAACATTGCTATAATGACCATATTACTCAAAACAAGCTATTTATTCTATCCAAGCTCTATCAAAACACCAATAGCATCCTTCATAGAAATAGAAAAAGAAATCTTAAAACTGCTTTTTGACAAAAGAGCCAAGAACACTCATTAGGGCAAGGATAGCCTATTCTTGGTGCTGAAAAACTGGAAATCCATATGCAGAAGATGAAATTAGATTCCCATTTCTCACCCTATACAAAAATCAATTAAAATTGGAACAAAGACCATAAAGCTACTAGAAGAAAGCATAGGAGAAATGCTTCAGGACATTGGACTAAAAATATTTTATGAATAAGACCTCCAAAGCACAGGCAACAAAAGCAAAAATAAGAAAATAGAATTATATCAAACAAAAAAGTTTCTGCACAGTAAAGGAAACAACAAACAGAATTAGAGAAAATGGTTATAAACTATTTATCCAACAGGGGATTAATACCTAGAATACTAAAATAATGAAAAAATTCAATTTAAATGTCGGCAAATGATCTCAGCAGACATTTTTTTAAAAGACTACATACAAATGGCCAACAGATATGTTTTAAAAATGCTCAATATATATACACATATATAATGATATATAATATATATGATGGCTAGACATGCAAATTAAAACCACAGCAAAGACCTTTACATTCCACCGCAGGTGTAATCCCATTAATCCCCCTCCCTCCACCTACCTCCCCCCTCCCTCCCCTCCCTTTCCCCCTTATCCCTATTCTTAGGTTGTAACTGGGTTATAGCTTTCATGTGAAGTTGTGGAATGTAAAGGTCTTAGCGAAATAACTAAGAAAATGCCAGGAAGGCTATGTTAACTAGTGTGATGAAAATGTGCCAAATGGTCTATGAACCAAATGTATGGTGCCCCATGATCATACTAATGTACACAGCTATGATTTAATAAAAAAAATAAATAAAATAAATAAAACCACAGCAAAATATCGTCTCACCCCAGTGATATATAATATATATGATGATGATATATATCATTATATATGATTATATATAATGATGATGATATATTATACATGATTATATATATATAATCATATATATGATATATAGACATGCAAATTAAAATTACAGCAAAATATCATCTCACCCCAGTCAAGACAGCTATTATCAAAAAGATTTTAAAAATGCTGGCAAATATGTGGAAAAGAGAGAACTCAAACACTAGTGGGAATGTAAACTAGTATAGCCACTAGGGAGTACAGTATAGAGGTCTCTCAAAACCTATAAATAGAACTACCATATGATCCAGCATTCCTACTAATGGACATTTATCCAAAGGAAAGAAATTAGTATGTCCAAGACACATCTGTACCCCCATGTTTACTACACCACTATTCACAATAGACAAGACATAAAATCAACCCAGGTGACAACAGATGAATGGGTGATGAAAGTGTGATACATGCACTGTGGAATACTATTTAGCCATAAAATAGAATTAAATCCTGTCATTTGTAGCAACATTGACAGAACTGGAGGACAGTATATTAAGTGAAATAAGTAAGGAATGGAACATTAAACACTGCAGGTTCTCATATGTGGAAGCTAAAAAAAATTGATTTCAGAAGTAAAAAGTTCAACAGAGAACACTAAAGGCTGGGAAGGGTAAAACAAAGGAAGAGATAGGGAGAGATTTGTTAAAAGATAAAAATTATTGCCAGACAGGAGAAAAAAGTTCTGGTGTTCTGTAACAGTGCAGAGTGACTATAGTTAACAATAATATATAGTTTCAAATAGCTAATAGGTGGATGTTGAATATTCCTAACATGAAGAAATGATAAATGTGTGAGATGATGGATATGCTAATTACCTTTATTGGCTACTATACATTCTATATACTGAAATATCATTATGTGCCCCATAAATATGTACACTTTTATATGTGGATTTAAAAAAGAGGAGAGGAGAGAAGGGGAGGGGAAGGAAGGAAGGAAGGAGAAAGGAAAAAAAGGAAAAAAAAAGAAAAAGAAAAAGGTTGCTGAGTGCTTTTAGTGAATCCTGTCACCTCCAACCAAGTATCTCTTAACTCTTCTTTCTCCACATCCATCCATTGTAAAGCCTTGCTAGTTCTACCTCCTGAATGTCCTTAAATCTGCTCTGTCTTTTCTCTTTGGCTGCCATTCATTGGACCCTGTAGTGGAACTCCTGCCTTCCTATTATCACATGAACTTGTACCTATCTGCCACCAGTGCTGAGCCCCTCCAATTTACTCCCATACTGCAGCTCAAGTGAATCTCATGAAATACAAATGTGATTATGTCATAATCATGACATAAAATCTTTCAATGCCTCTCTATTGTTCTTAAAATAAAATTTAAGACTCCTTAATTTTAGTGACTTTCAAGGACCTGAATGTTCTACCCCTGCTTGTCTCTCCAGCCTCATCTCTAGTCACTAGCCGATTTTAGCTCTACACTCCAACCATATTCTGTTTTCTCTCAACTTGTAGTCCTTATCTATATTATTTTTTCTGTCACAAATACTTTTTTTCTTCTTTTCTGGCTAACTCTTATTCTTCCTCCAGCAAGCTTTCGCAAACACTCAAGGCTGGGAGAAGTGCCCTTGCAATCTTAGCACCTGTACTTGGCATAACAGCATTTTTCACACTGTATTGCAATTACTTTATCACCCTTCTGTCTTCTCCACTGTAATGTAAACTCTCCGAAGCCAGAGATAGTAGCTGTCTTTTCTACTATTTTTTGTCTAGTACCTAGTAGAAAACTTAGAATTAGTGTTCAATAAATATTTGTTAAATAAATTAACATTTAATGAAGAAAGATACTGGAAAATATTAAATATCTTCTGACATCTACAGAGATGATCATTGTGTATGTTTTCTTGGAACTACCAACTGATGGCAATACCAATATATTTTTTTAAATGTTGCATCCTTCTTATATGTCTAAGATAAAACCTAATTTGTTTTGGCATAATTGTCTCCTCATATACTGCTAAATTCAATTAACCAATATTTAATGGACTATTGTGGATCTATCCTGCAAAGTATTCTGGGATTGTTTTGCTTTGTTTTGTTGTTTCCTATCTTTGTCTGATTTTAATATTATAACTGTAAATATTGTAACTTGATTTTGATATTATTTTTTAGATTTTAAACTCCATGAGAACTCTCACTCAAAAGACCCAAAGTCTCGTTCAGCATGCACTTAATACATTTTATTAACTTGAATTTGATTTTCTTACCTTTTCTTTGAGTTACACTCAATTTGTAACTTGAGAATTAGCTGTCCCTGAAAGTTAAAATGACAAATACCCAACACACACCACACCGTAGTCTTTTGTGGAGCAGGAAGGAATGAGGCAAAGGAGTTCAACAAGTTCCTTTAATTTTCTCAGCATTTTGGTCTATTTATATTCTGTAGTTCCTCTTATCCAATTTTTTCTTTTCATTTGTTTTTGAAACAGTCTCACTCTGTTACCCTGCGTGGTAGAGGTCCATGGCATCTTAGCTCACAGTAACCTCAAACTCTTGGGCTCAAGTGATCTCTTACCACATCCTGAGTAGCTGGGACTACAAGTGACCTCCAAAACTCCCAGCTGTTTTTTATATTTTTATTAGAGATGGGGTGTTTCTCTTCCTCAGGCTGGTCTTGAAATCCTGAGCTCAAGCAATCCACCTGCCTCGACCTCTCAGAGTGCTAGGATTACAGGCTTGAACAACTACACCTGGCTTTTTAACCAAATATGTCTACTGTCTAGAAAGCTACCCACTTAGTCCAAAATTGTAGGTTATATTCCTTTATTTTTAATGTGTGTTTTCCTTGAAAAAATTCTGAAAACAAAACAATGCAAAACATCCACTCAGTTTCCATATATGTATATCCACCTCCTCTGATTGCAACCTCAGAAATAATCACATTTGCTGCTATTTCATTGTTGATTGTATATTTTTCCATATCTGCTCATTCATGTGCTCACATGTATGTTAACAATCTTTTAATTCATGGCTTGCTGAGAAAAGCCTCAGAAATACTTTCCTATTTTATTCTAATACTTTCAGACTTTGTTTTAATGTGTAGACATTTTCTAATGGACAGCCAATTGTCCAACATCATTTATTTACTAAATCCATACTTTATTTGACTGGAATTAAATGCCACTTTATCACTTCATTAGCTATGTAGTCACTTGTTTCACTGCGTTAATTGATAGTGTAGTGTAAAACATGGTAGGAACATTGCAATCTAACAATTACAGGTAAGCTCTCTCTCTGAGAACCAGTGTTAATGGACATGCCCTCAGATGTCATCAGTGTTGGTTTATGCTTTGATCCTCTGGAGCCAGGTTGCCCGTGTTTGAATCAGCAGCTCACTGGAGGCTGCTTGCACAGGCTCCTAAAAGCACGCTGTGGGCATCTCCCTTCAGCTCCAAACAGCCCACAAATTTTCTGGTGGCTTGAAATGGACAATGAAGAGAGAGCTTGCAAACACTACAGATAAGGGCTTTTGCAGGGGAAGGGGGAGTGGAGAGTGGGAAGAGACTTGTTTGTCAAACACTGCCAAGCATTTATCAGCACACTGCTTTGAATCTTTGCTCTGAGCAAGTTATCTATCTGTACCTCAGTTTCTTCATCTGAAAATGATAATAGCAACTCCCTCATAATTTGCTAGGATTAAAGAAGTTAAACACATAAAGGGTTTAAAACAGCATCCAATACACTGCCATTACAATTTTCTTGGTTATAATTTATAATTTTGTATTGTATCCTCATTGTTCTTTTCCTTCTGGTCTCCTTAGCCATGTTTTTCTAGTTTGTATCAAATATTTAATTCATTTATTTTAATTCTTTCTTATTTTACAACAGCCTTTGAGATTACGAATGTATCTCTGAATTCATTTCTGACATTCTCTGTGTAGGGTATTTTCTGTGTAGTTTTCTCATTATTACTTAATTTTGCATAGCCTTTGAATTGAAGATTTTTCAGAGTAATATATATACTCAAACATTAGACTTCTGAAAAATTTATAAAGAAAATTAACCATCTTATGCCCTATGCATCTCCACTCAAATGTCACTAACTAGTGATTGCCATTTTAACCAATTTTGTTTTAATGCCTCTACTGACACTCTATACTCAACATTCATGATTAAGATATTTATTAACTTCCTAGTTATATGGATAAGGATTTAAAACACTCCTATTACTCTTCCTTCCCCCTCTCTCTTTTCTCAACAGTTATCCATATTTTCAATTTCCATTGACAGCAGCATTAAACCACTGCTTTTTTTCCCAGTAACAAGCAGAGCTTTTTACTGTCTTTGTATGATAATAACATTGTTATCCATCATCCCTTACCCTTCCAAATCACATCTAGTGTTAACTTTACCTTAGCTTTTACATTGTCATTTTTAATTACATTTTAATTCTTTTCTAAATAACATTTTAATTCTTTTCTATAGTCTCAGCTTATCCATGTTTTGCTAACAAACTGTAAGATCTTGAAAGATGAAAACCAATAAATGGTTATTGCATTCCAATGACAAGGCAAAATTCCAGTTGTTTTTCTTCACAGAAAGAAAATATTCTCCTTTGCTGCTCAAAGGAGAATATTCCTGGTCCAAGTTTAAATTTATTCGTCTTATTTATACTCTACTGAATGACCCCAAAGGCTGCTTCCTTTGACCATGCCTTTCTCATATAGTTTTCTTTTGTTTGTTTTGCTTTCGTGGAATTTCTGGTGCATGCGTGTCTGTGCTTTTATCATATAAAATACTTGCAATGCTCCATCACAATGTGTGTTCCAGACATTCTAAGTTGTTTCATGTCTTTCCTCCCACCTCTCCAAATTGACTATCCACTGAGCCACATATAGAATGTACTTCCTCCTCGTGGATTCCTGTTTTGGTTCATTCTCTTATTTCAACAGAATACATCCCAAGACAGCCTTTAGGCTGCATGCTTTCAAATACCTTTACCTGGTCCTCACACTTGCCAGGTAACGTGACTTGGAAAAGAGATTTAGGCTGAAAATCACTTTTCCTCGGATAGTTGAGGGCATTTACTTCAGTGTCTCATTTACTTCAGTGTCTCCAGAATTTCTGAGAAGCATGATTTCAGTTGTATTCTCGTTCCTTTGAGTATTATCTTTGGTTCTCTTTGGAAGTTTTAGGAACTTTTCCTTCTGCTTCATTTTCTAATATTTGGCATGGATACATCAAGGTTTGAGTCTTTTATTCGTTCATCTTGTGCAATACAAAACATATTTTCCCTTCACTTCTAGTAGAATTTTATAATGATAACATTTATATTTATAATTCAATAACTTTCTTTCCCGTTTCCTACTGACTTCTCTTTTGGATGGTTTGATTTCTTACCATTTTTTTTCCACATATTTTTCTGGTTCTCTTTTTATCCTACATTCATATAAGTTACCTTTTAATTTTACATTATTTTTAAAATGTAGTGATCATACATTTAATTTTTGAGAGTGCTGCCTTGTTATCTAAATTTTCCTTCTCCATAGGAGACAGTAGTTGGTTTTTTGCTTGCATTATAGTCTCAGAGTTCCCTGAGGATATTATTAATTGGGCTTTTCTCTTTGAATTAATTTTTCTTTCCCCTCTAATTAATTTCTATTTTCTCTACTAAACTTTCTCTAAAGTTTTTCTATTTTATTACCTTGGTTTTTCTTTGTCATACTATAGGATTTTCTCAAATATTTGGTGATTTTTATGTTTTCATTTATATTAATAATCTATTTATCATAGATATAAAATTGACTATTTTTTAATTGAAGGAGTTATTTTTGTCAATGTTCTCTTGGACTGTTGAGACTCTTGGACTCTTCTTATTAAATTACGACTTGGTTCTATTGATGTGGGGGAATGTGACTTTTACAATTTTTGCCTCTAGAAATAAATTGAGATGTAATTTGTGGTTTATATGAAGAATTTTTATAAATAGTTCATGAAAATTACATATACAGAAATTCAGCTTATTAGTAATATACACCAAATATTTAAATTTTTATGGCTTATACAAATAAATTATTGCAATTCAAATTTTATTCAATTTTTGCCAGCTTGATTTGTCAATGACTGAGAAATTATCTATTACATTCTCCCTCTGCAACAGTGTTACCAGTCTTTTGTTTATTCTCCCATTTGTAATTAGTGAAATGTTAATGAAGGACCAAGAGTAATATTTCAAAAGCCACATGCACACCACCTAGAATGAACATGTCGTAACATTTCTCATATTTGCTAGTTTTTTAAAAAGGCAATATTTTCTTTAGTTACTTAATGTATTTAAATAAAATAAAACAATGGAGTTGAATTTCATTTGATCTTCATCTAAGCCCACTCTTGCTTTTGACTACTCAAAGACAAGTGCAAAGTGTATCCCTTCGGTTCATGTATTTAGTCATTTACCGCATAAGTACACACAGATAAAACATATATGATATTACTCTGTGTGTCAAATATTTATCTAAATTATACTCTGTTTATTTTCATATGTGTAACTTATGCTTCTTCTAAATTCAGCATTATGTTTTAGAGACTTAGTTCCTTTATATACTTTAATTATGTTCAATGGGGTTTTTTCTAGAATTGTCTTGCCAGTTTTGGTGTCTTTCCACTGCTAGGCAAATTTCTGAATCAAATTTTTATGGATGGAATTGCATAAAATTTATAGACAAATATGGAGAAAATTAACAATCACAGATTCTAAAATCCTACCCAGAAAATTATATATTTCATCATTTGTTTAGATTATTATAATTTAAATGTGCCCCTTGGAAATATCAAATACCTAGGTATTGTTTCAGTTTGTTTTTTCTCAAATCTAAAAGTCTTTTAATTATTGAGTTATTTTATGTTCATAATTTTTATTACACATACATTTTTATTTGTTTCTGTATTATTTTGTTTTCTATTTATTTTTTCTTTCCTACATTTGTTGAATAGACTTAAGTTTTCTTATTTTCTTTATTCCCAAATAGTTGGCTGCCCTTAAAACTACATTGAATAATTCCTTCAGTAGTGTCTGTGAGTGGTAAACCTTCTTAGTTTTTGAAAATACCTGTCTTTCCTCACCCTGGAGTAATACTTGATCTGACAGGTATATTTTATTTGACTGTACATTTTGAACCTGTTATTACATTGTCTTCACACATCTGCTGTTGCTCCTGAGGAATTTGCTATCAGTCTATTTATTGCTCCTTAGAAGATAATTTTGATATATCCAATGAATCACTTCTAATTAAAAAGGAATCATGGATTGTTCTTTTGAATTTTATTTAAGAACTTCCATCCCACATCTATGTCAAAATAATATTCCTTTATATTCTTCTGTTACTGTTATTGCTTTACATTCCATATTTAGGTATTTAATTGCTCTGGACTCATCTTTGGTATGTGGAATTAAGGAAATATATTTACCATTTGTTTTATGATTTGTTCAGATTCAGTTTTTCTTCATCTTAAATTTATTTTAATAATTTATATATGTTCTTTCTTTAAAAATGAAGTAAAGTTTTCTACTTGATTAGCATAAATGTGTATATAATTATTTTTATGATTTTAATTACCTACTTATCTATTTTATATATCCTCTCCAATTATAATTTCTATACGATTTCTTTCCTTTAAATTATATTTGTGTGAAAAGTTGTCTGCATTTTACTGTTCTCTTTTGTTTTTGGCTTTAAATTCATTTGTTATTTTGCCTTTATTCTGCTTTAAATCTTTTTTCTGACTTACAATTCTTTAAAAATTTATTTATTTATCATATGTTTTTATTTCCTTTTTTAATAAATGCTTATTTACTTTTTTTTCTTGACTAACTAGTATAACATTTGATTCGATAATTTTTTCTTTCTTATTTAATCATGAAAGTATTTACAGGTATAGATTTATCTCAGAATAAAGCTTTAGCTGTATCTAATATTTTTTTTAATTTTTTTATTTCAGATTAATATAAGGGTACATACAACTGGGTTACGTTGTTTGCATTTGTTAGGTAGTGTCCAAGTTGTAGTTGAGTCCTTCAGCCGGGAAGTGTACCATACATTCTTACATTGCACCTATGTGGGAGCTTAACAAGCATTCTCCTTCCCTTTTCCCCTCATCTCCACTTGAATTGAACTGTGTTTTTCTCTCCTGTGGGCCTGTAGTTATTTATCTACGGGTTTCAAATTAGTATTGAGCACTTAGGGTGCTTTCCATTCTTGACAGACTTTGCTAAGGAAAATGTTCTTTAACTCCATCCAAGTAAATACAAAAGATGTAAAGCCTCCACTTTTTAATGGATAAATAGTATTCCATGATATTATATATATTACAGTTTATTAATCCCTCCATGGGTTAATGGGCATTTGAGTTGTTTGCACATCTTTGTGATTGTAAAGTGAGCTGATACGAACATTTAAGTGCAAATGTCCTTGTGATAAAATGCTTTTTTTTTCTTTTTGGAAGATACCTAGTAATGGGATTGTGTGATCAAATGAAAGGTCTACTTTTAGCTCTTTGAGGATTCTCCATATTTCCTTCTGCAAAGGCTATAGTCTGCAATTCCACCAAGAATGCAAAAGTGTTCCTTTCTCTCTGCACCCATGCCAGCATCTGCAGCTTTGGGACTTTGTAATGTGGGTTATTCTCACCAGAGTTGGTGATATCTCAAAGTTGCTTTGATTTGCATTTCTCTGATGACGAGGGATGATGAGCATTTTCTTTCATATGTTTGTTGTGTCGCGGACCGCCAGTCGATGGGCCTCAGTCCGAGGGTGCTCAGGGTGAACGGTACAGGTTGGTTGAAAAGGTCGACGCAGGATGAAATGACAAACTGCCACACACCACGAATGATGAAGAAAGCAGCTGTGCTTTATTGATTTTTAAGTCTAGTATTTATACATTTTCTTCTCAGGGTTTAAACAATGTAATCATTATTTTGCTTATGCTTGTAAATTATTTTTGTGTCTCCATATGTGGTTTATCATGCATTATATGTTTTCAAGGTTTTTGCTCTAGGGAGGTGGTTTTATCAGTAACACCTGGTTACTTCTCCTTATCTAAGAATGTCAAGGTTTGTGACTTCTCTTAGTTCTGTAATTGGTCTCAGTTTCTTATGATCTTTTTAAAAACAGCTGAACATATTCTTTTATGTATAATGCTTGACTACTTCTATATATATTTTCTATGCATTTTTACTCTAATTAGTAACTATATTTTGATTTATTGTTTGTTAAACATTAAACTACTCTATTGATTTGTGTTACATATGAAAATTAGTGAAGTAAGATGTTTTTCTAAGTAAAGTTTTACTAATTAGTGAAGTAAGATGTTTTTCTAAGTAAAGTTTTACTGCAGGAGGTGATAGTGTATGTCATGTTGGAACATCTTGTTTGCCGTGCCTGCATTGTCTCAAGTCACTGACATTTATGGTAGGGACGTGCTTTTGTGCAGGCTCTCTTGGAGCCACTGAGTTCAGCACAGCCATTCTTGCTGTGTTTAATTGTGGATCAGTAAGTCATTATGTTTATTCTTAGTTTCTCAAAACAATCAGGCATTCAACTGAATAGACAGGTTTCAGAGTAAAGGTTTTTTAGGCTTTTATGCCGCACCTCGTGAGTCATTACGTTCAAACAAAGGCATGCTAGGCAACTTATGCGCTGCTGTCGCAAACCAGGGGTGCTGGGGGTTTCGCTCCGGGGAGCACATACCACCTACTCACGCATTTTATAATGCGGACAGCGCCACTTCACCCCGGCTAGATGCCGGGGGTGCGGCATTGTTGGCCATTCATCTGTCCTCTTGGGAGAAGTTTCCATTCATGTCTCTGGCCCAGTGATTAATTGGGTTATTTGCATTTTTCTTGTTGATTTGATTTGAGTTCTTTATAGATTCTGGTTATTAGTCATGTATCAGATTTATAATGTGATTTTTACAAAATATTGTGTTCTTATTTTTATTGCTTAATAATAGTGTTCAGGGAGGGAGGCAAGATGGCCGACTGGAACCAGCTTTCCACAGAGGCCCCTGTCCAGAAGGAGAGTTAAAGGACAGAAGTTTAGCAAGTAAGCCAAAGGTTTGGAGCTGAGCCAAGAGAGAATGTTGAAGAATGTACATCAACACAGCTGAGGTGAACTGCAACCCTAAGGAAACAAACAATAGGTACAAAATCCATCTCCAAGAGTACGGGAGTCCCTCCTCCATGAGAATGGCTTGTAGTATACTCTATACAAACAAGCAAGCAGAGTTCAGATCCCCTCCTATTTTATCGCATGAGAGAAACCCTCTAAAAACCAGAACTTCTTCCCTAGAGAGGACTTGCAGATGTGCTGTGGCACTCTCCCGCCAGGCATAAAACTGTATAAAACTATATATATTCTCTACCTACAATTCTGAACTCCTACCCCTCCCCCCCACTCTCACCCCAACGTCTGGAGGCCTGTTCCACATGGAGTCCAGATTCTTGACTGCCATTGGTTCTACTGCTGTAGAACAATAGGGCTCAAAACTCTGGGGATATATTGGAGAGACACTCCCTGCCTCTCTGGGCAACCAGAGGAAGCTGGGCATCTTCACTGGTGGCAGCCACTGGTGGAACAGATCTGGGACAGAAACCCAGGTCCTGTAAGTAAAGAATATGCCTGAGGTGGTACCTGGCTTGGCAGGGCTCAGAGGGGACGTGCACAGAGACGGCATACTCCAAGGGTGGGGCTGAGCCAGAGGACTGCTTTAGTGAGCCTAAGAAGCACTTGGACCTCAGGGGATCATACTGAGACAGAGAAAGGCAGGCAGAGGCTGGAATTGACAGCTTAGTGTTAGCTCTAACCACGCCGCCCCAACACAGACTACAGCTGAGACAGACACGCCAGCTCCGGGCAGCAGCACAGACTGGGGCTGTCACAGTTTCTGAGAACTCAAACAGCATCTGCAGGGGAATATAGCTGGGACAGAAACAAATTCTGCAAAATTGTTCTGTTCTGTCAGCAACATCAATCAAGGCAGGACTGGAACTGAGTGAACTGCCCCAACCTCTATTAAACATCTGAGGTTGTCAGGCCTCAGCTCCCCCAGCCAGACAGAGGCAGAAAGCAGCAACCTGGCCAAGGAGGCATAGATCTCCCTGTGACTCAGGCAGGCACAAACCACTGGAGCATCTGCTCATTGGAGGGTACTGGGTCACAGTCCTGCAGGGTTACCAGTGACTGGGTATGACTGAGGTGCAAGGTGGGGAGGAGGCATTAACCTTCACAGACTAATTCATTTGTTGGGTGGGTCCTTCTGACCTCACAGAGCACCAGAGTGAGTCATACTTGACCTGCCAGCAGACCCCTGCTATCTAGTTGCCAGGGACCTTTTGAACTCTCCCACCTAAAACCGGTCCTGACTGGGATAATTGATTTGGACCTCTTGAACTTGGCCAATCACCTGAGGACTATCCAAAAGTGGTATCCTGGGTATGTGTCTGTGGGAATGTTTGATTTTCCTTTTCGAGTTGTTGCCCATGGGGGCTGGGGTGACTTAATTGCTGGTATTTCTACACCGCTGAGACTTCACCCCAGAGTAACTGATTCACTAGGGTGGGACAGAGACCAGCTGAAAACAAAACAGAGACACTTATCCCCACCACACCAAGCAGGTCCCCAGTGTCTCAGGCCATAACACTGTATGTTGTTTGCAAAGTGCTAGGGGAAAAGGTACAGACATCAGTCCCAGCTCTGGAGCAAAGGGCTGGTTAATCACTACTCCAGAAGCCCCCAACCCAATATCACCTTATCTGCTCATCTAGCCAAACAGTGTAAAATAATCATGGGGTGGAATCAGCAGGAAAACTCCAGTAACATGAATAACCAGAGTGGATGAACTCCCCCAAGAAATGACATGGCAAACACAACTGAAGATCCCATTCATAAACAGATGGCTGAGATGTCAGAAATCGAATTCAGAATTTGGATTGCAAATAAGATTAATATTAGAGGTAAAGTTAGAATTAGAAATTCCAGGAGCATTTCAAAAGTTGTCTCAAGAATTCAATGAATTCAAAGGCAAAATCACCAAAGATTTTGACACATTGAGACAAGAATTTTCAGCCCTCAAAGATCTGAGAAATAGAGTAGAATCCCTCAGTAACAGAATGGAGCAGGCAGAAGAAAGGATCTTTGACATTGAAGACGAAGCTTTTGAACACTCCCAAACACTCAAAGAGGAAGACCAGAGGAGAGCAAAATTGGATCATTATCTCAGGGAGCTCTGGGATAATTCAAAGAAAGCTAATATTCACCTTATAGGAATTCCTGAAGGTGACGAGGTGGCTTCGAAAGGCACAGAGGCTCTTCTTCATGAGATAATGAAGGAGGAATTCCAAACATGGCAAGAGATTCTGAAATTCAGATAGCAGACAGTTTCAAAACCCCAGCACAACTCAAACGAATAAGATATATCCTAGGCACATTACAATTAACTTTGCCAAAGTGGAAATGGTGGAGAAAATTCTGCAAACAGTCAAATGAAGAAAACCATAATGAACAAGAGGAAGAATATTAGAATGACTGAAGATCTCTATGCTGAAAACTTTCAAGCTAGAAGAGGGTGGTCATTGATTTTATCCTCCTAAAACAAAATAACTTTCAACTCGGGATCCTGTATACAGCTAAACAGAGTTTTATTTATGATGGAGAAATTAAAATCATTTTTATTAAGTCTTTTATACGTAGATCATAAATACATTTATGCACATTTCAGTGTGTTGATTATTTGTACAAATTGGAGTACTTACATCCTACTAATCAGCATAGCTCTCATCTTATTTACCCAATTATACCATTAGGACATTTGTGTTCTACACATGATAGAACCAACTTGTACTTGCAATGTGCTCAATAGTTGTGGTCCCCCTACTATACCCTTTTATCCCTCCCAACCACTCCCCATCTCTCAGCCTACCCTTCCCTCCTTCTCCCCATCTCTCAGCCTACCCTTCCCTCCTTCATCATAGAATAAAGTTGTGTTTCATTTTTAATATGCAAGTGTGAGTTAATATAAATTGGTTTCACAGTAGTACTGACTACATTGGATACTTCTTTTTTCCATTCTTTTTTTTTATTAATATTAAATCATAGTTGTGTAGATTAATGCGATCATGGGGCACCATACACTGGTTTTATAAACAGTTTGACACATTTTCATCACACTGGTTAACGTAGCCTTCCTGACATTTTCCTAGTTATTGTATTAAGACAATTATATTCTACATTTATTAAGTTTCACATGTACCCTTGTAAGATGCACCCCACCAATCACCCTCCCTATGTCCATCCTACCCCCTTGCTCCCCTCCTTCTCCCCCTTCCGCATATTCTTAGGTTATAACTGGGTTACAGCTTTCATATGAAAGCAATAAATTAGTTTTATAGTAGGGCTGAGTACATTGGATACTTTTTTTTCCATTCCTAAGATACCTTACTAAGAAGAATATGTTCCAGCTCCATCCATGTAAACATGAAAGAGGTAAAGTCTCCATCTTTCTTTAAGGCTGCATAATGTTCCATGGTGTACATATACCACAATTTATTAATCCATTCATAGATTGATGGGCACTTGGGCTTTTTCCATGACTTAGCAATTGTGAATTGGGCTACAATAAACATTCTGGTACAAATATCTTTGTTATAATGTGATTTTTGGTCTTCTGGGTATATACATAGCAGAGGAACTATAGGATTGAATAGCAGATGTATTTTTAGATGTCTAAGTGTTCTCCAAACTACTTTCTGAAAGGAATGTATTAATTTGCATTCCCACCAACAGTGTAGAAGTGTTCCCTTTTCTCCACATCCATGCCAACATCTATGGTCTTTGGATTTGGGGATATGGGCTAATCTTACTGGAATTAGATTGTATCTCAAGGTAGTTTTGATTTGCATTTCTCTGATGATTAAAGATGATAAGCATTTTTTCATATGTCTGCTGGCTGTGCGCCTGTCTTCTTCAGAGAAGTTTCTCATCAAGTCCCTTGCCAAGCCTGTGATGGGATCACTTGTTCTTTTCTTGCTTACACGTTTGAGTTCTCTGTGGATTCTGGTTATTAAGCCTTTGTCTGAGACATAACCTGCAAATATCTTCTCCCATTCTGAAGGCTGTCTGCTTGCTTTACTTACTGTGTTCTTGGCTGTGCAGAAGATTTTTAGTTTGATCAGGTCCCAGTAGTGTATTTTTGAAGGTGCTTCAATTGCCCGGTGGTCCTCCCCATAAAAAACTCACCCAAATTGATTTCTTCAAGGGTTTTCCCTGCACTCTTTTCTGATATTTTTATAGTTTCATGTCTTAAGTTTAAATCTTTTATCCAGTGGGAGTCTATCTTAGTTAATGGTGAAAGGTGTGGGTCCAGTTTCAGTCTTCTACAGGTTGCCAGCCAGTTCACCCAGCCACATTTGTTAAATAGGGAATCTTTGCCCCACTGGATGTTTTTATTTGGCTTGTCAAAGATCAAATAACAGTAAGTAGCTGGGTTCATCTCTTGGTTCTCTATTCTGTTCCATACATCTACTTCTCTATTTTTGTGCCAGTACCATGCTGTTTTGATCACTATCGATTTATAGTATACTCTGAGGTCTGGTAGTGTAATTCCTCCTGCTTTGTTTTTATTTCTGAGTAATGTCTTGGCTATTTGAGGTTTTTTCTGATTCCATATAAAATAAAGTATTATTTTTTCAAGATCTTTAAAGTATGACAGTGGAGCATTAATAGGGATTGCATTAAAGTTGTATATTGCTTTGGGTAGTATGGACATTTTAACAATGTTGATTCTTCCCAGCGATGAGCATGGTATGTTTTTCCATTTGTTAACGTTTTCAGCTATTTCATTTCTTAGAGTTTCATAGTTCTCTTTATAGAGATCTTTCACATCCTTTGTTAGAAAAACTCCCAAATATTTCATCTTCTTTTGCACTACTGTGATTGGAATAGAGTCCTTAACTGTTTTATCAGCTTGACTATTGTTTATATATATAAAGGCTACCAATTTATGAATGTTGATTTTGAAACCTGAGACACTGCTTATTCCTTGATCACTCCTAAGAGTTTTGCAGTAGAATCCCTGGTGTTTTCCAGATATACAATCATATCATCTGCGAAGAGCAAAAGTTAAGTCTCTTCTGACCCTATATGGATACCATTGATTGACTTTTATTCCCTAATTGTGATGGCTAAAACTTCCATTACAATGTTAAAGAGCAGGGGAGACAATGTGCAGCCTTGTTTGGTTCCTGATCTGGGTGGAAATGATTTCGATTTAACTCCATTCAATACGATATTGGCTGTGGGTTTGCTGTAGATGGCCTGTATCCATTTAAGAAATGTCCCTTCCATACCAATTTTCTTAAGTGTTCTGATCCTGAAGAGATGCTGGATATTATCAAAAGCTTTTTCTTATCAATTGAGAGAATCATATGGTCTTTTTTTTTAATTTGTTTATGTGCTGAATTATACTTATAGATTTACGTATATTAAACCAGCCTTGAGACCCTGGGATTAAACCAACTTGATCATGATGTATAATTTGTTTGATGTGTTGCTGGATTCTGTTTGTTAGGATCTTGTTGAATATTTTTGCATCTATAGTCATTAGTGATATTGGTCTATAATTTTCTTTTCTTGTTGGGTCTTTTCCTGATTGGGGATCAGGGTAAGGTTTGCTTCATAGAACGTGCTGGGTAGTCTTCCTTTTTTTTTCTACATTTTGGAACAGGTTGAGTAATATAGGTACTTGTTCCTCTTTAAATGTTTGGTACAATTCTGACGTGAAGCCATCTGGTCCCGGGCTTTTCTTTTTAGGGAGATATCGTATGGTTGATGCTATTTCAGAACTTGATATTGGCATGTTGAACATTTCCACTTGATTCTGGCTAAGTCTTGGAAGGTGACGTGCTTCCAAGTATTGGGCACTTTCCTTCAGATTTTCATATTTCTGAGAATAATGTTGCTTTTAATAGTCATTAAGGATTTTTTGAATTTCTGAGGAGTCTGTTGTTATTCCGTCTTTGTCTTTTCTGATTGATGAGATTTTACTCTTTTTTTCCTGGTTAGGTTAGCCAAAGGTTTATCTATTTTATTGAACTTTTCAAAAAACCAACTTTTTGGTTTATTGATCTGTTGCATAATTCTTTTGTTTTCAATTTCATTTAATTCTGCTCCAATTATGGTTATTTCTTTTCTTCTACTGTGTTTGGGGTTGGAATGTTCTTCCATTTCCAGTTGCTTGAGATGTCCCATTAAGTTGTTAACTTCCTTTCTTTCCGTTCTCTTGAGGAAGGCTTGCAGTGCTATAAATTTCCCTCTAAGGACTGCCTTTGTGGTATCCCAGAGGTTCTGATAATTTGTGTCTTCCTTGTCGTTTTGTTCCAAAAATTTAGCAATTTCCTTCTTGATCTCATCTCTGACCCAGCTATCATTCAGTATAATGTTATTTAACTTCCTTGTTTTTGTATGAGTATGCAGGTTCCTGTTGTTACTGAGTTCAACTTACATTCCATGGTGGTCCGAGAGGATGCAAGGAATAATTTCTATTCCTTTAAATTTACTGAGGTAAGACTTGTGACCTAGATGTGATCAATTTTGTAGTATGTTCTGAGGGCTGATGAGAGTTATGTGTATATTCAGTTTTGTTGGGATGAAATGTTCTGTAGATGTCTGTTAAATCCAAATGTTGGATGGTTAACTTTAAACCTAAAATATCTTCGCTCAGTTCTTATTGGAGGATCTATCCAACACTGCCAAAGGACTGTTGAAATCTCCAACTATTATGGAGCTGGAGGAAATCAAGTTGCTCATGTCTGTTAGAGTTTCTCGTATAAATTGAGGCACATTCTGGTTGGGTGCATAAATATTCATAATTGAAATCTCATCATATTGAATATTACCCTTAACAAATATGAAGTGAAAATTCTTATCCTTCCTCACTTTTCTTGATTTAAAGATTATTGTGTCTGCAAATGGAATTGCAATGCCTGCTTTTTTCTGGCTACAATTTGCCTGAAATATGGACGACCATCCTTTCACCCTAAGTCTATATTTATCTTTTAAGGAAAGATGTGACTCTTCTATGTAGCAAATATCTGGCCTACGTTTTTGTATCCAGTCAGCTATCCTGTGCGTCTTTGGAGGACAGTTTAAGCATGGGGGATGTTCACTCAGTTCCAGCCCTGCCCCTGATTGATATTACTTGAAAGAGCAGAAAAATTTTGTGGGAATTTGTTTCTGTCCCTGCTAAATTCCTCTGCAGAAGAGAAGCTGTTTGGAGTTCCCAGAACCTGTTCCTTAGGTGCTGTCTTTACTCCTGTGGGTTTGTATTTGTAGCACAGTCAGCTCTAGCCTCCTGCCTAGCTTTGTCCATAGGCTGATGACAGCCTCCATCAAGCGCCTGAGGTTGTCAGGCCTGACCACCACCTGCTGGATAGAGGCAGAGAGCAGTGGCTTGGCTGAGCACATACAGATTTCCTTGTGCAACCCCTGGAGTATCTGCTCACGGTCGGCAACAGAGTCACAACCCTGCGGGGCTATCAGTGACTGGGTGTGACAGAGGTGCAAGGTTTGGAAGGAGGCATCAACCTTCCCAGACAACTCTATTTGCTGGGTGGGTCCTCCTGACTTCACAGAGCACTGGAGCAAGTCATATTTGAGTTGTCACCAGACCCTTGCAATCCAGTTCCCAGAGACCTTTGAAACTCTCACACCTGAGACAGGTGCTGACTGAGACAATTGATTTGGACCATTTAAACTGAGCCAATTGCCTAAGGACTATTCAAGTGGTGCCCTGGGTGTGTGGTTGTAGGAAGGTTTGATTTTCCTTTTCCATGAGCATGGTATATTTTTCCATTTGTTAAAATCTTCAACTATTTCTTTTCTCAGAGTTTCATAATTCTCTTTATGGAGATCTTTCATGTCCTTAGTTAGATACACTCCCAGATATTTCATCTTCTTTGGCACTATTGTAAAGGGAATAGAATCTTTGATTGTTTGTTCCCCTTGACCATTGTTAGTGTATATAAAGGCTACAGATTTATGAGTGTTACTTTTGTATCCTGAGATGTTACTATATTCCTTGATCACTTCTAGGAGTTTTGTAGTAGAATCCCTGCTGTTTTCCACATATACAATCATATCGTCTGCAAAGAGTGACAATTTGATATCCTCTGGTCCTATTTGGATCCCCTTGATTTCCTTTTCTTCCCTAATTGCGGTGGCTAAAACTTAAAATACAATGTTAAAAAGCAGTGGAGACAGTGGGCATCCTTGCCTGGTTCCTGATCTGAGTGGAAATGATTTCAATTTTACTCCTTTCACTATGATATTGGCTGTGGGTTTGCTATAGATGGCCTCTATCAGTTTAAGAAATGTCTTTCTATACCTATTTTCTTAAGCGTTCTGATCAAGAAAGGATGCTGAATGTTGTCAAAAGCTTTTTCTGCATCAATTGAGAGAATCATATGGTCTTTTTTTTTTAATTTGTTTCTGTGATGTATTATATTTATGGATTTACATATATTAAAACATCCTTGGGACCCTGGGATGAAACCCACCTGGTTGTGGTGTATAATTTGTTTGATGTTTTGTTGGAATCTGTTTGCTAGGATCTTATTGAATATTTTTGCATCAATATTCATTAGAGATATTGGTTTATAATTTTCTTTTCTTGTTGGGTCTTTTCCTGGTTTGGGTATCAGGGTGATATTTGCTTCATAGAATGAGTTGGGAAGTATTTCTTCTTTTTCTATATTTTGAAAAACATTAAGTAATATAGGTACTAGTTCCTCTTTAATGGTTGGGTAGAATTCTGATGTGAAGTCATCTGGTCCCAGGCTTTTCTTTTTGGGAATATTTCTTATAGTTGATGGTATTTCAGAGCTTGTTATAGGCTTGTTCAACATTTCCACTTCTTTCTGGCTAAGTCTGGGAGGGTGACATGTTTCCAAGTATTGATCTATTTCTTTCAGATTTTCATACTTCTGAGAGTAGAGTTTTATGTAGTATTCATTAAGAATTTGCTGAAATTCTGAGGATTTCATTGTTATTTGATCTTTATCATTTCTGATTGATGAAATTAGGGATTTTACTCTTCTAATTTTGGTTAGGTTAGCCAACGGTGGGGCATGACGTAGCCTCGGTGGTCTCTGAGCAGGTGGGGTGCAGTGCAAGGCCTTGGCAGTCTCCAGGTGGGCCAGGCATGGAGCAGAGGCAGAGAGGTCATCAGGGGTATGGCGCAGCTTGCAGACAGGGAGGGATCAGGGGACTGACCAGTCAGGGGGCTGGGTAGTCCGGCAGGCAGGTTGGGAGGGTTGACACTGCTCATGAGCCTCCTCCCTCAGTCTCTGCAGGGGTTAGGGGTCTGGTTTATCCGGTTAGGGGGTAAGGGTGGACTGAACATTCAGAATGCAGGGAAAATGTATGTTAAATTTTTCTGCCTGGTAAGAGAATGTTCAGAGTCACCACAGGGTCCCTCTGGAAGATGTAGTCCCCACTTCTTACTGCTCTCACCTGTGAGTTGAGACAAGATATCCTCAGTTCACTACTTGCCTGTAGAAATCCCACAGGAACAAACAAAGAGTGAAAGGAAAAGGAAAAAAGAACCCGCAGTTTTCTTGGGGGAGAGGTTGGACATTTTTCATTTCGGTTGAGTTTTGTACATGGAGATTGTTGTCTTGGAATCACAGCTTGCCTCAGCAAGGGTGACCTGTAGTTATCTCTCTTCTCTCTTGACTGAGCTTCTTGTCTTCAGCTCAATTGGATACTCTCTGGACATTATCCTTCTATATGGATAGGAGCCTATGTCGGAGGCTGCATCCAGTCAGCCATCTTGCCCCACCCTCCTCAAAATTAAACACTTTAATGACACTTGCCTATTGAAGAAATTTGCCACAACTAAACCAGCTCTCCAAGATATTCTTAGACCTATTCTCCATAATGACTAGTGCAATCAATCCTCCACCATAAAAGTCAACTCCCATGGAAATGTTTGATCAACTTCCAACTTCCAAAGTGGTAAAAGGATTAAAAATGTCCACTTACCTTTCAAAAAAGGTGATACCCAAAATTCTACCAGGCATATCAATATTCTCCATTAATGTGAATGGGTTAAATTGCCCTCTAAAGAGGTACAGGTTGGCTGACTGGATACAAAAACTCAGGTCAAATATCTGCTGCATACAAGAATCTCATTTTACCTTAAAAGGTAAATATAGACTGGGGTGAAGGGATGGTCACCTATATTTCAGGTAAATAGAAATCAGAAAAAAAGCAGGTGTTGCAATTTTATTCACATATACAATAGGCTTTAAACCAACAAAAGTAAGCAAACACAAGAATGGTCACTTCATATTTGTTCACGAAAACACTCAAAAGGATGAGATTTCAATCATAAATATTTATGCACCCAACCAGAATGCACCTCAATTTATACAAAAGACTCTAACAGACATGAGCAACTTGATTTCCTTTAGCACCATAATAGTCAGAGATTTTAACACTCCTTTGGCAGTGTTGGATAGATTCTCTGGTAAGAAGCTAAGGAAACAAATTTTAGACTTAAACTTAACCATTCAACAATTGGATTTAACACACATCTACAGAACATTTCATCCTAACAAAACTGAATACATATTAGTCTCATCAGCCCATGGAACATACTCCAAAATTGATCACATCTTAGATCACAAGTCTAACCTCAGCAAATTTAAAAGAATAGAAATTATTCCTTGTATCTCATCAGACCATCATAGAATAAATGCTTAACTCCATAACAGAAATCTGCATAATCATACAAAAACATGGGAACTATATAACCTTATACTGAAGAATAGCTGGGTCATAGATGAGATTAAGAAAGAACATACCAAATTTTTGGAACAAAACAACAATGAAGACATGACTTATCAGAACCTCTGGGATACCACAAAGACAATCCTATTAGGGAAATTTATAGCACTGCAAGCCTTCCTAAAGAGAATGAAAGAGGGGAAGTTAACAACTTAATGGGACATCTCAAGCAACTGGAAAAGGAAGAACATTCCAATCCCAAACCTAGCAGAAGAAAATAACTAACTAAAATTAGAGCTGAATTAAACTGAAATTGAAAACAAAAGGATTATAAAACAGATCAATAAATCAAAAAGTTGGTTTTTTGAAAAGGTCAATAAAATAGATAAACCTTTGGCTAACCTAACCAGGAAAAAAAGAGTAAAGTCTCTAATTTCATCAATCAGAAATGGTAAAGATGAAATAACAACAGCCTCCTTAGAAAATAAAAAAATCCTTAATGAATATTACAAGAAACTCTATTCTCAGAAATATGAAAATCCGAAGGAAATTAACTAATACTTGGAAACACACCACCTTCCTAGACTTAGCCAAAATGAATTGGAATGTTAAACAGGCCTATATCAAGTTCTGAAATAGCATCAGCTATACAAAATCTCCCTAAGAAGAAAAGCCCGGGATCAGATGGCTTCACGTCAGATTTTTATTAAACCTTTAAAGAGGAACTAGGACCTATATTACTCAACCTGGTCCAAAATGTAGAAAAAGAAGGAAGACCCAACACATTCTATGAAGCAAACATCACCCTGATCCCCAAACCAGGAAAAGACCCAACAAGAAAAGAAAAGAAAATTATAGACCAATATCACTAATGAATATAGATGCAAAAATATTCAACAAGATCCTAACACAGAGAATCCAGCAACACAGCAAACAAATTATACATCATGACCAAGTCGGTTTTATCCCAGGGTCTCAAGGCTGGTTCAATAAATGTAAATCTGTAAGTATAATTCAGCACATAAACAAATTAAAAAATGAAGACCATATGATTCTCTCAATTGATGCAGAAAAAGCTTTTGATAATATCCAGCATCCCTTCATGATCAGAACACTTAAGAAAATTGGTATAAAAAGAAAGAACACTACAAAACACATTCTATGAAGCAAACATCATCTTGATCCCCAAACCAGGAAAAGCCCCAACAAGAAAATAAAATTATAGACCAATATCTCTAATGAATATTGATGCAAAAATATTCAACAAAATCCTAGCAAACAGAATCCAGCAACTCCATAAACATATTTCATCACATAAAAAATTAAAAAACAAAGAGCAAATGATTCTCTCAATTGATGTAGAAAAAGCTTTTCATAATATCCAGCATCATTTCATGATCAGAACACTTAAGAAAATTGGTATAGAAAGGACATTTCATAAACTGATAGATGCCATCTATAGCAAACCTACAGCCAATAATGTATTGAATGGAGTTAAATTGAAATCATTTCCACTCAGATCAGGAACCAGGCAAGGTTGCCCATTGTCCCCACTGCTTTTTAACATTGTAATGAAAGTCTTAGCCATTGCAATTAGGGAAGAAACGGTGATCAAGAATATCCACATAGGGTCAGAAGAGATCAAACTTTCACTCTTTGCAGATGATATGATTGTATATCTTAGAAACACCAGGGGTTCTTCCACAAAACTCTAAGAAATGAGCAAGGAATACAGCAGTGTCTCAGGTTACAAAATCAACACTCATAAATCTGTAGCCTTTATATATACCAACAATAGTCATGCTGAAAAAACAGTTAAGACTCTATTCCATTCACAGTAGTGCCAAAGAAGATGAAATATTTGGGAGTTTACCTAACAAAGGACATGAAAGATCTCTATAAAGAGAACTATGAAACTCTAAGAAATGAAATAGCTGAAGATGTTAACAGATGCAAAAACATATCATGCTCATGGCTGGGAAGAATCAACATTGTTAAAATATCCACACCACCCAAAGCAATATACAATTTTAATACAATCCCTATGAAAGCTGCACTGCCATACTTTAAAGATCTTGAAAAAAAATAATACTTCATTTTATATGGAATAAAAAAAAAACTTGGATAGCCAAGACATTACTCAGAAATAAAAACAAAGCAGGAGGAATCACACTACCAGACCTCACACTATACTATAAATCGATAGTGATCAAAACAGCATGGTACTGGAACAAAAAATAGAGAGGTAGATGTATCGAACAGAATAGAGAACCAAGAGATGAACCCAGCTACTTACCATCATTTGATCTTTGACAAGCCAGTTAAAAACTTTCAATGGGAGAATGATTCTCTATTTAACAAATGATGTGTGAACTGGCTGGCGACCTGTAGAAGACTGAAATTGGACCCATACTTTTCACCATTAACCAAGGTAGACTCTCACTGGATTAAAGATTTAAACTTAAGACATGAAACTACAAAAACACTAGAAGAAAGTGCAGGGAAAACTCTTGAAGAAATCAGCCTGGGTGTATATTTTATGAGGAGCCCCCGGGCAATTGAAGCAACATCAAAAATATACTACTGGGACTGATCAAACTAAAAAGTTTCTGCACAGCCAAGAACACAGTAAATAAAGCAAGCAGACAGCCCTCAGAATGGGCAAAAATATTTGCAGGTTATGTCTCCAAGGTTTAATAACCAGAATCCATAGAGAACTCAAATGTAGTAGCAAAAAAAGAACAAGTGATCTCATCTCAGGGTGGGCAAGTGACATGAAGAGAAACTTCTCTGAAGAAGACAGGTGCATGGCCTACAGACATATAAAAAAAATGATCATCATCCTTAATCATCAGAGAAATACAAATCAAAACTACTTGGAGATATCATCTAACTCCAGTAAGATTAGCCCACATCACAAAATCCCCAAACCAGAGATGTTGGTGTGGCTGTGGAGAAAAGGGAACACTTCTACACTGCTGGTAGGAATGCAAACTAATACATTCCTTTTGGAAAGATGTTTGGAGAACACTTAGGGATCTAAAAATGGACCTGATATTCGATCCTTCAATTCCTCTACCAGGTATATATCCAGAAGACCAAAAATCACATTATAACAAAGATATTTGTACCAGAATGTTTATTGCAGCCCAATTCATAATTGCTAAGTCATGAAAGAAGCCCAAGTGCTCATCGACCCACAAATGGATTAATAAATGTGGTATATATATAGCATGGAATATTATTGGCCTTAAAAAAGATGGAGACTTTACCTCACACATGTTTACATGGATGGAGCTGGAACACATTCTTCCTAGCAAAGTATCTCAAGAATGGAAGAAAAAGTATCCAATGTACTCACCTCTATTATGAAACCAATTTGGCTATAACCCAATTATAGTCCAAGAATATGGGGAAAGGGGAGAGGGAGGGGAGGGGAGGAGGGAGGACGTGTGGAGGGAGTGTAATTGGTGGGACCACACGTACGGTGCATGTTACAAGGGTACATGTGAAATTTACTAAATGTAGAATATAAATGTCTTAACACAATAACTAAGAAAATGCCATGAAGGCTATGTTAATCGGGTTGATGAAAATATTTCAAATTGTATACAAAACCAGCACACTCTACCCCATGATTGCAGTAATGTACACAGCTACGATTTAATTAAAAAAATACTAATAATAGTCTTCAGGTTTTGAATAATGTGAATATTTGAGCAAATACATCTACATTTCTTAATCCTGAAAGTTTCCACGGAAAAAGACATATAGATCGCAAAAGTTATCTAAAACAAAAACCAACAACAGAAACCCAGGGTGAAAAATCAACCACCAGCTAAAAGCCACAGGAAATTATGTTATGATATTTTACAGGCAAATCAAAGTAAATGAAAACTGACTTTAACACAACTTATGTGATGATGTTCATGAATTTTAAAATTAAGGAAAGAATGCTGCATGAGCAATAATAACATTGCTGGATATTGCCACTGGTTTTTTTACCCTATTGGAGGTGGATGCTTAAATTCACCATTAGAGTCACTGCTTAGCCAGCAATAGCCACATTTGTTAACTGTTTTGAGTTTACCTTATTCACACTTATTTAAAACTTGTTTAACATGCATATAAGCAATCACTAAGTACCAGACATTGTTCTAATCATTTTATACATAATTCATGTAACCTTTTGGTGGTATTATTTTTTTCCATTTTAAACTAGACCTTTTGGTGGTATTATTTTTTTCCATTTTAAACTAGAGAAAATGAGCAAAGTTAAATTAAGGAACTTGCCTATAATCAAAAATCCAAGCAGTCTGGCTGCAGAGTCTATATTTCAACTACTGCACTATGCTACATGTTAATTCTTCACACCACAATCCCCATACTCAGCAAAGGTTTATTAAATACTATAGATAGGTATTATTAATTATGCTTTGAGAATTTATAAGAATGGCATGGGGTACACACTTCAGGAAAAATGTCAAGAGGAATCTATACCATTATAGACAAAGCAAGAGAGTGGACAAAGGATAAGATGGCAAGAGAAATGCAGAGGAAGGCAAGGATACTCAGCTCCGGTAGGCGACATGGTTAGGGTCAATTGGTATCAAGCTGTGAAAAATTCAACCACTCAGAAATACTAAAACAAGGGAACACAATGACAGTCCAGGCTTTCTAGAGCTATGTCAGATGGGTTATGAATATTTTAACCTAAAGAACCAGTGGCATCTTTGTTAAATTTAGGCTCATTTAAAAACATTTTAAAAGGAAAAGGACAATGTCTCCAGAGCATTGAGTGGTAAATAATTCGAATTGAAATTTATTTATGCCTTTAGATTATCATTGAAAAAATAAAGGAAAATGGGGAGAGGGAGCAAGATGGCAGCCAAGTAACAGCTTCTTTGCAACTGGGAGCAGTAAAATTGGGGAGAGAAGATTCCCAACATCTCTGGCTCGTGGGCTTTGCCAAGAAACATCCCTTTGGGGACACAGGGAGACAGGAAGAGACTTCTGGACCCCAGGAGAAGGACAAAAGCAGTGGAGAAGTGGCAAGTGGTTGTGATTGGTCTGAGGCTGCCATAGCTGTAACTACTACAGAAGCAAGATTGCAGACAGAGAAGGCCTTCCCTGTGGGTTGTTTTGGTTTTTCGGACTTGGGCAATCAGTTGAATTACTTTGGGAGAACTTGGGTAAGAGTGCGGGTGACTTTAAGCATTGTTCAAGGTTTGGAATTGAGCCTCTGGGCCAGAACAGAGATAACATTGTTCATCTATGGGCCCCATGCATGCAGCCATTGTGGGAGAACTGCCTGTGCAGGCTCCGCCCTCAGGGTCACAGGGCTCAGTCTGGGAGACCTTCAGCAAGTGATCTAGTGACTCAGGCCAGGACTGAGACGCTGGGGAAGAGTGGAGCTTTCAGTGTCTGGCAGTGTGAGGACTGCCTTGTAGCCTTGGCCCTCAGGGGCATAGAGTGAAGCTGGTTTTTGCACATTGGATAAGCAGGCAGCCACTTCATGAAAGATCACAGCAACAAGTGTGTTCCTGGGAAAGCTTCTGCTTAGCCAAGGTTAATGGTTCAAAGTGTCTTTTAAGTGAGGTGAGGAGAGATTCAGACTTTCAACCCTGCAGGGTTTGAGGGCAAAGAAGTCAGCAGAGGCCTCCAATCTCCATCGTATACAGCTGTATCAGAATTGTGATTTGCATCTCATACCCCAGAAGATAACATGTTGCCCAGACAATATTCAGCAAGATATATATATACTGCTTTAGGTTTTTTTTATTTCAAGTTTTCCCCTAGATTTTTCTTTTTTTTCTTTTCTTTCTTTATCTTTCTAGTTTAAATATAATTTTCCCTTGTTGCCTGCTTTAATAATAAGAACTTCATTTTTGCTAGTGTTTCTGCCCCTGTTACTTGTTCTTTCCCCCAACTTTATCCTGTAAGGTTTTCTGTTTGTTTGTTTTCATTTGATTTATAGTATTTTTGTCTTTCCTCTCTATTTGGTGGAGGTGGGGTACTGTATCTACTCAGACTGGCAAAGAGATGCTGACTTCAAGGGAACCACTGAACTCAGCACCTCCAGAGATTGGGGGTTTTAAGGTGTGGGTCAAAGTACCCTACACCTTTATTATTCCTATCTCCCTCTTTCTGTGCCTCTCTTATTTTTGTCAATATTCTCTTTTACTCGCCCTCTCTCTTTTCTCTTTTTTCTTTTTTTTAATCTTTTTTCCCTTCTTATTCTTCAATCTTCTCATCTTTTTGGTCCTGTACTAAAAGGAGTCATCAAAACCTTAGGTCAGAGGCATAGTAACTTAAAGAGCAAGAAGAAGTAAAAGGAAAATTAGGGCAAGGAAACAGACAAAAGAAAACACTCATGAGAGAGAATCCGCAGAAAAGTCCTGGCAACATGAAAAACCAATCCAGAGAAACTCCCTCAAGTGACCATGAGGTAGCTATTGCAGAGGATTCCATCTATAAGGAAATGTTAGAAATGACAGAAGGGGAATTGAAAATACAGATGATGAAAACAATGAAGGAAATTGCTGAGAAAATGGAAAATAACCCCCCAAAATGAATGAAATTTCTGAGGAAGTGGAAAATAACCAAAAGGAAATCCAAAAATAGAATCAAATAAGAGATGAAAGATATGAAGAATATAGAAAGGATATAAGCAGAGTTGAAGGAATTAAAGCAGTCAATTAGGGAACTTGATAGACAGATTAGACCATGCAGAAGAATCTCAGAGATAAAGAGCAAAGCTCTTGAGATAACTTGGATAGTTAAAGAGGCAGAAAAGGAAAGAAAGCAGAATGTTCACTGACAGAATTGAGGGACATTATGGGACGTTCAAACACATGAGTTATAGTATCCCAGAAGGGAAAGAAGAATGCCCCAGGGGAATGGAAGCCATCCTAGAGAATATTACAATTGAAATTCCCCAAATATCACCAAAGATTCTGACACACTCCTTTCAGAGGGATATCAGACCCCAGGTCACCTCAACTCTAACTGAGCTTCTCCAAGACATATTGTGATGAACCTGTCCAAAGTCAAGACAAAAGAAAAGATTTTGCAAGCTGCCAGGAGTAAGTGCCAATTCACCTACAAGGACAAATCCATCAGAGTGACTGCAGACTTCTCTTAATGAAACTTTTCAAGCCAGAAGACAATGGTCATCTTCCTTTAATCTACTTAAACAGAACAATTTCCAGCCCAGAATTCTATATCCTGCTAAGCTAAGCTTTAAAGTTGATGGAGAAATCAAATCTTTTACTGATATGAAACATTAAGGAAATTTGCTACAATAAGACCAGCTCTACAGGAAATACTTCTACCTGTTCTACTTACTAACCATCACAATGGACCATCAGCAAAGTAAGCACCCAGAAATCAAAGGGAAGAACCTAGCTTTCACAAAGACACAAAAGATAAAACTAAGCAATGGACTTTCACAAAATAAGATGAATAGAATGCTACCACACTTATCATTCATCTCAATAAATGTTAATGGCTTGAATTCCCGACTGAAGAGACATAGATTGGCTGACTGGATTAAAAAACACAAGCAAGCCATCTGTCTGCAGGAAATACACCTAGCCTCACGAGACAAATTAAAACTCAGAGTTAAGGGTTGGAAGACAATTTTTCAGGCAAATGGAATTCAGAAGAAATCTTATTTTCAGAGACATGTGGATTTGAAGCAATTAAACTCAAAAAAAGACAAAGATGGTCACTTCATATTGGTCAAGGGAAAAATAGAATGAGAAAATATTTCAATTCTAAATATTTACACAACCAACTTAAATGGTCCTAGATTTTTGAAACAGACCTTACTTAGTCTGACCAATATGATATCCTATAACACCATAACAGGGGACTTTAACATTCCTCTTACAGAGCTGGACAGATCCTCTAAACAGAAATTAAACAAAGATATAAGGGACTTAAATGAGACCCTGGAACAACTGTGCTTGAGCTGTATATAGAACACTCCATCCAAAAGCTAAAGAATATACATTCTTCTCATCGCCCCAGGGAACATTCTCCAAAATTGATCATATCCTAGGACACAAAATAAAACTCGACAGAATCAAAAAAATTGAAATTTTACCTTGTATCTTCTCAGACCACAAGGCATTAAAGGTGGAACTCAACTCCAACAAAACCATTCAACCTCATACAAAGGCATGGAAATTAAACAACCTTATGCTGAATTACAGTTGGGTGCAGGAAGAAACAAAAAAGGAAATCATTACCTTCCTTGAGCATAACAACAATGAAGATACAAGCTACCAAAACCTATGGGATACAACAAAAGTAGACCTGAGAGGAAATTTTATCACTTTAGACGTCTACATTGAAAAAAAACAGAAAGAGAGTACATCAACAAACATACAAGCCATCTTATGGTATTGGAAAAAGAACAATCTAAGCCTAAATCCAGCAGAAGAAAAGAAATAGCCAAAATTAAATCAGAGATTAATGAAATTGAAAACAAAAGAATCATTCAGAAAGTTAATGAAACAAGGAGTTTGTTTTTTGAAAAAATAAATAAAATAGATAAACCTTTGGCCAGACTAACTAGAAATAGAAAAGTAAAATCTCTAGTAACCTCAATAGGAAATGATAAAGGAGAAATAATAACTGATGCCACAGAGATATAAGAGATCATCTCTGAATACTAGCAGAAACGCTATACCCAGAAATCGGACAATGTGAAGGACTTGGATCAATATTTGGAATCATACCCTCCCCCTAGACTTAGATCTCCTGAACAGACCAATTCAAGCACTGAGATCAAAAAAACAATAAAAAAGCTCCCCAGCCCCCCAAAAAATGCCCTCGTCTGAATTGCTTCGCACCAGAATTTTATCAGACCTTCAAAGAAAACCTTATTCCCATACTGCAGAAATTATTGCAAAAAATTGAGAAGGAAAGAATCTTTCCTAACACATTCTATGAAGCAAACATGACCCTCATACCAAAAGGAAAAGGAAAAGACTCAACTACAAAGGAGAATCAGACCAATTTCATCTAGTGAATGTAGGTGCAAAAATTCTCAACAAACCCTAGCCAATAGATTACAGCTTATCATCAAAAAAGTCATACATCATGATCAAGTAGGTTTCATCCCAGAGATGCAAGGATGGTTTAACATACGCAAATCCATAAACATTATTCACCATATTGACAGAAGCAAAAACTAAGACCATATGATCCTCCCAATAGATTCAAAAAAAGCATTCAATAAAATCCAGCATCCTTTTTTAATTAGAACACTGAAGAATACAGGCATATGTGGCACATTTCTGAAATGGATCAAAGCTATCTATGACAAACCCACAGCTAATATTTTACTGAATGGGTTAAAACTGAAGGCTTTTCTGCTTAGAACTGGAACCAGACAAGGTTGTCCTCTGTCGCCAATACCATTCAACATGGTGCTGGAAGTTCTAGCCAATACAATTAGGCAAAATAAGGAAATAAAGGGAATCCAAATGGCAGCAGAAGAGTCAAACTCTTCCTCTTTGCTGAAGATATGATCTTATACTTAGAGAACCCCAAAGACTTAACTGCAAGACTCCTGGAAGTCATCAAAAAATACAGTAATGTCTCAGGATATAAAATCAATGTCCACAGGTTAGTAGCCTTTGTATACACCAATGACAGCCAAGATGAGAGGCTAATTAAGGACACAACTCCCATCACCATAGCTTCAAAAAAAATGAAATACCTAGGAATATACCTAACAAAAGAGGTGAAGTACTGCTATAAAGAAAATTATGAAATTCTAAGAAAGGAAATAGCAGAAGACATTTAAAAAAGGAAGAACATACTATGCTCATGGCTGGGAAGAATCAACATTGTTAAAATGTCTATACTTCCCAAAAAATCTACAGATTCAATGCCATCCCCGTTAAAATACCAACATTGTACTTTCAAGACTTGGAAAAAATGATTCTGTGTTTTGTATGGAACCAAAAAAAAAACCCATATAGCTAAGGCAGTTCTTAGTAATACAAACAAAGCCAGGGGCATCATACCAGATTTTAGGCTGTACTACAAGGCCATTGTGGTCAAGACAGCATGGTACTGGCACAAAAATGAAGACCTAGACACTTGGAGTCGAATAGAAAACCAGGAAATGAAACTAACATCTTAAAAGCCATCTAATCTTTAATAAACCAAACAAGAACATACACTGGGGGGAATAATCCCTATTCAATAAATGGTGCTGGGAGAACTGGATATCCACATGTATAGGACTGAAACCTGAACCTTTCTCCATTCACAAAAACTGATTGATTCAAGATGGATTAAAGACTTAAATTTAAAGCATGAAACAATAAAAATCTCAAAGCATAGGAAAAACACTGAAAGATATCGGCCTGGGGAAAGACTTTATGAAGAAGACTGCCATGGTAATTGCAACAACAACAAAAATAAACAAATGGGACTTAAATAAACTGAAAAGCTTCTATATAGCTAAGGAGACAACAAGCAAAACAAATAGACAACCTACACAATGGGAAAGGATATTTGCATATTTCGAATTAGACCAAAGTTTAATAACTAGGATCTATAGAGAACTCAAATTAATCCACATGAAAAAAGCCAACAATCCCATGTATCAATGGGCAAGAGAAATAAATAGAACCTTCTCTAAAGAAGACAGATGAAGGGCTAACAAACATATGAAAAATGCTCATCATCCCTATCCCTAATTACTAGAGAAATGCAAATCAAAATCACCTCAAGATACCCTCTAACCCCGTAAGAATGGCCCACATCACAAAATCTCAAAACTGCAGATGCTGGCATGGATGTGGAAAGAAAGGAGTACTTTTACACTGCTGGTGGGACTGAAAACTAATACAACCTTTTTGGAATTAAGTATGGAGAACCCTCAAAGAACTCAAGCTAGACCTCCTTTTTGATCCTGCAATCCCATTACTGGGCATCTACCCAGAAGGAAAAAAATCCTTCTACCATAAAGAAACTTGCACTAGACTGTTTATTGCAGCTCAGTTTACAATCACCAAAATGTAGAAACAATCTAAATGTCCATCAACCCAGGAATGGATTAACAAGCAGTGATATATGTGTACCATGGAATACTATTCAGCCATTACAAAAGATGGAGACTTTACATCGTTTGTATTAACCTGGATGGAAGTGGAACATATTATTCTTAGTAAAGCATCACAATAATGGAGAAGCATGAATCCTATGTACTTGGTTTTGTTATGAGGACAATTAATGACCTAGTACATGGTGGGGGATAGGGAAGGGGAGAATTTTCCATCAGCCCTACTTAAGATAGAGGGTTTGTCTTCCACTTCCATCCAGGTTAATACGAAGGATGTAAAGTCTCCCTTTTTTTTTTAATGGCTGAATAGTATTCCTTGGTATACATATACCACAGCTTGTTAATCCATTCCTGGGTTGGTGGGCATCTAGGCTGTTTCCACATTTTGGCAATTGTAAATTGAGCTGCAATAAACAGTCTAGTACAAGTGTCCTTATGATGAAAGGATTTTTTTCCTTCTGGGTAGATGCGCAGTAATGGGATTGCAGGAAATGGGGGCCTTGGTGTGTGTCACACTTTATGGGGGGCAAGACATAATTGCAAGAGGGACTTTACCTAACAATTGCAATCAGTGTAACCTGGCTTATTGTACCCTCAATGAATCCCCAACAATAAAAAAAAAAAAAAAAGATAGAGGGTTTGGGTTTTGGTTTAGCTTTTACCTGTTCCCCAGCTGCAATAAGTCTTCACCTGTGTCTCAGAGGGAACATCTTTTGCTTTCTTCCTTCAGAGGTTTAAGGCTTCTGTTCTATAGTTATGTGGCACCCAGACAGAGTACCTTTCCCATACAGGACACTCTCTTTTTCTAGAACTGCACTACCCACAGAGCCTTTCTCTAATCTCCCACTCAGTCTTTCTTATAAGGCCCCAGTACAGGGATATGAGAATACCTTGTGAATTGGTACAAAATCTCCTTATATCTGTGGTCGTAGGTATTCTATATTCTCAAGCTGTTCCACATTTGGCCTTCAGTAATTTGTTAAAAATTTTAGCTGATGGGCGGTGCCTGTGGCTCAGTGAGTAAGGCACTGACCCTATATACCAAGGGTGTCCTGGTCCCAGCCAAACTGCAACAACAGTTTGTGAAAAAAAAAAAATAATGCATGTCACTTCAAGATCCAACTTTCAATTCTTCTTCATATATACTCAGAAGTTGAATTGTAGAAGTAGATGGAAATTCTATTTTTCATTTTTTTAAGGAGTTGCCATACTGTTTTGCACAGAGGCTGGGACTATTGTTCTTTAACATGTAGATAATAAATACAAGATACTAGACATCTTACAATGTGAAGAAAAGTTCCATAGAATGATGATTATTTTCATGCCCATATAATTTTATACAATCCACTGTATAGTTATGTAAGCAAATGCTATAGTTATCTTAGAGCATATTTATATATTTCATATGGAAGAGCAATTTTTAAAATAATTTTAGGAAATACTGAATTTCGTAAAATACAACTACTTTCTTTTGTTCAGAATTTGAGCAAATGATGGGCCAGGAAGTAACTTCCTCAAGGGCAATGTTTCTTGTAAAGCAAACCACTAAAGCATTATATCTCCATAAATCTGCATTTGTAGCTTTAATACTTTGTTATTCTATGTATAATTACAGACATCTAACTACTTCATTATCTCTTCTAGTATCATTGTACATGAGCACTTATGTGTTGAAATAATTTAGTTGTTTGGGAAATAATAAATAATTATGTGTTGTGTGTTTGTGTTACTGAGATTCTAGGGTTGTTTGTTATAGAATAAAACCTAGTTAACGCTTACCACTTAATTCCCTAGCATAATTTTTGTTTCATAGAGAAAAGTTATGAGTCAACCCTCTGTCTCTATCTGTCCTGTCCCACCTGCATGCAATTAAGAGAAAATTACTGATCATATTAAAATATGAATGACAGAATACTTCATTTCCAGAACTGATGCAGGTGTATCTCTTGGGTTTTGAACTATTGACTGGATTATTCTCATTGGACTCTCAGGACAGGGGGAATAGACTATCTTCCCCAATTTACACAGAAGGCCTTGACGTTCAGAGGGATCAGTTACCGTGGCCCATTGTGATTCAATCCCAGACTACTCCAGCTAAAAACTCAAGACAAGATAAAAGCAGGTAATAGAGAACTAGGCCAGTTTTCATTTCCTATGACCATAGGAAAAAATATAGAAACAAGAGATAAAGAAAGGGTCATTTGAAAGACAAAATTAGCACTTTGTGAGGCCTCACTGGTTTATTCATCAAAAATCTATTTTTTAAATGTAGCGTGTTGAAAATAAATCCCATTCAAAGATACTGAAAAAAATTTCACACACACTAGTGAGCCAGATGGTCTTTTATTCATAAAATTCTATCACTTCAGGATATTATAAAAGTTTTAAACAAATAGAGGCCAAAAAGTGTACTGAATTTCTACCTGAAATAAAACATCTTTGAAATGTCACTACATAAACTATCTTGCAAAATAGTCAATAAATAAGGATAAACTATATTGACTTTTCACTGCTATAAGGAGGACACTGATTATTTTTACAGCCAATTATTCCTTTCTCTCTTTGAGTGACAGGGCAAAAGATAATTAACTGAAATTAGTTGACTAGAATTAAGAAAGAAAAGAAGCAATGTGACAAATTTACTACCTTCAGGGATTTAAAATGTAGAACATTTAAATGTTCTAGATGTTTATGTATGGCATTTGACATGGCAATAGTAAGAGTTCTCAGAGTTATAGGAGAGGTTTTTTTAAGCCATGAGAGAACCATCTGTCATAAAAGGAAAAAAAGTAAAATGAAGACTATAATTAGGAAAGTAGAGAAGGGAGGGTGAGAACAAGAAAGTGAAGGAAGGGAGGGAGAGAGGGAAGAGGCAGAAAGGAAGGAAGGGAGAAAGGGAGGAAGGAAGCAAGGAAAGAAGGAGGAAGTGAGGGAAGAATGAGAGGAGAGGAGTAAATAAGACAAGTACGTTAGATAAAGAAGCAAGGAATATTTTACTAGACAAGCTTATTCAAAATCTTATGACAACTATATTTTCCATGTATAAAGAGGTTGCTCTAAAAGTGAGCATCTGCAAAATGATATTTCATTAAATGTTGCTGTTGCTTTTATAAATAGAGCTAGTATACAATAGGACTTTTACATAGTGATTGAAATGGCTTAAACAGGAACAGTGTAAATTGGAGTACATGATAGAATGCCTGATAATCATAACATGCAGTTGTCAGTGCTGAAAAGCTTGGTTGCAAGCACCCTGAATTTTACATTTTAACCTGGAAATTTACAGTAATACACAAGTTTTCATTTCCAATTGGGCTGTTGGTGAATTACTTCTTTTGTGGTTTTGTTCTATAAAATGACTCAGCTCGTGTCTCAAGAAATACTGAAGTGCTTTTTATTAAATTCCAAATACAAAGACAGTCTCAGCTCTCCACCCTTCATCCTCTCAAACAACACTGCAGTCTTTATGAACTATTTGTTCTCCCTAAATATATTGCCTTCTCTGTTGACTCTGGACCTTTGCCCATTCTTCTTTGCTCTGAAAAATCCTCAATCACTGCTCCCTGGTCTTCATTACACATGCCTTAACCTGATAGCTCATGTGCATATACAAGATCCAGTCAAGGCAGCACCTTCCCTGGAGTGATTTTCTGACCCTCTTTTTCCTGGATGGGACCCACTCATCTGGTTTCCTCTTGTCCCTGTCTTATCCTTTAATACTCTAAAATCACTATCTGTTTTATCTGTCTTTACTCTTTTATGACAATTTCTTTGAAAGCCAAGGAAGGTTTTTCCCCCATGTTTGACACAATGTCTGGCACAGAGAAAAGTTTTCTGCAAGCACTGTTGTTGCTACGTAGAATTCTCTTCATACTTTCTTCCTTTACTGTATGCAACTTTCTACCCTCCTCAGCAGTCAAGGGTGGCCATTGCTACACACTTCTGGTCAATCATAGGTAGGTAGAAGTTCTATGGATGGTTTTTGATGGTTTTCTTTTCCAAATAAAGAGAAAATTATCACTGCATGCAGGTTTAAAAAAAAACGACTACATATCTTTTGATGTTTATCCCATCAAAAAATGGGTCCTAGCCTCAGTGTCCCCCCCTCCACCTTTGATCTAGGTTAGCCTGCAACTGCTTTGACCAAGAAAATAAGATAGAAGTGATAAAAGCCCCTTTATTTGAATAGTCTTTATTTTGGTTATCCTAAGTCTGTTTCACCATTCGTATATGGGGTGTATGGAAGACAGAGAACTTGTCTCTTTAGCTTATAGGTTTTTCAGCTAAAGAGAAACAGTACTTGTAGAACTAGAATCAAAGAGTCACACTTGAGAAGCTTTATCTTCATCTGGACATGATGCAGGACATAAGTTCCTAGACTTGGAGCCTGAGCTTGATGCCGTAATGAAATGAGACTTTTGGGGTCTTGGAAGAGGCTAATTGTATATTTGCACATGGAGAAATATAAGGAATTTATGACAACAGTGCAGTCTGTGGTAAAGAAGGAAGCGTACTCTGATATTCTTCCTACTGAGAAGGTTTGGAGAGGACTTTATATCTGTTTCTTTCTACTAAGGGCTGGCCTGTGGCTGCCTTGACCAACACAGTGTGGTGAAAGTGGTTCCCTGCCACCCCCACGTTTAGCCTTTATGACACACGGCACTTTTCTCTTCCTTCCTGTTGGACTCCTGAGCCAGTATATAGGACTCTGATTATCCTGAGGGGACCCAGCTGTGAGGAAGCCCAAGCTGGCCGTGCAGAGAGGGACTATATGGTGGGACAGGGACAAGCTCTCAGATATTTCAATTTCCTGCTGCACAAAATTATGACATATATTTTTAGTTTGTTTTTTAAAACCATTAAATTTGGAGTAATTTGATATACAATAACAGATAATAGGAAACCAAGTTAAAACATTACTTTTTTATTTTTTGTTTCTATGTTCTTCTGTCTTCTTTTTGCCTAGAGGTGGGTCTAAGAGAACACTTTAGATTGTGAGATCAAAAGATAAAAATAAAAAACACTAAAGATTAAAGATGTCAGAATAGAACGACAGAGGAGCTCAGTCCATCTCTTAGATGGACTCTATTGATCCATCTATACCTGTCAGCTCTAGACTGGCTCATCTAGAGACAAATAAAGCCCTATGAGTTCATCTGATGTTACTCTGGCTTTCTGTTGCTTGCCAAGGAATGCATTCAGAGCTGATACAACTATCAGTAATATTTGTTGATTGACTGAATCAGTTTCATTGCATCTTTTCTTCTCAGCCTCACCTTTTATAAAAGTGTTGACTTTCAATAGTGCAATCTCTTTGGGATTTATGGATGTCACTGAATGGGCAGATTTTCATGGTGGGCACACTTCTCAGAGACTCTCAACTGTGGTCAGTCTTCACTCACGCAATTCTGGTCATTTCCCTAGGCTTTATTAGAAAAGTATTTTGTTTGCACCTGTTTGAAGTTTCATTTCCAAGTCTGAGACTCTAAGAGGTAGAGTCATTTCCCTTAAAACATCTCCTGTTTTCGTATCAGTTGTAAGTTAAAATGAGACCTTCTCAATGACGGGGGCTTGCCAGCACAGTCAGAAGTCTCTGTCACATTTGCTCTATGGCTTTTAAGCCCTTCCATTTATTGTGCTTTCTCTTGGCAAAGCATAAAAAAAAAAAAAAAAACCATAAAGAACAAAATGAAGATTCTATCTGTGATCATCCTAAGTGTTCAAGCACTGGTGTCTCAGTTAGTAATTAGGAGGAAAAATGGCGATCACACTAGTGAGCTTCTCAGTACTGACATCCTAAAAATGTGTCCCATTTTTCCCACTCAAATTTTTAGTGACCTGTATTATCAGGGTGAGTAATAAAAACAAATTTCTAGTTTCTTTTGCCTTAAAATAATTTTTTTTGAGACAGGGTCTCCCTCTGTTTCTGGAACTAGAGTACAGTAGTGTCATCATAGCTGACGGCAGCCTCCACTGGGCTTAAGCGATCTGCTTATGAAGATTACATGAAACAATGTATGTGAAGCATTTACTCCAGGACCTGGCACATAGAGAAGAAATGACAGCTGCTGCTTAAAATAACTGCTGTAAAAGAAAGTGAAGTGCTTAAAACCCAGCCCCCACATTGCACCTAAAATATTCTCTTCCTAAAATGAGTTTTCAGGATTATCATATGTAAACTTTCCAGTTCTTAAAAAAACTACTCTCTGCCTTTAAAATATGAACAAACCAATAAAAAAGGATAACCGCTAAGATGCTAAAGTTTAATGTAATTTCTATATAATGTCTCCTAAATGAAAGTCTTAAAAGAAGAAGTAAAAACTACTTTGGAAATACGTATTATATCAGATAAAAGCTAAGAGTTGCCAAATAAGGAGTTGAAGATCAATTAGCAAAATGGAATAAAGAAGCAAACCAAAAATTATGGTATTTCAACAAAACAAAATTGCAAATATCTAATGAACCCTGATAGTTTAAGTAATTGGTTTACCATTCTTTAATTTTTCTGAAACACAGTCTCTGAGTATTTATACTTTAAGAAAATATTTTATGAAAAATAACACATCCTCTTAAACTATACTTTAACACAGAGTAAAATAAAACATAGACTATTCATTTAACAACAAATTACAAGAGACTTTCTAAAAAGACTTTTATTCCCCAACTTAATACTTGTTTGGCTCTGTTCACCCAAGTGATAAGCTAAGGATTTTCTGCTTAATTCACAGAAATTACCTTTACAAAGATTGCCTATTCCTGGTAAATGATTTTGTGAGACCTAATTATTTGCTTCAGAACCCAAGTCTGCATCACAGTATCACAGCTGGAGTATTTGTTTCTTATCCTGACAGGGTCTGCTAATGTTTATATCTTTTGGAAAAGGGCATGAGTAGGGAGAGGGGTATCGACCTCATTCCTTCATGTTTTCCATAACCATAAAGTGAAGACTAAATAGGATATTTTCAAGATAATTATCCTCAAAGTGTCTCTTTGAGAGAGTATCTTTAGAAATAACTATTGAAAAAAGGGCACAAAAATTTGTACATAATAGGCATGCAATGAATAAAATTTTTTTTTTTTTTGAGACAAAGTGTCACTTTGTAGAGTGCTATGACATCACAGCTCACAGCAACCTCCCACTTTTGGGCTTAAGCGATTCTCTTGCCTCAGCCTCCCAAGTAGCTGGGACTACAGGCACCCACCACAACGCCCGGCTATTTTTAGTGATGAGATCTCGCTCTCCCTCTCCCTCAGACCTGTCTTGAACCTGTGACCTCAGGTTATTCACCCGCCTTGGTCTCCCAGAGTGCTAGGATTACAGGCGTGAGCTACTGCACCCAGCAAAATTCTTTCTTTTTGAAGAAAGTTGTTTGTATCTCAGAAGTCAGACAAAAGTGTACTTAAAATATACTAATTGATTTCTCCTTACTTTACTGGGCTGAAAGGTCTTACTTAGCCACATTATTCATCAAGTAAGTGATTTTTTTTTAATGGTGTATCAGTTACAGATTTCAAGAGCAGTCCTTTAGTTGAACAAGAACACCTTTGTGCCAGCCTTATTGTAAATTATCACAGTGCACAATTACAGGAAGCCAAAAGTAACAAAGTACCTCACAGAAACTCAAAAGGAAAAACAATACCCAAATAATTTTCCACTTGTAGACACCTCATTTACATAATGGACAGTCAAGGGACACAGAGTTATCTTTTATTTCTTTAAAGTTTAAATAGAGAGATCTTCAGCCTTAAAACATAGCTTTTAAAAAAAAGAAATTTCAAAAGAAAGGAAAGAGAAAACCCTATGTGCACAGTCTGCTACACACGCTGGAACTAGAAAAAGAAACAAAATCTTCTTTGATCTTGAGAGTGGCCAGTTTAATGCCAGCTACAGGTACAGTTTGCACTATTTTCTCTGGTTTAAGACCAATAATAACAAACCAGTATTTATAATTTTACTACTTCATGACCTCATCAAATCTCTCAACAAGAACAAAGAAAATAAAGCCTTCTTTAAAATGAAATTTTCAAGCTTTCAAACTATAATTCAGTGTCAGACTCTCTCCATCTTCAAAAGATCTTCAAGGGCGACTTCCTCCAGCAAATGAAGAACTAGAGAGGAGAGTTGGCCCTGTCCCCACCCATGACATCCCTCAGCAGTTGCCCCCCACACACACCTTAATCTGGGAAACTCCTAAATCACAGACAGCAATTGTTTGCACTGAATGAACGACTGCTATTGTCACTGTAAATTAAGTTTTTAATAAGTATTTCAAATAGGACTATGCTTGGGCTTCACTCCACATCAACTAACTTAAGAGATCTGCAGTGGGCTCTTGGCCCTGGGTATGCTTAAAACCTCCTCAAGTGTTTCCAGTGACAAGCAGGTTTGTAATAAATCCCCCCTTAACAAGTCCACGGGGTGTGGCCGTGTGTCTGAGTGGGAGGTGGAGGACAGGAAAACAGGCCAGGTGGACTTTGCAATCCTGGGTATGACAGAGAATTCTAGATGTTTGGAACATGGGATTGGCTCCCTTTTCCCACCACTGCACAGTGCAATCCAGCCCATCTGCTCCCTTATTAGTCCCTTCCCCCATACTATTTGTTCTTCCTGGTGTAATTTTTGCGAGAAAAATCACTTCAAATTCACAGACATACACACACAACCCACAAGGACTAAGTAATTTTGAGAAATAATATAGCTTAAATTCACATTCAAGTAGAAAGACAGTTTTCCTAAATTCATCAAAATCTGCAGAAATTGTTATGCTATGGAAGAAGATATTGATATACTTTATGAAGCAGAGTTGCCAATGAGAGAGGATACCCAGAAAAAATAAGGTCTAAAAAACCAAAAGTCTTCTCACAGGAACCCAAGGTTACTCCTGCCAGACTCAGCTCTTTGGAATTTGTAGAAACATAACTTCCTGGGACGTGGAAACTAAGCTTCCTTCCACTTACATGAAAACCCATGCCCTCCTTCTCTAGCACAATTCAAACTAAACAATGAGAAGGGACCAAGGAGGCCTCAGCTGGAGATAAAAGGGAAAAGACAGAGCCAGTGGTGAGCCATGTTAGTCCACCATGGCTCTGCCGGCTGAAATAAAGCCTTACCTCCATATGGGTCCTCATCTTCCTGAAACACCAAGATAAGTAAAAGAAAATGAGGGGCCGGGCGTGGTGGCTCATGCTTATAGTCCCAGCACTGTGGGAGGCAGAGGCGGGTGGATTGCCTGAGCTCAGAGGTTTGAGACCAGTATGACCAGCAGTGAGCCAGAGTAAGACCCCATCTCTACTAACATCAAAAACAGCAGGACAGAGCATCGCCAAAGGAAGAAGAAAATGAACAAAAAAAAAAAAAAAAAAAGAGTACTTCAAACGAAGAAGAATGAACAAGCAAGCTGAAATTAAAAATAAAAAATTTTTTTTAAAAAATGAGGAATGAAACACATTACAATCTCTTCCAAACAACAGAACCATCCTAATGCCTACATTGGAGATCAGAATACCCCACCCCAAAGTCTGACTGTAGTTGACCAGAATATACCTTCCCCAAATATGCCTCTTTGGCATGAGAATAATTTTGAAATTTTGAGCTGATTGTTTTGAGAAACTACAGATATAGGAGAAGCTCTGAAAACAGATAAGTTATCTTTTATAAGAGAAATGCACATTTTTTAAAATTTGAGATTAATATGAGGATACAAATGATTAGGTTACATTGTTCACTTTTGTCAGGTAGAATCAAAGTTGCAGTTGAGCCCGTCACCCAAGAGGTGTGCCATATACCCTTACTTGGTGCCCATCAGGTGTGAATGCACCAATGCCCCTCTCTCCTAGCCTCTGCTCCCTCTCTCCTCCCTCCTCCCTGCCACTTTTATTTAATTGTGTTTTTCTCTCCAGTGGGCATGTGGGTGTGAAGTTGTTCATCTACTGGTTTCATATTAGTATTGCAAATATTGGATACTTACTTTCCCATTCTTGTGATACTTCACTAAGGAGAATAAGAAAATCACCATTTGTAAGGGTGTCTCCAGACCCTACGCACCCTTCTCAGTGGAGAGGACGTGAACACAAATCTGCACAGAAAATCCTGCCCTTGTTTACAGAGCTTTTCCTGGGCACTCCCCTATTTCCTGGGCTTGCTTGTTGTTTTTTTTTTTTTTTTTTTTTGGTGGAGAACAATATTTAATCTTGAATTTGAAGCCATCTTTTTGAGATTTACTCATTCTTCTTGGTATCGTCCATGTATCTGTGAAGTATAAATATTAATGAATTTGTGGGGTTTTTTCTTTTGATAGTCTGTCTCTTGTTGGAGGGGCCCTTTCTAACTATGAAGTATGGAGGAAAAATATTTTTCTTCTCCTATGCCTGTTCTAAGACACCCACAAACATAGGAGTTATCTGTCAAAAGGCAGAAAGGTGCCATAAGAACCAGGCCAAGCAGAGTTAATAGCAGAGATTTAGGAAGAGCATCTGCAAACACGTGGGCTGGCCCCCAAAATGGTGACAGACAGTGCTGAGTTAAGGGAAGAGGCCTCTTTTAAAGCAATTCAGTTGGGGCCAGGCATGGTCACTCATACCTGTAATCCTAGCACTCTGGGAGGTTGAGGTGGTTGGACTGCCCGACCTCGCAGGTTCCAGACGAGCCTGAGCCTTTAGACCTCCTCTCCAGGATTTGTGGTGGGCACCTGTAGTCCCAGCTACTTGGGAGGCTGAGGCAAGAGAATCGCTTATGCCCAAGAGTTTGAGGTTGCTGTGAGCTGCAACGTCATGGGACTCTACCAAGGGTGACATAGTGAGACTTTGTCTCAAAAAAAAAAAAAGGTACATTCATGATAGATAGTAAAGGGCCTCCATTGTCCTGACAAAAAGGGGCCTGGTTTACAGCTGCAGTTCTGTGTTATACTATCTGGATCATGCCTACACCAGAGGGCAGAGGTCACATTAGAAGCAGAGTCTTCCTGTGCATACGGACCTCCTAGGGGCCTCTCAGGAAGCCCATTGTGGACTGTAAGTATGGACTAAAATGTAGAGTTAAGCTAATTACATGATAATTGGTCTCAAGGCTGCTGTCACCTTCAGGACTCACGGTACAGCTGCCAGGCCTCTGGGCTGCAGAGTCTTCCACGTCCTTCTGCAGTGGCACACTGAGATCTGACTGGGAGACTGGAGGGGTGCTCCCTCCTCCCCAGGGGTGAGCACTCACTCCAGACAGGATGAAGGTGAGACGGGGGCCTGGGGGCTTCTGCACTGTCCTTTTTCCTCAGGAGAGCCAGATTTCTTGCTATCAACCTACCATTTGGGTCAGACTCTGTGAGAGGCACTCTTTCCGTTAGGTCTGTGGGGAGGAAGTGAACTATAGTCAACTACTTCTCTGTAACAGAAGAATCCACACTACACATACACACACATATATATAATACTCATACACACACATATATATAATTACACTAGGCTTTTGAAGAAGAGTTCATTTATAGGATTGTATTAAAATTAACACAAGTCTGGGGAGTTCACCTACAACTTAAGTAAACAAATAAGATTCCTACAGCAATACATTGTGTAGGATTTGTGGTTATTGCAAGCCTCAAGATTAAGTGTTTCTTCATAAGGAATTTTTTAAACTTTGTAGTTAAAACAGTTGAACATCCCAAAGAGCTTCTTGTTCTTCTTGCTTTGAATATGAAGAAAAGAAAAACTGTGATCATAACAGAAAACAAGAAAGTTTTTAAATTACATAAGATATTTCTCACAATCCTCTAGTTTCCAACAATTTCTTCATTCATTGTGCTTTTATGGTCCCTGGAATATTAATATTCATTATCCTTCTCCTTTTTATCTTGCTACAAAGAGCAGTAAACAGCACAGCTCTGGAATTTTCAAAGACTTATTTTTTTCTCATCAACAAGAATATTTTCTGCAAGGATTTCTCATCAAATGCCATTATGCTATATAAGTCATTTTTATTTTACCCAAGGCCAGTTCCAGATTTAAGTCTTATAATTTTGATTTCAAAATGGAAAATTATTGAATAGCAGCTAAATAAAAGTCTGTAAGTGGCTAATGGCAAACATGAAGAGTTCCTCAGTTGAAAATTACAGTGTCTGCTGGACAAGTATCTGTTGGGCAATATTTGAGTTAAAGAATGGGTGGTATTCTGTTGTCAATTATAACAAAATAGATAAAACAAAGATAGAGTTTCATTTACTGAAAAAATTCTCAGAGCTTTTTATGTGATAATGTGGATTATGAATCTCTAAAAGAAGAATGTGGTACATAGCCCTTCTGAAGCTTACTTGATTACATTTATTTGGATGATACCATTTTTGGCAGTTTTTGGCTGGGTTTGGGTTTAAACCCACCACCTCCAGCTGCCTCATGGATTGCAGCATGGACTTAGGGTTTTTCCAGGAACATCACTTAAAAAATAAGTGTCAGTCTCTCAGACTATTCATTGTAAACATTATGCAGGGTGATTTTAAAGCCTGACTAGAGAAAAATAACTAATAAATACTTTTATAAGTCATGGAAGTAAGATTTCCTGCAAGTATCGTATCATTCTGATACCTAGGTTGACTAGATATCAGCAACCTCCCTCTAAGATCAATTTCTTTCTCTCAGTGAGGTTCTTTCATTCAGCAATGATCTCTTCCCCATGTGATATTCATTTTGGATCTCTTTTTTTAAATTCTCAGAGTTACGGGCAGCACCTGTGGCTCAAGGAGTAGGGTGCTGGTCCCATATGCCAGAGGTGGCGGGTTCAAACCCAGCCCCGGACAAAAACCACAAAAAAAAAAAAAAAAAAAAAAAAAAAATTCTCAGAGTTACATTCCTATAGATTTCAAGCCTTAAACTGCCACATGCTTTTTAAGACTAATGTGATTTGCAATTAAGCTTCTAATGATGTTTATAAACTGTGATAGCAGGTTTAACTTCTATTAATGTAATGTATTTCCTGATTCAATAATGTGAAACTTTCATATACAAAAATACTTTAAAAGCATAATTCAATACAAATGTGTGGTTAATGAAATTGTTACTTGTGAGTGATCTTCCTCAGCCCTTGTGTCTGGTGACAAAGAATTGAAACCAAACACCAAAATAGTGAAGCATAAGCATAAAGTTTGGGAGCCCACTCTCAGACACAAGCAGGCAACAGGACACTCCAAAGGGGTCGGAGTACGTCCAAGAGACAGTGGTGTTGGGGGTCTGATTAGCTCCTTCCATTTTTTTCTTTCTTTTTTTTTTTAATACAAATATATTTTATTTGAAATAAATAAAAATGCTTACACAATCAATGGGTCACTTGGAAACAAACTTGCTTGACTGTATTACTGAGCAAAAACAAAATTTAAGCAGAAATGCCCTTCTTTATTGACATGTATTTGGAGATAGGTAAGAAGACACTACTTGGTTTTTTTTAAGAAACTGACCTTCCCAAGTATGGAGAAACCTCAAAGCACTCAAGCTAGACTTCCCATTCGATCCTGCAATCCCATTACTGGGCATCTACCCAGAAGGAAAAAAATCCTTTTATCATAAGGACACTTGTACTAGACTGTTTATTGCAGCTCAATTTACAATCGCCAAAATGTGGAAACAGCCTAAATGCCCACCAACCCAGGAATGGATTAACAAGCTGTGGTGTATGTATACCATGGAATACTATTCAGCCATTAAAAAAAATGGAGACTTTACATCCTTCGTATTAACCTGGATGGAAGCGGAAGACATTATTCTTAGTAAAGCATCACAAGAATGGAGAAGCATGAATCCTATGTACTCAATCTTGATATGAGAACAATTAATGACAATTAAGGTTATGGGGGGGGAAGCAGAAAGAGGGATGGAGGGAGGGGGGTGGGTGGGGCCTTAGCGTGTGTCACACTTTATGGGGGCAAGACATGATTGCAAGAGGGACTTTACCTAACAATTGTAATCAGTGTAACTGGCTTATTGTACCCTCGATGAATCCCCAACAATAAAAAAAAAAAAAGAAAAGAAACTGACCTTCCCTTAAGGCCTGGTCATTGAATTGCAAACAATGTAAATGAATCCACCATTACCAGCTGTCAGATCCTGACATATCTGTGCGTCTATGTATTCTGAGATCACACACAGACCTGCCAATATACCTGGGAAGTGTTGTTATATCACAGCTACATTTGAGTTCTTAGCAGGCAGGACTGAGGAAGAGTAGTTCAGAACAAGTTTTATATCCTATTTAGAAGAACTCACTAGTATTCCCTTAAATAACAGGTTACAATAGAAAGATACTGCCTGGAAGTTGTCCTTTTCACGTCAGTTCATTTTTAGTTTCTGTTTGTGATTCATATAGCTGTTTGATTCATTTGCTTATAGCACAATCCTGCCACAAAGTATTAAAGCACAAGATACTTATTCCTTCAAGCTCTGCATTTTTCTTTTCTTTTTTTTTTTTTAATAAATGAATCTTTTTTTTTGTTTTGTTTTAGAGACAGAGTCTCACTATGTTGCCCTTGGTAAAGTGCCATGGCGCCACAGCTCACAGCAACCTCCAATTCCTGGGCATAGGCGATTCTCTTGCCTCAGCTTCCTGAGTAGCTGGGACCACAGGCATCCACCACAATGCTGGGTTATTTTTTTTGTTGTTGATGTTGCAGTTTGGCCGGAGCTGGGTTTGAACCCACAACTCTCAGTATATGGGGCTGGCGCCCTACCCACTGAGCCACAGGCGCTGCCCCAAGCTCTGCATTTTTCAAGTTTTATATTCTACTACATCCACAGTATGTCAGTAGTTTTAAAATTTTTTATTAAAAAAAGGGGTAAAACTTTTCTAAAAATGCAGATGATGGTGCATCTTAGAAGGGTACAGGTGAAACTTACTAAATGCAGAATATAAATGTCTGAACACAATAACTAAGAAAATGCCATGAAGGCTATGTTAACCAGTTCAATGAAAATATTTCAAATTGTATAAAACCAGCACATTGTACCCCATGATTGCATTAATGTTCACAGCTATGATAAAATAAAAAATAAAATTAAAAAAAAGAAAAAAAATTGCAGATGTCTGTAACTACAATGATACTAGATGAGAAGAAGACAGTGAGGGACGGGAAAAAATCAATATGTTCATGAGCAAGGAGTGTGTTTCATGTCTTTGGATTTAAAAACAAGTTCCCCAGAGAAGCTGGCTGTAATGGAATTTCCAGAAAACTTCCTTTGCCCCCAAAAAGGACCTGAAAAGTCCTAATCCAAACTTTGGAAAACTACTGTTACGAGATGCTAATAAATGGTAATCAGAGCAGCTGGAAGCAGAAGGGTGAACATGTCTTACATTTAACTACAGCTTATATAGCACAGCCTCTTTAGCTGTTGGTGGGTAAGTAAAAACCACTGAAGTACCAGAAGTTCCTTTTTATTTTAGAGACAGAGTCTTACTTTGTCACCCTCGGTAGAGTGCTGTCAAGTTACAGCTCACAGCAACCTCCAGCTCTTGGGCTTAGGCAATTCTCTTGCCTCAGCTTCCTGAGTAGCTAGAACTATAGGTGCCCACCATGATGCCCGGCTATGTTTTGGTTGCAGTTTGGCCGGGGCCGGGTTTGAACCAACCACCCTCCGTATATGAGGCTGGCACCCTACCGAAAGAGCCACAGGCGCCACCCTGAAATATCAGAAGTTCTTTAAAGGACAAGGGGTAGAAAAGTACTGAACATTATTACCTTGTCCAAATCAGTAACAGGGCTTCGTGGCTATGAAAATTTTCTAAATAGTAAAATGACTCCAGGATAGACCTCTTTCAGTAACATTAAATGTAGCAAAATTAATGACAACAAAAAAATTAACAAGTAGATATAGTGATAACAGAAAATTACAAAGCAGAGAACCCAAAAGAATCAAGACAATGCTACAAGTTCAATGGTATTCCAACAAGGCTAGCAAACCTGATAACTTTGAAAGCCCTGGCAAAATATCATTCTCATTTATAAAGCACTTATTTATCATATGACCACACATTGAATACGTTTTTTTTGTTTGTTTTGTTTTTTTGCAGTTTTTGGCCAGGGCTGGGTTTGAACCTGCCACCTCCGCTATATAGGGCTGGTACCCTGCTCCTAGAGCCACAGAATATCTTGTTCCAACCAATTTTTGATGCTGGTAACTGGAAGCTGCCGGCGTAAAGCCTTGAATGTGGTATCTGACATTGTTGGATAGTTTTCACTAATTGCTGTCTCATACTCATTTTCTGTATTCTCTATGATTTTAATAAACTCCCTGGCAGTTTGAACTTCACTCAAAACAGTTATTGAATCCTGCACATCTTTATGACTAACCATGCGAACATTGTCATCTTCATAATAGTGAAGCTGAATCTTAAGCACTCCACCCACCTGGGCTGTAGGTGGTGTGATGGTGAACTTCCACTCTGATCTCCAATGACCATTCCATAAGTTTTAGGCTGAAACTGGTGGCTTTCAATACATGCAGTAATAGTCTGTTGCCCATCTGTAGTTTTAGCATAAATAGTACAGAAGCCATTAGAGTAATGATCTTTCACATAGGCGCTTAAGGCACTATCACAGGATTCTCTCTAAGACTTCAGACCTCCATCTACTTCTTATGGAGAAACTTAAAGAAAATTTTGTGTCTAGGATCTAAAAATCTGCTTTTACCCAGGCCACCGTGTTCTGTGATTAAGATCTATCTTCATATCCTTCCATCTTCACAGGTGTGAACTGGCCCATATTATAATGGGCTATGTGCTGTCCCTTCCCTGTGGAGACTGTCATTATTAAGTAGTAGACAAACATCACTGAATACTTCATTAAATTCCTCTGGGCGTGCATGAGCAATGAATTTGCAGCTATGGTACCTTCTGCTCATCTGACACCCGATCCTCAAAGCCGGCCATCTTGGTTTTCACTGGCCCAGCCTGGCTGCAGGGCTCCCTTTCTTTGTTTTTTGTTTTTTCCTTCCTTTTCTTTCCTCTTTCTACATTGTTGTCCCTTAGGCCAAAGGAATGTAATCTCCACCTATCTGTCAGACAGGGGAGATTTTCACTTTATTTACTTTATTTGTTAAGATCCCAATGTGTTGTGGCTTCCAAAGCCCATTTAGGAGTCAAGCAGCAATGCTGTACTATGGTGATGATGGTATGATAAAGTCACAGTCACTGAGGACACTCTTGTATCTGTCTATGTAGGCACCTCCCAAGGGGCCTCCCCCAAACCAGAGCAAGCAAGGTGTTTCTACAATGGTGCAATTGCAGCTTGGCCATGGTTTTTTCCCACCATTCTGCCCCAGCTGTGTCCCCAGTCTTATCTCCTGCCTCAGAATCCAGGGCATCTTTATGTGATGCAAATAGGTATTGTTTATATAGGGTGTTAGGGCACACAGTGAAGAACTTCCTTCCCTCTACCACTGCTAAAAAAAAATAGTTCCTCATAATTTTTTTTTATTAAATCATAGCTGTGTACATTGATATAATCGTGGGGCATCATTCACTAGCTTCACAGACCGTTTACCAAGTTTCACATATACCCTCGTAAAATGCACCGCTGGTGTAATCCCACCAATCCCCTTCCTTCTACCCATCTCCCCCTCCCTCCCCTCCCTTTCCCCCTTCCCCCTATTCTTAGGTTATAACTGGGTTGTAGCTTTCACATGAAACTGAACTTCCACCTCCCTACGTGGTTTTCTCTCCTCCAGATAAGTTTCTGTATTGTGTTTTTTTGGGAATGTGCTGGATCCCTCTCTCACTGTTCTTGCTAGATTATGAGCTGCTCAGAAATGGGTTTTTCATACAGAAAATCCCTAGTAGCCAGCATTACGCCATTCTTTCATTTATCCAATAAGGATTTTAAGAAACTCAATAAATGAAAGACAGTAAATGAATGAATGATTTGATCCTAAAATAACATAAGCAATGCAGCTTTTCCAAGCAAGGCATATCCAAATTTATTTTGTATGTCATTCCTTTTTTCATTCAGTCTTTAAATGCTTTAAGTGGTCTATAATAACAATAACCACAATTATCAGGCATTCGTCAGGAACTGTGCTGAATATGCCAGATATTTTGTCACAGGGACAAATTCCTTTCTCTGAAGTACTTATAGCTTTCTCTATTTGAAAAATAAGACTTCTTGAGTGCAATATTCATTAATTTGTCTCACTTATTACCCTTTCCTCTGATGCTTTCAGACTCTTTTGCTCACAATTGAAAACATAACTATAGTTTCTCTTATGCAGTTATTTTTTTCTACCTATTAATATTGTTCCCATAACTACAATATGAGCCCTCTAGGGAAGAAGCAAGAACTTGTACAATTTTGGTGTCCTACCTCTTTTACCTACCACATTACTGGGCATCTACCCAGAAGGAAAAAAATCCTTTTATCATAAGGACACTTGTACTAGACTGTTCATTGCAGCTTAATTTACAATCGCCAAAATGTGGAAACAGCCTAAATGCCCACCAACCCAGGAATGGATTAACAAGCTGTGGTATACGTATACCATGGAATACTATTCAGCCAAAAAAAATGGAGACTTTACATCCTTCGTATTAACCTGGATGGACGTGGAAGACATTATTCTTAGTAAAGCATCACAAGAATGGAGAAGCATGAATCCTATGTACTCAATTTTGATATGAGGACAATTAATGACAATTGAGGTTATGGGGGGGAACAGAAAGAGGGAAGGAGGGAGGGGGGTGGGGCCTTGGTGTGTGTCACACTTTATGGGGGCAAGACATGATTGCAAGAGGGACTTTACCTAACAATTGCAATCAGTGTAACCTGGCTTATTGTACCCTCAATGAATCCCCAACAATAAAAAAAAAACAAAACCTCTTTCCCTATTCTACTTCAATCACCATCAGAATATTAATCACTAAGTAGGTATCTAACATATATGTGACCTTTGAGGTTCTCTTCTCCCTCTCTCCCTTTTCTTCCTTTCATTTTCTCCCTTCAAGTAATTCTTAAAACTGAATTGCCTTTGAGAATCATAACATTGAGACAGTCACCTACAGGTGTGCTCACCATCACCTCTTATTCTCCAACATCCTGCTTTTCACCTATTTTAAACTGCTATAACTATTATTAGTGTATCCTTGTATACTCAAAACTTTCCCTACTTGAGTGATAAATTATATACTCACGCTAACTGTGGGGAAATACACTAGAGAGGATTGAGCAGGAAAGCCCAAGCTAGAATAGCATCCTATCACCTAGGTAACCATACAGGAGGATGTAAGGTGGATGTAGTAGTTCTGAGATTACATTTATTACTTCTTATGTAATATAAACTGTTCCACAGCACAGAAAAAGATAAAGCAATTCCCAGATCACATTATGACCATAATGCAAAAAATTAGCAAGAATAACACTCGAAAAAGGAAAATATGGATCAATTTCATCTGTGAATATAGATGCAGAATTATTACATAAAATATAACAAAGAAAACACTAGCACTAACCTGGATTATTACACAGATGTTGGAACTATCTGACAGAAAATTTAAAATAATTATAATGAATATGTGAAAAAATCTACTGAAAAAGGCAGAAAATATGAAAAATCAGATAGGTAATTTTAACCAGGAATGAAAATTGTAAAAAAGAACAATGATTAAAGACAATACTAAGAATGGATACTTAACACCAAAAAGAATAATTTTTTTTTCTATAAGTGCATCAGTAGACTGAACATAGCTAAAGAAAAAATAAAAGACTTGGAGATAGGGCAATAGAAACTGAACAGAAACTTAAAGAGAAACAAATAGTGACAGAAGCAAAAGAGAATACCCAAGAACTGCAAAAAGTCAGCCATTCTGATGTATACCTAATTGGAATTGAAAAAGTATAACAGTGAAAAATGGACAGAAGAAATATTTTAATAAATAAATTAATGAGAGACACTAAAGCACAAATCCAAGCAGCTTAGAGAACATAAAACAGGATGAACACACAATTAATTAATTAATCAATCAATTAATTGATCTAAACCTCAAATTACTAAATATATTTCAAACTGCTAAAAAACAAAATTGGAGGTATTCTGAAAGCAATCACAGATAAAAAAATAAATAAGTGAGAGTAAGCAGAAAAAGAGAGAAAGGAAATAAACAAGAGTTAGCAGCTTAGGATTTATAGGAACAAAGATAAGCATTTCAGCAGACTTCGCATCAAAACCCATGCAAGCCAGCAGATGATGGGGTGACATCTTTTACGTTCTGAAGGAAATACACTGTCAACACAGTTATGTACCTCATGGAAATCTGTCTTAAAAATAAAAAACAGGGGCGGCGCCTGTGGCTCAGTGAGCAGGGCGCCGGCCCCATATGCCGAGGGTGGCGGGTTCAAACCCGGCCCGGCCAAACTGCAACCAAAAAATAGCCGGGCGTTGTGGCGGGCGCCTGTAGTCCCAGCTGCTTGGGAGGCTGAGGCAAGAGAATCGCGTAAGCCCAAGAGTTAGAGGTTGCTGTGAGCTGTGTGAGGCCACAGCACTCTACCGAGGGCGGTACAGTGAGACTCTGTCTCTACAAAAAAAAAAAAATAATAAAAAAATAAAAAACAAATAAAGACATTATCAAGCAAACAAAGCCCAGTGGGCGTTACCAACAGAACTACTCAACAAGAAGTGCTAAAGAAGTTCTTCAAACAGAAGGAATATATATTTATACTGAAACACAGATACACACATAGAAATAAGGAACACTATAAGTGGTGTAAATGAAGACAAAATTACTTTTTTATTTTTAATTTCTCTGAAAGATAACTGATGTTAAGGTAGAATAGAAACAATGTAACATATGTTTATCGAATAGGTTAAAGGCTTACCAACAATAACATAAAGAATGGTAGATAATGATTGGAAATATACCATTATAAGTTCTTACAATTATGCAACAGGTACTAATATTATTTGCAAGTAAACTCTGTTTAATTAAAGATATAAATTCTGGCTCCTAGTGTAACAACTAAAAAAATAATAAAGGAACAAATAGTAAGTCAGAGAATAGATAAATTGATATTATAAAAGATACTCAATTATTACAAGGGCAGGTAGACAAGAGGAAAAAAGTAGCACAGAACAAATGGAACAGAAGAAAACAGTAAGCAAAATGTTATATTTTCAATTAACTATAGCATTAATCACACTAAATATGAATGATCAAAACATACCAGTTAAAAGATAGAAAGTTTCAATTGTTAATTAGAAGTATATATATGCTTAAAAATTGCTAAGAGAGAGCATATTTTAAGGGTTCTAACCACATAAAAAATGACAAGTATACTGGTTATACATATGTAATTTGCTCACTTTAGTCATAATGTATAACTAAAACATCCTTTTATAAGCACAGATATATATAATTTTTTTATTTTTCAGTTAAAAAATAAACATGACAAATTAAAAACACAGATTTTTTCAGATTGGATAAAAAATAAGACTTATTGACAATACTGTCTATGTTAAAAAGCCACATAAAGTTTAAAGACATAAATAGGTTAAAAATAAAAGGGAAAGGTATAAAAATAAAAGAGAAAGATACATCATACAAACACAAACTAGAAGAAGCTTTGAGTAGTTAGATTAAAATCAAACCAACTGGATTTAATAATAAGAGATAGGAATATTAACAAAGATAATAGTATTATATACCAATAAATGGGTCAATTCTCCATGAAGATAAATTAATTCTAAATCTGGATGTACCTAAAAAAAAATAGTACTTCAAAATACAAGAGGCAAAAACTGATGGAAATAAAAAGAGAAATAGATGTCCACAACTGCAAGTGAAGACTTAAACAGTTATCAATAGAAAATTATGTAGGATCTAATACAAGGTGGGGGCAGAGGAATGACGGATTGCAGAGAGGGAAGGAGGGAGGGAGATGGGAGTCATGCTGTACAGTGTGTGTGGCACACCTCTTAGGGCAGGATACAAGTATCAGAGGGACTTCCACCTAACAAATGCAATCAGAGTAACCTCATTCTTTGTACCCTCAATGAATCCCAAACAATAAAGAAAAAAAAAAAAGAAAATCATGTAGAATAAAGATCTAAGTAACACTATTAACTAGCAGGACTTAAATGACATCTGTAGAATACAAAAAATAGCAGAATAATAATTTTCAAATTCAAATGGATTATTCATCAAGATAGCTCATATTCTAGGACATAAAACAATCCTTAACTATTTTAATAGAATAGAAATTATACAAAGTATGCTCTAAGACCATAAAGAAAATAAACTAGAAAGCAGTAGCAGAAAGATATCTGGAAACCACTCTCCATCTTCTGCCAAGTATTTAAAATTGGACACACAGTTCTAAATAACTCATGAATAACAGAGAATATCTCAATATAAGTCTAAGAGTTTAAAGATGTTTTATCTGACACGTGTCATATGTACTTCAATATATATATAATGTGAATAATAAATTTTTTCATAAAAATGTATTGAGCTGAATGCAAATAAAATAAAATATATCAAGAGTTGTGGTATGCAAATAAATCAGCACTTAATGGAAAAATTATAATATTAAATGCTTATATTAGAGAAGGGTCTCAGCTGAATAATTAAGCTTCCCCTTAAGAAACAGAAAAAGAAGAGCAAATCAAACCCAAAGCATGAAAAATAATTTAAATAAAGACCAGAGCAGAAGTAAATGAAATTGAGAACAGAGTAAATCAATAAAATCTAAAGTTAATCCTTTGGAAAGACCAGTGAAAGTAATAAACTTTGACCAAATCATTACACAAGAAAAGACACAGATTATTACTGTCAGTAGCAAAAGCTAGAATATATAACTACAGACATGAAAAAAAATAGACATGAAAAAAATGAGAATTCTACTGCCCATAAATTTAGTAACTTAGATTAAATAAATCAATTTCCTGAAGGACCCTAACTAACTATATTCATTCAGGAAGAAATATGTTACCTGAATTATTCTTCATCTATTAAATAAATTTAATTCACAGTTAAAAATTTTACAGAAAACTCAATGAATCCCCAACAATAAAAAATAAATAAATAAAATAAATAAATAATTTTATAGAAAATAAAACTGCAAGCCAGATGGCTAATCTACCATTTAAGGAGAAATACTTAAGAAAGAAATATAACAGTTCTACATAATTTCTTCTAGGGAAGAGAAGAGAACTATTTCCAACTCATTTTATGAGACCAGCATCACCCTCATATCAAAATCAGACAGAGAACATTATCAGAACTCTACAGACTACTGTCCTTTATAAGCATGAACACAAACATCTTCAAAAATAGTAGCATATGAAACCCAGAAATAACATGAGTAGACAATCTCATTCTAAAATTCATCTGGAAGAGAAAATGCACTAAAATAATCATCATAAAAGAGTAACCGTAAAGGTAATATATCTTATCAGATATCAAAATATAGTATAAAACTATAATAATTAAAACATTATAAAATTAGTTAAGGAATAGACCAATACATCACAGCATCACAAAGCGAATTCCTAAACAGGGCCATGTACATATGGGAATTTAGTATATTATAATGGTATCATTTCAAAGTATCAAAGAGACTGGGCATGGTGTGGCTCACACCTGTAATCCTAGCAGTCTGGGAGGCCAAGGCAGGTGGATAGCTTGAGCTCATGAATTCAAGACAAGACTGAGCAAAAAACGAGACCTCTGTCTCTATTAAAAACAGAAAAATTGAGGCAAGAGGATCGCTTGAGCCCAAGAGCTGGAGGTTGCTATGAGCTATGACACCATGCACAGTACTTCACCCAGGGGGACAGTTTGAGACTCTACATCAAAAAATAAAAATAAATTTAAAAATTTAAAAAACAAAGTATCAAAGAAAGAAATAATTATCTATACATACTGTTGGGACATCAAAAAATAAAAATAAATTTAAAAATTTAAAAAACAAAGTATCAAAGAAAGAAATAATTATCTATACATACTGTTGGGACAATTTCTATTCACTTGGGGGAAAAGAAAATTATATTCCAATCTTCCACCACACTTAGAAACAAATTCCTACTTGAATAAGTGTTTGTACATCCGTGTTCACAGCAGCTTTATTCACTGTAGCTAAAACAGCCCAAATGTCTATCACCAGATGAATGGGTGAAAAAAATGTGGCATATGTATACACAATGGATTATTAGCCTTAAAAGGAAAAGAAGTTCTGACACATGCTACAATGTGGCTGCACCTTCGATACATTATGCTAAGTGAAATAAGACAGACAAAAAGGCAAATATTCTGTGATTCCAATTACATGAGCTACCCAGAGTAGTCAAATTGACAGTGACAGAAAGAAGAATAGCAGTTTCCAGGGAATGAGGGGAGGACACCATAGGGAATTATTATTTAATGGCCACAGCGTTTCAGTTTCAGAGTTTCAAAAGAAAAAGTAGTAGAGATGGGTGGTGGTGATGGTTGCACAACAATGTGAATGTACTTAATGCCACCAAAAAAGGGTAAAAAAGGGAAGTTCTATTTACTGCAATAAAAAATTCTTTGTGGATTAAACTAGAAAAGATAAAAAAGTAAGACATAAAAATTCTGGAAGAAAATATGAAATATTTTAAAGTTTGAAGCACAAAAGACATCAAAAATAAAAGTAAAAGAAAGTAGAAAAAGACCAAGATACGCAATATGTAAAGAATTACTGGCCAGGCATAGTAGCTCACATCTGTAATCCCAGCACTTTGAGAGGCTGAGGAAGGGGAAATATTTGAGCCCAGGAGTTTAAGACCAACCTGAGCAAAATAATGAGACTACTCTTCTACAACAAATATGATAATAAATAAATAAATATTAGCTGGGCACAGTGCTACATGCCTGTAGTCCAGGTACTCAGAAGGCTGAGGCAGGATGATCACTTAAATCAGGAGTTTAAGGTAATAAAGAACTTTGTACCACTACACTCACTCCAGCCTGGGTGAGAGAGTGAGAACCCTTTCCTAAATTTATTTATTTTTTTTTTTTGAAGAGGAAAAATTTTTTTATTAAGTATTTGTACATAGATCATAAATACATTTATGGCCATTTCAGTGTGTTCAGATTATTTGTACAAATTGGAGTGCTTTCATCATACTAATCAGCATAGCTTTCATCTCATTTACCCAACCATAGCATTAGGACATTTGTGTTCTACACATGATAGAACCAACTTGTACTGGCAATGTGCTCAATAGTTGTGGTCCCCCTACTATTCCTTACTATTCCTCCCACCCCCTCCCCATCCCTCATCCTCCCTTTCCCTCCTTCATCATAGACTAAAGTTGTGTTTCATTTTTAATATGCAAGTGTGAGTTATTATAAATTGGTTTCACAGTAGTACTGAGTACATTGGATACTTTTTTTTTCCATTCCTGAGATACTTTACTAAGAATATTTTCCAGGTCCATCCATGTAAACATAAAGGAGGTAAAGTCTCAATTTTTTTTACTGCTGCATAATATTCCATGGTATACAGATACCACAATTTATTAATCCATTCCTGGGTCCATGGGCACTTGGGCTTCTTTGATGACTTGGCAATTATGAATTGAGCTGCAATGAACAATCTGGTGCAAATATCTTTATTGCCAAATGGTTTTTTGTCCTTTGGGTATACACCTAGTAGAGGAATTGCAGGATCAAACAGAGGGTCTACATTTAGATCCCTCCAAACTGCTTTCCAAAAGGAACGTACTAGCTTGTAATTCCACCAGCACTGAAGTGTTCCCTTTTCTCCACATCCACGCCAACATCTGACGTTTGGGGATTTTGTGATGTGGGCTACTCTTACTGGAGTTAGATGGTATCTCAGAGTAGTTTTGGTTTGCATTTCTCTGATGATTAAAGACAATGAGCATTTTTTCATGTGTCTGTAGGCCATGCGCCTGTCTTCTTCAGAGAAGATTCTGTTCATGTCTCTTGCCCACAATGAAATGGGATCACTTGTTTTTTGCTTAGTAATCAGTTTGAGTTCTCTGTGGATTCTGGTTATTAGACCTTTGTCAGTAGTATAACTTGCAAAAATCCTCTCCCATTCTGAGGGCTATTTGCTTTACTTAGTGTGTTCTTGGCAGTGCAGAAGCTTTTCAATTTGATAAGATCCCAGTAATGGATTTTTGATGTTGCTTCAATTGCCCAGGGTGTCTTCCTCATGAAGTATTCTCCCAGGCCAATTTTCTCAAGCATTTCCCCTGTACTCTCTGTAAGAATATTTATAGTTTCGTGTCTTAAGTTTAAGACGTTTAATTAGTGAGGGTCAATTTTTGTTAGAGGAGAAAGGTGTGGGTCCAGGTTCAGTCTTCTACAAGTTGCCAGCCAATTCATCCAGCACCATTTATTGAATAGGGAACCTTTCTCCTAATTTATATTTTTAATAAGCTTATCAAAAATCAAATGAAGATAAGTGTCTGGGTTCACCTCTTGGTCTTCAATTCTGTTCCATACATCTACCTCTCTATTTTTGTGTTAGTACCAGGCTGTTTTGATCACTATCGATTTATAATATAGTCTGAAGTTTGGAAGCGTGATTCCTCCCGATTTGTTTTTATTTCTGAGTAATGTCTTGGCTAGTCAAGGTTATTTCTGTTTCCATATAAAATGAAGTACTAATTTTTCCAGGTCTCTAAAACATGAGAGAGGTGCTTTAATGGGAGTCACGTTAAATCTGTAAATTGCTTTAGGTAGTATAGACATTTTAACAATGTTGATTCTTCCCAGGCATGAGCATGGTATATTTTTCCATTTGTTAACATCTTCAGCTATTTCTTTTCTTAGAGTTTCATAATTCTCTTTATGGAGATCTTTCACATCCTTAGTTAGATACACTCCCAGATATTTCATCTTCTTTGGCACTATTGTAAAGGGAATAGAATCTTTGATTGTTTGTTCCCCTTGACCATTGTTAGTGTATATAAAGGCTACAGATTTATGAGTGTTACTTTTGTATCCTGAGATGTTACTATATTCCTTGATCACTTCTAGGAGTTTTGTAGTAGAATCCCTGCTGTTTTCCACATATACGATCATATTGTCTGCAAAGAGTGACAATTTGATATCCTCTGGTCCTATTTGGATCCCCTTGATTGCCTTCTCTTGCCTGATTGCACTGGCTAAGACTTCCATTACAATGTTAGAAAGCAGTGGAGACAGTGGGCATCCTTGCCTGGTTCCTGATCTGAGTGGAAATGATTTCAATTTTACTCCTTTCACTATGATATTGGCTGTGGGTTTGCTGTAGATGGCCTCTATCAGTTTAAGAAATGTTCCTTTTATACCGATTTTCTTAAGCATTCTGATCAAGAAAGGATGCTGGATATTGTCAAAAGCTTTTTCTGCATCAATTGAGAGAATCATATGGCCTTTGTTTTTTAATTTGTTTCTGTGATGTATTATATTTATGGATTTATGTATATTGAACCATCCTTGGGATCCTGGGATGAAACCCACCTGGTTGTGGTGTATAATTTGTTTGATGTGTTGTTGGATTCTGTTTGCTAGGATCTTATTGAATATTTTTGCATCAATATTCCCTAGAGATATTGGTCCATAATTTTATTTTCTTGTTGGGTGTTTTCCTGGTGTTGGTATCAGGGTAATATTTGCTTCATAGAATGAGTTGGGAAGTATTCCTTCTTTTTCTATGTTTTGGAAAAGATTAAGTAATATAGATACTAGTTCCTCTTTAAAGGTTTCGTAGAATACTGATGTGAAGCCATCTGGTCCCGGGCTTTTCTTATTGGGAAGATTTCTTATAGTTGATGCTATTTCAGAGCTTGTTATAGGCTTGTTCAACATTTCCACTTCTTTCTGGCTAAGTCTGGGAGGGTGACATGTTTCCAAGTATTGGTCTATTTCCTTCAGATTTTCATACTTCTGAGAGTAGAGTTTTATGTAGTATTCATGAAGGAGTTGCTGAATTTCTGAGGATTTCATTGTTATTTGGTCTTTATCATTTCTGATTGATGAAATTAGGGATTTTTCTCTTCTAATTCTGGTTAGGTTAGCCAACAATTTATCTATTTTATTGACCTTTTCAAAAAACCAACTATTTGGTTGATCTGTTCTATGATTCTTTTGTTTTCAATTTCATTAAGTTCTGCTCTAATTTTAGTTATTTCTTTTCTTCTGCTGGGTTTAGGGTTGGAAAGTTCTTCCTTTTCCCATTGCTTGAGATAACCCATTAAGTTATTGACTTCTTCTCTTTTCGTTCTCTTGAGGAAGACTTGCAATGCTATAAATTTTCCTCTTAGGACTGCCTTTGCTGTATCCCAGAGGTTTGATAGTTTGTTTCTTCATTATTGTTTGTTCCAAAAATTTGGTAATTTTCTTCTGAATCATGTCTATGACCCAGCTATCATTCAGCATGAGGTTATTTAGTTTCCATGTTTTTGTAAGCATTTGGAGATTCCTGTTGTTACTGAGTTCAACTTTTATTCTGTGGTGGTCCAAGAAAATACAAGGAATGATAAATGATAAATGATAAAATACAAATTCTTTTAAATTTGCTGAGGTTAGACCTGTGACCTAAGATGTGATGAATTTTGGAGGATGATCCATGGGCTGATGAGAAGAATGTGTATTTGGTTTTGTTAGGATGAAATGTTCTATAGATGTCTATTAGATGCGAATGTTAAATGGTTAAGCTTATTGTAAAATTTCATTGTTTAGCTTCTTTTTTGAGGGTCTATCCAACAGTGCCAGATGAGTTTTAAAGTCTCCAACAATTATGGTGCTTGGGGAAATCAAATTGCTCATTTCAGGTAGAGTTTCTCTTATAAATTGAGGTGCATTCTGGTTGGGTGCATAGATGTTGATAATTGAAATCTCATCATGTTGAGTGTTGCCCTTAACAAATAAGAAGTGACCATCATTCTCTTTTCTTACTTTGATTGGTTTAAAGCCTATCGTATCCGCGAATAAAATTGCAACACCTGCTTTTTTCTGATTTCCATTTGCCTGAATTATAGATGACCATCTCTTCACCCTGAGTTTATGTTTATCTTTTAATGTAAGTGAGATTCTTGAATGTAGCAGATGTCTGGCCTGAGTTTTTGTATCCAGTCGGCCAACCTGTGTCTCTTTAGAGGGCAATTTAAGCCATTCACATTAATTAAGAGTAATAATAAACCAAACAGAATTTTGGGTATCGAGTTTTTCAAAAGTCCAGTGGACATTTTTAATCCTTTTACCACTATGGAAGTTAGAATTTGATCAAAAGTTTCTGAGTGATTTTACTTTGGTGGTAGAGGATGGTGTTATTCATTATTGAGGATAGGTCTGAGAATAGACCTGAAGAGCTGGGTCAGTTATGGCAAATTTCTTCAACATATGAATGTCATTAAAGTATTTAATTTCTCCATCATAGATGAAACTCAGTTTAGCTGGATATAGGATCTGAGTTGAAAGTTATTTTGTTTAAGGAGATTAAAGGTTGATGACCACCCTCTTCTAGCATGAAAGTTTGCAGTGGGGAGATCTGCAGTCATTCTAATGTTCTGCCCCTTGTATGTAATGATTTTCTTACGTCTTACAGCTTTCAAAATTTTGTCCTTCATATTAACTATAGAGAAATTAATTATAATGTGTCTGTGGGAATTTTTATTCAGGTTGAGTCATGCCAGCATTCTGAAACTGTATGCTATCTGAATTTCAGAATCTCTGGGCATGTCTGGAAAATTCTCTTTAATTATTTCATGATGCAAAGCATCTGTATCCTTCTCAGCAACCTCATCACTTTCAGGTATTCCTATAAGGTGAATATTAGACGTCTTCAAATAATCCCAGAGCTCTCTGAGGAAATGATCCGTTTTTGTTCTCCACTTTTTTTCCTCTTTGAGTGTTTGGGAGCATTCAAAAGCTTTGTCTTCAATATCAGAGATCCTTTCTTCTACCTGCTCCATTCTGTTACTGAGGGATTCTACTGTATTTTTTAGATCACAAATCCTTGCTTTAATGTGTCAAAATCTTTGGTCATTTGTCTTTAAATTTGTTAAATTCTTCAGACATCTTTTGAATTTCTGCTTTAAATTCTAATTTCATCATTTCCTTCATTTTGTTGATCCTATTTGCTATCCAAATTCTGAACTCGATTTCTGACATCTCAGCCATTTGTTTGTGAATAGGATCTTGTGCTGTGTCTGCTTTATCATTTCTTGGGGAAGTTGATCTATTCTGATTGTTCATGTTGCCAGAGTTTTTCCGCTGATTCTGCCTCATGATTATTTTTCACTGTTGGCTAGGTGGTAAGGTGAGATTGGATTGGGGTTTCCTGGGGTTGTGGTTAACCAGCCCTTTGTTAAGGATCTGGGACTGATGAGTGCATCTTTTTCCCCTTTAGCTTTGCAAAGGACCTGTACAGAATTACAGTCTGAGGCTGGGAAACCTGCTTGGTGTGGTGGGGTTAGGTGGCTCGGTCTTGTATTCAACTGGTTCTTGTCTGATCCTGGTATATCAGTGACTCTGGTGAAGACTTAGCTGTGAAGAAATACAAGCAATTAAGAAACTCCACCTCCTCAGACAACAACTGGAATGGAAATATCGACCCTTCCTGTTACTTCACAACCAGGGTATCACCCTAGAGGGCCCTTGGGTGATTGTCCCAAGTTAGGGGTTTCGAACCAATTGACCCTGTCAGTATGAACTCTCAAGTGGGAGAGTTTGAAAGGTCTCCAGCAGCTAGATAGCAGAGATCTCCTGGCTGCTCAGATTTGGCTCTCTCCAGTGCTCTACACAGTCAGAAAGTCCTGCCTGGTACCACAGTAGGACCACAGGGCTGAGTCTCTTTCTCCACTTTGTTCCTTTTTCACCTAATCACTGGTGACTGCGCAGGGCTGCAGTCCAGTTCCCTCCAATAATTCAAAGTGCCAGGGCTTAGCACCTGTCAGAGTCAAAGGAAGGTCAATGCCTCCGAGGCCTGGCCATTGCCTTTGGCTACTAGCCAGCTGGGGGAGCTGAGGCCTACCTGCCTCGGGTGTTCAGTAGCCACTGGCGAGTGTTCCACTTGGGTTCCATCTAATCCTGGGGTACCAGGCCTACAAATGCTTATCTCCCTCAGCCACCACATCTTTGCCCCTGCCGCTCTGTAGCACCACTACCCCTATAGAGTAATTTCTGTTTTCTTTGGCAGTGCAAAGGGGGGTGGGGTATTTCTCCAAGATTAGACCCTGGCATGATCACTCTATTGTTGCTGGATCTTTGTGGCAAGTGCTCCTGCACAGCTTCACTGACACTGCCGAATCCAGAGAATTCTGGCTGTAGGAATAGCTCTAGGAGCATGCTGCACACGAATCTGGCAGCAGGGCAGGGTATACTGCACGTGATTCTGGCAGTATCCAGCACCCTGTGATTTCAGGAGAATAGTACTGAAGGAGAATATTACTCCACTGGCAATTATGGTCAGGCGGGGCCTGGCACGGAGGCAGGGTGGCATGGCATGCAGCTTCAGTGGTCTCTGGTTGGGTGGGGCGCGGCACACAGCCTCGGCGGTTTCCAGGTACACTGGGTGTGGCACAGAGGCAGGGAGGGCACCAGGGCACAGCTAGGTTTGGAGACAGGGAGGAAGCGGGAGACCGACCAGGTGGTGGGTGGGGCACTTGGTCAGGCAGGCTGGGGGTGGGCACTGCTCATGAGCTTCCTCCCTCAGTCTATGCAGGGGTTAGGGATCTGGTTTATCTGGTTAGTGGGGAAGGGTGGACTGAACATTCAGAATGGCAGGGAAAATGTAAGTTCAATTTTTTTGCCTGGTAAGAGAATGTTCAGAGTCACCGCAGGGTCCCTCTGGAGGAAGTAATCCCCACTTCTTACTGCTTTCACCCATGGGTTGAGACAAGAGATCCTCAGTTCACTACTCGCCTGTAGAAATCCCACAGGAGCAAACAAAGAGTGAAAGGAAAAGGAAAAAAGAACTCGCAGCTTTCTCGGGGGAGGTGTCAGGCATTTTTCCTTTCAGTTGAGTTTTATACCTGAAGATTGTTGTCTTGGAATCACAGCTTGCCTCAGCAAGGGTAACCTGTAGTTATCTCTTTTCTCTCAGCTGGGCTTCCTGTCTTCAGCTCAACTGGATACCCTCTGGACATTATCCTTCTCTCTGGACAGGAGCCTATGTTGAAGGATGCATCCAGCTGGCCATCTTGGCCGTCCATCATCCCTTTCCTTAATTAAAAAAAAAAAAATTCTTCAAACAATAAGAGAAATGAAACCAACCAAATATGAAAGTAGACAAATGATTTGAACAGATTATTCAGAGAACATACACTGAATAATCACCATAGGGCACATCCAAAAATAATTCCTCATTTATTTTAGTTTAGTTTAGTTTTTTGAGACAGAGTCTTACTATGTCAACCTTGGTAGAGTGCGTGGCATCACAGCTCACAGCAACCTCAGAATCTTGGGCTTAAGCTATTCTCCTGCCTCAGCATTTCAAGTAGCTGGGACTACAGATCCCCGTCACAATACCTGGTTACTTTTTCTTGCAGTTGTTGTTGTTTAGCTGGCCTGGGCTGAGCTCGAACCCTCCAGCCTTGGTGTATGCAGCTGGTGCCATACCGTCTGCTACAAGTGCAGAGCCTCATTTATTAAATATTAAACACAGACTATAAAATATTAGCAGAAAAGAGAGCACATTTTTTAAATACCTCTACAAGATACCAATTCCAGAAGCTATAAAGAAAAAGATCAAAAGATTTGACTATCTACAAATTTTAAACCCGTATTATAAAGGCATTATAAATAGAGTAAAAAGATGACAGATTAATATACAAATTTTATAAAGAACACTATCTTTCTCTGTTTTGTGCTGCTATAACAGAATGCCTGAGACTGAGTAAGAAAGTTAGTTCCCACACAATTGGAGGCTGGGATGCCCAGCACTGAGGGGCTGGCATCTGGGAGAGCTTCTTGCTACATTGTAACAAGGCAGAAGGCATCGAATGACCTGGGGGGAGTCCAATGGATCAGACAGTGACTGAGAGGCTGAAAGCCTCCTTTTGTAAAGAACCCACTCTCAAAATAAGGAACTCACATTGCCACATCAGGGATCAAATATCCAGCACATGAACTTCAGGGAACACATAAAAACCATAGCAAGGGCGGCGCCTGTGGCTCAAGGAGTAGGGCGCCGGTCCCACATGCCGGAGGTGGCGGGTTCAAACCCAGCCCCGGCCAAAAACCACAAAAAAAAAAAAAAAAAAAAACCATAGCAAACTTCAACCAATTAATAATTTTAAAAAGAAAAAAAAAGATAAACCAAATAGAAGATAGGCAAGATTTTGAATAAATACTTCACAGAAGAAATATAAATGGCTGACAAATATGATGATAATTAACAGAGTAAAGGAAATGCATATTAAAATATTAATAAAATAATTTTTATCTGCTAAATTAGCAAAAATTTTAATAAATAATATCTAGAGTTGGCAAGTTCTGCATCACTATTCAGAAAATATAAATTGGTGCAAGATTAATTTTGAAAGGCAATTAAAGGTTTGATCAATATTTTAAATGTGTGTATTCTGTATTCCAACAATTGTTTCTAGGTCTTTATTTGATACATGTAAAGGATGTTTACTGCAATATTATTATAATAGTAAACTATTAAAAATCAAACATATTCATCGCTGAAGAATCTCATACATTATCAGTTGTTTAACTGGAATGAGGATATATCTTATTATAGTTTTGATGTACTATGGAATATAATTAATAGTATTATGTTGCTAAAAATAATAAATTAGATCTATATCATGGAAGTCTCATACATGTATTGGTAAGTGAAAAACTACAGAAAAATACTTATAGTATGATCCAATTCCTATAAAAATTTACTAACAAACCATATTATGTGCTCGTATATTAATACATGTTTGTTCCTGAGAGGTGGCAAAGAGAGGCTTTCTTTACATACACGTGTTCATATTTTTTACATGTAATTATGTTTTAAAATAGATGAAATGCAACCACTTGCATGATTTTTTTTTTTTTTGAGACAGTCTCACTCTTTTGCCCCAGGCTAGAATGCCATGGCATAAGCCTAGCCCACAGCAACCTCAAGCTCCTGGGCTCCAGTGATCTGCCTCAGCCTCCCCAGTAGCTGGGACTACAGGGACGCACCACAACACCAGACTAATTTTTCCATTTTTAGTAGAGATAGGGTCTTGCTCTCACTCTTGCTCGGGCTTGTCTTGAATTCCTGATCTCCAGGGATCCTTCAGCTTTGGCCTTCCCAGAGGGCTAGGATTACAGGCACGAACCCTGCCCGCCGCTGCAAGCACTTGTATGTTTTCAGAAGTAAAATTTTAAAATAAGGAAACACAAGTTTCAGAGGTTCTAAGAGCTCACAACGTACGTTTTGGAACAAATGAAGGCATGAATGAAGGCTCCTATAAAACTCTGTACTGTGAAGTCTGTCCATGGCTTTTCCTCATCTAAATATGAATAAAGCTTCCTAGGATTTGGCTGGACCTCCTTTTCCTGTTTTTTTCTTTTTTCTTTTTTCCTCTCTAGCTTCCTGATTGTCCCAGAGCTCTGGATCAAGAATAAGGTTAACTGGTCACTCTGATGGATTTAAAGAATCAACATTATTAAAATGTCTATACTTCCCAAAGCAATCTACCTATTCAATGCCATTCCTATCAAAATACCAACATCGTACTTTCAAGATTTGGAAAAAATGATTCTGCGTTTTGTATGGAACCGGAAAAAACCCCGTATAGCTAAGGCAGTTCTCTGTAACAAAAATAAAGCTGGGGGCATCAGCATACCAGATTTTAGTCTGTACTACAAAGCCATAGTGCTCAAGACAGCATGGTACTGGCACAAAAACAGAGACATAGACACTTGGAATCGAATTGAAAACCAAGAAATGAAACTAACATTTTACAACCACCTAAACTTTGATAAACCAAACAAGAACATACCTTGGGGGAAAGACTCCCTATTCAATAAATGGTGTTGGGAGAACTGGATGTCTACATGTAAAAGACTGAAACTGGACCCACACCTTTCCCCACTCACAAAAATTGATTCAAGATGGATAAAGGACTTAAATTTAAGGCATGAAACAGTAAAAATCCTCCAAGAAAGCATAGGAAAAACACTGGAAGATATTGGCCTGGGGGAAGACTTCATGAAGAAGACTGCCATGGCAATTGCAACAACAACAAAAATAAACAAATGGGACTTCATTAAACTGAAAAGCTTCTGTACAGCTAAGGAGACAATAACCAAAGCAAAGAGACAACCTACACAATGGGAAAGGATATTTGCATATTTTCAATCAGATAAAAGCTTGATAACTAGGATCTACAGAGAACTCAAATTAATCCACATGAAAAAAGCCAACAATCCCATATATCAATGGGCAAGAGACATGAATAGAACTTTCTCTAAAGATGAGAGATGAATGGCTAACAAACACATGAAAAAATGTTCATCATCTCTATATATTAGAGAAATGCAAATCAAAACAACCCTGAGATATCATCTAACCCCAGTGAGAATGGCCCACATCACAAAATCTCAAAACTGCAGATGCTGGCGTGGATGTGGAGAGAAGGGAACACTTGTACACTGCTGGTGGGACTGCAAACTAGTACAACCTTTCTGGAAGAAAGTATGGAGAAACCTCAAAGCACTCAAGCTAGACCTCCATTTGATCCTGCAATCCCTTACTGGGCATCTACCCAGAAGGAAAAAAATCCTTTTATCATAAGGACACTTGTACTAGACTGTTTATTGCAGCTCAATTTACAATCGCCAAAATGTGGAAACAGCCTAAATGCCCATCAACCCAGGAATGGATTAAGCTGTGGTATATGTATACCATGGAATACTATTCAGCCATTAAAAAAAATGGAGACTTTACATCCTTCGTATTAACCTTGATGGAAGTGCTTAGTAAAGCATCACAAGAATAAAGAAGCATGAATCCTATGCACTCAATTTTGATATGAGGACAATTAATGACAATTAAGGTTATGGGGGGGAAGCAGAAAGAGGGACGGAGGGAGGGGGATGGGGCCTTGGTGTGTGTCACACTTTATGGGGGCAAGACATGATTGCAAGAGGGACTTTACCTAACAATTGCAATCAGTGTAACTTGGCTTATTGTACCCTCAATGAATCCCCAACAATAAAAAAAAAAAAAAAAAAAAGAATAAGGTTAACTGGGCGGCACCTGTGGCTCAAAGGAGTAGGGCACAGGCCCTCCAGGTGGCAGATTCAAATGCAGACGGGCCAAAAAAAAAAAAAAAACTGCAAAAAAAAAGAAGGTTAACCCATGAAGGGCTTACTCCAAAGCAATGAAAATCTCCCACAGTTCTTCCTGATTTGAATTCTTCACCCCCCACTAAGATCTACTTACCCCTAGACTGCAGTGGTCCTTGACATGGCAACCAAACCACACCACTGGGAAGAGCCCTGCAGCGGGATGCAGAATATTCTGCTTCTCATCACATGTAAAGGCAACTGATCATTGTGCCCTGTGCCCCAAGGTGACTCTCAGTTCTCCGTGTGAGTTCTTAAGGCTCTTTATTTTGGCAATCTTTCCTATAAGCAAATCTTTGAGGAGCTGTGAAATTTACATTATTAAGAGGGCAACGAAAATAATTTTATGGCTGCTGAACATACATGTGGAACTGTATTAAAGGGTCACAGCATTAAGAAGGTTGAGAACCACTGCCTTAGAGTATGAGTGGATTTAGTGGTTTTATCCTCTAAAAACCAGACACCAGGACAATGTCTTCATCCCCATTTTACAGGTTATGCCAGCAGCGATTTTAAAGCCAACTTTTAACATATCCATTCTGGATTTATTACCTGGAAAACATCCTCCTTAAATCCATCAGTGAAGATAAACTCTTATCAAAGGAGCTCTCAGAAAAGCATATGCAAAGAAAGGCTCCCCAAAGTATTTTTAATGCCTTACAATGGGGATGGGGGTGGGGGGTGCACACTGTTCCCTACCACCAACAGAAAAACCATAAGCACAGGGACTGCGTGCACCTTTCCAGACTCCCATCAGGAGAACACACTCCTTTACACTCACTGCAGGCTGGAGCTCGGAGAGAAGTAAAGAAATGCTTGCCAGAGCCCAACGGGAGGAAGAAAGCATTTGCTCCTGCTGCCCAGACGCCCCCTCCCTGCACCTTCCACCACATAAAACATGAACTTAATGAGAAGAAGAACCTGGAATAAGTGAGAGAAGCCTCCAAATTTTAATGACTTAATACTTTTACTTCAGAACCCGTAAACAACTCCTACCATCTGGCCTCATTTTATTTTTCATCACACTGGAGGAAATCACAGCCTACTACATGACAAAAAAAAAATCAGAATCAAATTCTGTTCTTTCCTCAACCTCCACTCCGGCTCTGAGCATAGAGTTTTGCAAAGCAAATCTTCACCATTATTCTCACAGAAAAAGAATTCTGGCCTGGATAAAAAGGAACCCAGAGTAAGGCAAGCACAAAAGGTATTTTGTTTCTTTCAAATCAGTGTAATTTATACAACCGTGTATAATAAGAGCAAAGCTGTTTCACAGAAACAGATCTGGGCCCTGGTGGGGACTTTCAGGCCTTGACCTTATTTCCCTCAGAGTTATTCTCAAATTATTTTACCTCACTTGTACCTTTAGTTTCTCCACTCAAACCACCAGTAAAATAAATAAAACCCTGAATAAAGAGAATTGAATTAATTGACAATAAGTATGGTTTTCAGAAACTACATCACTTTTAAAACACCTTTTAAAGTAAATGAGCAGTATATAAGCTATAAGTTTCATGAATAAAATTAGCTCAGATTTCATAAGGCTCAGCCCTTCGTCGATGGTTCCAACACAGATTGGGATTTTCAGACAAGGCAAACTCTTACCCAGGGGTGAATTTGACACATAGCTTAAGGAATAAAAAGCAAATGGATGAGTCGAATCTGTTGATAAGTGAACCAATAGAACAAAAATGTCTCCCATCTTTACTGTTGTGTGGAAATTGAATAGCATAAGCATATGACAACAGTTTTAGTTTGTGAGCCATACCTTTCCCCACGATTGCTTAAGTTATCAATGAATCCTTTTATTGTCTCTAAACCAATTCAATCGTGTATGAAAGAAGTAGCCTTATTGATTTCCAACTCTCTTATCTATGCCTCAACCCCAGTAGAGAGTCTCTACCTATTCAGGTATAGCAGCTAAAACTCCTGGAGGGCTGGGTAGAGACTTAAGCTCTCTTCCTGAATGAACTCACAGAATCCTCATAATGGCACTAATAGATGTTTCTAATTGTTATTATTGCTATACATGAGGAGTCTGAGCTTCAGCAATATTGAATTTATACATCCATAAAGTGCCCCACTTTAAAAGCCCAAGTCTACTTTATGAAATTGTACTCTCAATTATAATATGTTAGTGGCCAGGCATGGTGCTTCATCCCTGTAATCTTAGCACTCTGAGAGGCCAAGGCTGGAGGATTCCTTGAGCTCAGGAGTTCAAGACAAGTCTGAACAAGAACAAGACCCCATCTCTACTAGAAAAACCTGCTGGGCATTGTGGCAGGCACCTGTAGTCCCAGCTACTTGGAAGGCTGAGACAGAAGGATTGCTTTAACTCAGAAATTTGAGGTTGCTATGAGCTAGGCTGATGCCACAGCACTCCAACCTGGGCAACAGACTAAGACTCTGTCTTAAAAAATACACACACACACAGGGTGAACATAAAATTCGTGTGCAATTAAAAATAGTTTAACATAGGGCTGCACCTGTGGCTCAGTGGGCAGGGTGCTGACCCCATATACCAAGGCTGACAAATTTGAACCCAGCCCTGGCCAAACTGCAACAAAAAAAAATAGCCAGGCATTGTGGCGGGGGCCTGTAGTCTTATACTCGGGAGGCTGAGGCAAGAGAATTGCCTAAGCCCAAGAGCTGGAGGTTGCTGTGAGCTGTGATGCCACAGCACTCTACCAAGGGTGACAAAGTGAGACTCTGTCTCAAAAAAAAAAATAGTTTAACATAGTAAATTGCACACAAACGTTATGGACACCATGTATATGTATATATGTTATATCAGAAATGACACACATTTTAGAGATACGCGAATCATGACCCTAGGGTCAAATCCAGCTTGATCATTTACTAACTGAATAACAGGAGGAAAATTGCTCCACTGTTCAGAAGCTTTTCAACTGTAAATAAAGATTGTCTCAGTAGATTATTGGGAAGTTTGGGAACAATTTTTCAATCAGGCTCTGATTCAGAAGAAATCCTGAATACGTTAAGGCTATTATCTTAGTTCTTATTTGTAATATTAAGGAGTGCACTAATTAAGCACCCACTGTGCTCAGTAGCTTACTGAAAGTTTGGAAGGTAGGTAGACCTGACTTTCCTTTCAGGTCTGCCCTTTCAGAGACAATGAATTTTGAAGAACATTTGGGTGATAAATAGGTCAAATTACCTTTCTATCTTTATGAAAGAAAAAAAATTCAACTACGTTCCCACTTTTATCTGTAAGGGCTAAAATAAAAGCCACCATATCAGCAGAGATTGTATTATTTTAGAATGTTTTCTCTTAGAACTTTGCAGAATGCACCATTCTTTTGGAATTCCATTTCCTTTCCCTTTCAAGAGCATGAAAGCAATTGTGTCAGCCACTGCAGGGCTGCAGAAATGTTTTTCATTTCTATTCTGTATATGAAAATTAAATTTAATTATTCCCCAACATGTCAAAGGCGCTCATCAAGTTAGGCTGGTTTATGCGGAACAGAAACTGTGAACAAGATTTAATTTGGAAATGCTTGTTTCCGCAAATCATCCTGAACTCTGAGGAAGAATTACCATTTGTGGCAATACACATGGGAAACCTACTGTGCTGACTAAGAAATGCCATTTGGGGTGGAAAAGCTGTGAAATGCACACATTTAATTCCACCATATAGTAAATCCTTCACTGAAAAGTTATGGAACAGGAAGCTTTGTCCCTAGGAACCAACCTCCAGGAAGCTATGACTGCATTAAAGAAGGCAGCAGGGATTTACAGAATATATCAAGCTTATCAAATTTGATAATATCTTCTCAGAATTTTTTTTTTAAGTGCTGAAATGCTGACCAGCAAAAACACAGTCACCATGGGTATTGGGTTTCTTTCAAAATATTGCCTACAATACCAGAGGAAATAAAAAAAAAAAAAAAAACAGGATAAAATAAATTGCTTTAAGCCTGAGTAATTTCAGTGGACAGATATATTTAACTAAAGGAAGAGAGAGAGGATGTGGAAGCAGGCTTATTATAGTAGTTGAACACTCACAGGCTGCCATTGGGTGGCTCCCAATCCCACCTCAGTTCTTCTATTGACAGTGTGTCCTTGAGTAAGTTACTTACCATTTATAAGCCTCAGTTTCCTCACCTACAAAATGAGAAATAATGTCAGTGTTGCTGGATGGTCACGAGTATTAAATGAAATAAAATACATAAATGTCCCACAGATAAAATGCTGGTAGTGACGACTCTCGTGTCCACTGCTCTGGCTGTGGCCTCATTGCTGTTAGCAGAGTGAACAGAAGCCACGAGGAGGCAGCACCCGGCCGTGACTTCAATTAAGATCTCTGTCATTCTGGTGTGGCAAGCAGAGGATGTCTGTAACATGAGGATTTGGCATCAGTTTCAAACAGATAAAGCCCCACACGCATATTGGACCAAGGAACTGACCACACATTCCTTTGGCCTTCAATATGAAAGTTAGGGCCAGGAGTTAGTGAAAGCAGATCTTTAAATTGGGCCAACTATTGTTGAATCAATAGCTACAATGTATTTATGCCATTGTCTTAAAGACATTTGAAAAACATGGAGAAAGTGTGTCTAGAATGCAGGGGAACTGTGACTGGTAACAAAGTTAGAAGAGACCACATTTCATGAACAGATGCCGAGAAAAGGGAATTTGGCTTTTCTAAACAGTTCTGTGGCTATCACCGTAACATATTTTTCTTGATAATAATGAGGTAGAATCCTTTATATTAGTTCATTGCTTTGCCACAGATGAAAGCACATTCACACCCTACATCTTCTTGGGGTTCCTAACAGCCCTTTGTGGTGGACAGAGCCAATCACATTTGAGGACAACAGAGTTCAGAGAGGTAAAAACGTTTGTCCATGTTCACCCGGTTTGAAGTAGGGAGCACAAAATGGGTAAAAGTTCTTGTGACCCTCAGCCCATCATTCTCAACAGCACACCATACTGCCTATTTTTCCTAAACATCTTTTTTATGATTCTCCATCTATATAGTAAAACAAACTTTTAAATAACAAGTTTTAAAAATATCCTATTAAACCAAAGATTAGGGTCAGGACATTAGTTACTTTCGTGCATCCCACCAACACATCCCTTGATGCCTTCTAACAAGACAGAATCCCCCATAAACGATATGCCAAGTCTTGATACCTACAGTAAATACATGAGACATCAATCACTCTGTCTCCCTTTTGCTGATACCACTCCTATTTTAAATGCACAACTTTGCAGGGACTGAAAATAGATAAGCCAAGTCACGAGACATGGAAGATAAAATCATGAAGTGCCAAAAAGAGGTGGCTGGTTATAAATGAGTGTCATTTATTCACATCTCAGGACAATATCTACAGACTCTAAGAATTCTATAGCAATTTCTTGAGACCATATGTTAACACCAATATCTGGAGATGTGTGGTTTGTGTTCCCGACTGCTGGGAACTAAGGTTAACAACTCTCTGAAGAAAAACAGTAGCAGTTGATTACAAATACAGAAATGAGTATTAATGTGGTTTCTACTGTGCAGAGAAGTTTGTGCTGGTAAAATGAATTTGAAAATTATAAGTTGTATCTTGTATTTAGAAGGCTTATTTTATATACATTTAATACTTAAAATTTTAATTTTCTTTCATAACTCTTAAATTGAACCATTTTATAAGCTTCAATGAAAATAAAAAGAACACCATTTAACTGGTTTTTCTATCCCACTTGCTATATCATCTCACACAATAGGTGTACAAAATTCTCAAAATTATTACTCATTGAGTTTACTGCATGTCTGTGTGCCACTGTAAACACTTATATAATTTGCTCACATACATTGTAAGTTCACTTAGAGCCTAAATTTACATGACAGAGCTGAAAGGGACGAGCCCCTCATTTTAGAAGTGTGAATACTTAGGCTGGCCATGCCAGGTGGCTTTCCCAAGATCACATGGTGGGTTGGCCAGTCATAGGTGGCCATAGAACTTAGCTTTCAGTCCATGGATTTTATTAATTAAAAAGGCATTAAGTGTGATTGTCATTATTACACATATTTTATTTTTCATTAATTAAAATCAGCAACAAGTGCAAAAGGCCATAATTCTCTCTCAATATAAGTTGGAATGGTTTCTTTTGGAAAATAATGACTTTTCCTAGATATTATCCAACAGCTGACCACCTATGTGATGGGCGAAGGCTCCATTTTATCCAGATTTATAACATACATACAGTCTCACATTTCATTGTGAGGTGGTTTGCTGGGATTTATCATTCTTAGGCTATCTCTCCTCCCTGGCTAAACCCTAGTTTGACTTTTATTATTGAACATGAGATAGAGAGAATTCCACTCTCTTTATTCTGCCTTACACATAATGCAAGCTCTAGCTAAAGATTTTCTCCAAGGACTGTGGCCTTTCTCCCAACCCCTAAGTAATTTCCCAAACAATCCCAGTCCTGGGAAAGATACGGCTGATGAAGTGAAAGGGGAAAGCAGTGGAGGTGGCCAGCAACACCCAGACAAACCGCTGTAAATAAAGCTGTAGGACAGTTCCAGGAAAAGACAAGGTAACTTCTACCTTTTACACCTTTGCTGGAGGGTCAGTGCCTGTGGCTCAAAGGAGTAGGGCACCAGCCCCATATGCCAGAAGTGGCAAGTTCAAACCCAGCCCCGGCCAAAAACTGCAAAAAAAAAAAAATAATAATAATAATAATAATGAAGTACGCCTTTACTGGAGCAAAATTTGTGTCCATGTGCCATTAATTTTTTTTTTTAATTTTAGAGACAGTCCCAAAATTATTGTTACCCCAGACTAGAGTGCTTTGGTGTCAGCCTAGTTCACAGCAACCTCAAAATCCTGGGCTCACGCAATCCTCCCACTTCCCAGGTAGATGAGACTACAGGCGCCAGCCACAATGCGGAGCTAATTGTTCTATTTTTAGTCGAGACAGGGTCTCACCCTTGCTCAGGTTGGTCTTAAACTCCAGACCTGAAGTGAACATCCCACCTCAGCCTCCCACAGCCCTAGGATTACAGGCAGGAGCCGCTGCACCCAGCCACTTTTACCTCATTTGTAGTGTAAAAGGGTGAGTTTCTCTCACTTATTTGCACATGCACGTGTTTGTGTGTGTATCAGAACAGTAAGCCAGCAGGATTCTAAACAAAGGGGCAGTAATCAGAGATCGGCGGATATGTACCTCCTTCCTCACTGTGGAGATGCAGTCTTTCTTTTTAAAGGGAGAACATTGTCTGGCAGTGCTTTGCTTCAAGCTGTAAATCATGGCCACATTCTACTTATCTATCGTCTTCCTATGAAAAGAAAAAAAAAATATATCGTCACACAGGGGCTCTTGTGCTCCATGGAGAGGATCTTTTTTACTAGTATGTTAATGGAAGAATACCACATGTTCATTGGTGCTTATGCAAATTCAAGCTTGTATTTTTATTTTAACCGAGCATGTTTTTGACCTTTGCATCCTTTTCCTTGAAAGTTTTACTTGCTCATTATTCAATCAGTTGCTGCCTACTACATTCCAGGCACTTTTTAGGACACATTAAGATGAAAGCATCCAGCCCCCATCTTCAAGCAGCTATTGTCTTATAATGTTGACAGGCTGGTAAACAAATGTTTTTCTTTATTTCCTTGACTTAAACAACCCAAACTCCAAAGGCCTACAGCCTTAGCCCCTCTCACATTGCTCTGTTAAGTTCCACTTCTGGTCCTTTGAGATCTTTATCTCATTTTAAAGCAGCCACATCTCTTAAATGTTCTCTTTATGAATTATCTTTCATGCTCTGCATTTGGAATAAGGCGGGACTTCCCTGCTTGAGTTTGAAAGTCAAAACTCTTTGGGATAAGACATCTCAATATTTACTCTAGTTTTAAATATTTTATGAAGCATGGGAATTAGCTATTGATTTAAAATTAAAGCCAAACAAACATGAGACTCTTGGATTCAAAGCATTTTGTAAAGAAAATTATTTTAAATTGTTCATTAGAAAAATTTCACACAAAAAATGCATAGTAGTATAATGAGCCCCCATGTATAGTTCACACACCTACAGCAGTTACAGCCAGTCTGCTGTTCCATCTACACCCATCTCAATTCTTTTTTTTCTTTTTTTACGGAAAGAAAAGCTAGAGCATTTTAAGGCAAAGTTTTAACATTGTATCATTTTGCCCATAAAGACTGCATACCTTAATAGAAAAACATTGTTCCTGAAACAAACACACACAATAACATTATCACACGCAACACAATTATTCTTTAATATTGATAGTAATTCTTTAATATCATCTAATACCTTTTCTATGAGCTCTCTCAAAACTTTTCCCTGTTGATAAAGACCACACATTGCAATGACTGATTATTCTTTCAACTTTCTTTAAATGGTTTTCAGTGTGCTCAATCCTTTTTTTCCAATATCATTTATTTTGGGGCGAAGGGGAATTAGAATTTCCCACATTTTGGATTTGGCTTTTGTGTATGTGTGTGTGTGTAAATTACCATGTTCTTCTGTCTTCTTTCTTTAAACTAGTAGTTACATGTTCAGGCTTAATTAGATCAAGTCCTTTTTTCAGGAATATTTTATGGTGGACACCCTGTAATTTCTATAGGTTTTCATCATGTGGCACATACTATCTGTTTGTTCTACTTTTGGTGACATTAAGATTAATTAGAGGGCTCAGGCAGTATCAACTAGGACTTGTCCAATACAATTTCCCATTAACCATTCACCTAATGGTTTTAGCAGCCACTATTGATTGTCATCTAGATCCATTATTTCATTAGTTATTGCAAAATTACAATCTTCTAATTCTATCATTTGTTCTGCATGTATTAGCTATGATTCTTTCATTAAAGAATAATTTTCCTACAACAGCTATTTGGTTACCCTGAAATATAGTTCATACAGAAAATGAAAACTAAATGTTTGACCCTTCACCTTTATTAGTTTTCAGAGCAATGATGTTTAATATTGCTCTTTCCCTGGCTTTCCAGTGGTTTAAAATGTAGCAATATTGTTTTTCATCTCCATATAGTACTTCTTTATCTTATATGGTTTCTTTTCTACGGAATCCTGATCTGATTTCCAAAGAAACAATCTCTTTTTTTTTTTTTTTTTTTTTTTTTTTGTAGAGACAGAGTCTCACTGTACCACCCTCGGGTAGAGTGCCGTGGCGTGACATGGCTCACAGCAACCTCTAACTCTTGGGCTTACGCGATTCTCTTGCCTCAGCCTCCCGAGCAGCTGGGACTACAGGCGCCCGCCACAACGCCCGGCTATTTTTTTGTTGCAGTTTGGCCGGGTCTGGGTTTGAACCCACCACCCTCAGCATACGGGGCTGGCGCCCTACTCACTGAGCCACAGGTGCCGCCCAAGAAACAATCTCTTAAATATTAAATCTTCTTGATCCCCAATATTATGAATCTCCTAATTATTCTTCTGCTTTGTGTAAGTCAGTAAGTAAAAGAAGCCATGCTAGGTTTTTCCACCCATTGAAATTTAATATAGGACATTAGTTTCAAAACTGATAGAAGGGCTAAAGCAGCAAAACAGGGAAGACATTAGTAACTTCAGGAAGCCATTACTCACCTACGCTGATAGGGAAAGTGTATGCAATGCCCACAGAAATTTTATCACTAAGACAGGAGCATTGGCTCCAAATACTGGAACCACTCCTGCTACCACTGTCCCAGGAAACCTGAAATCCACCTTTCCCCTGATAGTACTGGAGCCAGAAGACTTCTGTCACTGCTGCTGCTGGGGCCAGAGACCCTGCGCACTATGCTGATGTGGGTGACAGGGCACTGACTTCCATACTGCTGCTGGAACGGCAATGTCTGAGAATCCCAGGAGCCTGTATTTTTCTGATGCAGCTGTCACTGCTAGAAAAAAAAAAAAATGACTTCTCTTCCTCCTGCCTCTCAATCTAATCTCCTATATTTCTTCCCATTGATGGAACCTGACCAGAAGAACCGTGCTGACAAGAGACTCCGTGAAATGTAGATTGCAGGCTTCTATCTCCCTGCAGTATACCGCAAAACATGAAGGGCAGGATGAAGTGGGCAACAGACAGACAAAGGGACCCCTGCGCTTCTTTAGTAAATCTATTACTGCAGAGTAGCCAACTCTTCTAAGTCCTCAGTTATACATGGTAACTGGAAATGCAGAATTTTTTTATGAGTCCTATGATTTTATTTATTAATCCATAAATAGAAGGATTTATGTTTGTCCATTCCAATCTTATGGTCAAATAAGAGTTCAGAAACTCTAGAGAGGTCTTTAATTTCAGATCAATAGGATACAGTTTTAAAATACATATTCACATCAGATCTGTTTGGGAATCAAACTATCTCATCTAAAGAATCTAGGAGCTTCCTGTCTATATGGATAGTATCTCTGAGAGGACAGGAGTGACTCTATTTTGTACAAAAGTTGTCATTTTGCACTTTGTGTGAGCCACCTGCAGATACTAAGAAAAACCACAGCTTGCTAGTTAGAAGCATGCCTAATCACAAAGCTGCCCCAGTTAGGAAAGTCCCTGACACCCAGCCAATCCCTGAGTAGCCTTGCTTGAAAGTCCCCTTCTTTTGTTAGAAACCCCCTTCCTCATTGTAACTGCATATAAAAACCCCAGACTCCAGAGTTCGGGGCTCTCAACTCGGACCCGCTGTGCCGGGGCCCTGAGAGTCCAGGCTCGGGCTTGAATAAAGGCTGTTTTGCTTTTGCATCGGACTCGGCTCCCTGGTGGTCTTTGGGGACTTCATGATCTTGGCATAACATTGGGGGCTCGTTTGGGATCCCCAAGACCCCTGAGGACCCCGACCCAAAGGGCCTGTAAGTTTTTGTCTTGTTGAAGTCTGTCTCGGTTGTTTTGAAGTTGAAATACAGAATTTGTAAGGGGGTGGTCGGCATGAGGTCAAGGTGGATGTGCTGGAGGCTTGCCGACCAGGGATGCCGGGAGACATTCCGGCCGCTTCTGGAAGGGAGTTGGTCCCTCCAGACTGGGACGTGGAATTCCCAGGGCACGGAGTGGACTCAGTCCCCTCAGTGTCTGTTGAGGAGATTGCCCCCACCCGGGACTGGGACATGGAATCCCCAGGGTGCGTTGCAGATGCAATTCCTCTCGTGTTTCTTTTGAACAGACGCAGCAGGTCTGCTCAGTAAGAGACCATCATCCCATTTTCAGTCTTGCTTCTGTGGACTGTCAGTCTTGTGTGTCTTCAGTGTATTGTGTTTTTTGTGTTTTGTTGGTATTTTAGTGTGGTTACCTGGTACAGGGAGACTTTGACCGGCACTATAGGACAGACTCAAATGACCCCTCTTCCTTGATCACTTTTCAGAGGTTAAAAGCAGAACCCAGGATTTGGGGCTTGTAGTGAAAAGAACTAAACTGATTACTTTTTACAGAAGCGAGTGGCCAACTTTTAATGTTGGCTGGCCTCCAGAAGGAACCTTCCACCTCTCCCTTATTTTTCAGGTTAAAGACATTGTTTATCAACCACAGACCGGTCACCCTGACCAGGTCCCTACATCACCACCTGGCAGGATCTAGTAGAAGATCCCCCTTCCTGGCTGAAAGCAATTCTGCCCCTGGCAAACAAAAAGCCGAGCAGCTCAGTTCTCATGGTGTGCGAGAAGTCTCCCATTGAGAAACCATTCAAATCTTCTGTGCCGCTCTACCCTGTCTTGCAGGATAGTGCAGACCAAGATCTACTTTGCCCTCCTCCTTATCATCTCCCCGCCAGACCACTTCAGGTGGGGCACTCACCTCCTGGGGAAGCGGAGGTAGTGGGGCCTACTGCTGAAGCAGGTGCAGCAGGACCAGCCGCTGGAAGCCCACCATTTGCTAGACAGCGGGCTCACTGGGGGGTGGTCACTGACTCCACCACCCTACCCTTGAGGGCCACGGGTCCCCCTGATGGGGGCGGGAATCAAACCCTTTATTATTGGTCCTTCGCCACTAGTGACTTGTATAATTGGAAAATGCGGAACCCTAAGTTTTCTGAGCAACCCACTGCATTAATTGATCTCCTAGATTCTATCCTTTTCACTCATCAGCCCACTTGGGATGATTGCCAACAGCTTTTACAGGTACTATTCACCACTGAGGAAAGGGAAAGAATCCTGTCTGAGGCCCGTAAATCTGTCGAGGGAGCGGACAGGAACCCCACTACAAACCCAGCTCTGATCAACACCACCTTTCCCTTTACCTGCCCAAATTGGGACTTTAATATGGGTGCAGATAAGGTGAGTCTCCGGGTCTACTGCCAGACTCTAATGAGGGATCTCCGGAAAGCGGCTCAGAAGCCAACCAATCTGGCTAAGGTAGGGAATGTGCAACAGAATAAGAACGAGTCCCCTGCAGCATTTTTAGAGAGTATCATGGAAGCATTCCACACTTACATGCCTATGGATCCTGAGGCAGAGGACAATAAAGCTGCAGTGGTAGTGGCCTTTGTTAATCAATCAGCCCCTGACATAAAAAGGACGCTCCAAAGAATAGACCAGTTGGCTGAAAAATCTCTACAGGATCTACTTGCAGTAGCAGAGAAAGTTTATAACAATAGAGAGACCCTTGAGGAGAAGCAGACTTGGGCTCAAGCCAAACAGAAGCAGGACTTGGCCAAGATTCTTCTCGCCACTATGGCCGACTCCCCTGGGGAGCAGAAACAGCAACTAAGGCAGCTGGCTGCCGGTGGAGGTAAGAAGCAGTCCTGGGGAGACCATCAAAAGCTACAGAGAGACCAATGTGCCTACTGTAAAGAAACTGGACACTGGACTAAAGAGTGCCCTAAGAGAAGGGCTGGCAAACCCACCCCCCCCCCCATGGAAAGACCCACATTTTAGAGTTAGGAGAACTAAGTGACTAGAGGAGTCAGGGTTCAGCACCCCTCCCTGAACCCAGGGTAACCCTCAAAGTGGAGGGTACTCCAATAGACTTCTTGGTTGATACAGGCACCCAACATTCAGTTCTTATTGCAGATCAAGGTAAACTAGCCACCAAAAAATGTTGGGTGCAAGGGGCGACTGGAATAAAACAGTACTCATGGACTACCCAAAGAACTGTAGACTTAGGCACAGGCCAGGTATCTCACGCATTTATGGTCATCCCAGACTGCCCATACCCATTACTAGGCAGAGATCTGTTAAATGAAATTGGAGCCCAGATTTCCTTCAAGCAGGAAGGACACCAGGTCACAGATAACCAAGGACGCCCTATACAACTCCTAACTATCCAACTAGAAGATGAATATAAACTCCACCAACAACCTCCACAGACACAATCTGACATTCCCACCTGGCTCCACTCCCACACATCTGCATGGGCTGAGATGAGGGGAATAGGGTTGGCAATTCATAAGTCCCCAATTATAGTAGAACTCAAACCTAGGCAGAGCCTATATGGGTAAAATAATACCCCATGACAGCGGAGGCAAAGAAAGGAATACTTCTGCACATTAGGCACCTCCTAAAGGCAGGAATTTTAATCTCTTACCAATCAGCATGGAACACTGCCTTCAAGAAACCCCTCACCAATGACCTCCAGTGCAGGACTTACCGGAGGTCAACAGCAGGTGATGGATATACACCCAACTGTGCCCAATCCCTACACGCTCCTGAGTGCTTTGGCCCCAACTCAGACATGGTACATGGTGTTAGACTTGAAAGATGCCTTTTTCAGCTTGCCCCTAGCACCACAAAGCCAGACCATGTTCGCCTTCGAGTGCAGCAACATGGAGGAAGGCATCAGTGGTCAACTGACCTGGACCCGCCTGCCACAAGGCTTCAAGAACTCTCTAACTGTCTTTGATGAAGCTCTACATGAAGATTTAGGTGAGTTCCACAGGCTACAACCCTGCCTAACCCTCCTCCAGTACATGGATAACATTCTGATAGCGGCTGCCAATGAACAAGATTGCCTGCAAGGAACGCGGAATCTGTTCGTCACTCTGGGAGACTTGGGATACTGCGCATCAGCAAAGAAAGCCCAGATCTGTCAGCAGACTGTAAGTTATCTAGGATATGTACTCAAGGATGGCCAGAGATGGCTGAGTAAGGCCAGAAAACAGACTGTGCTAGGAATCCCTACCCCCACCAATCCCGGGCAGGTGTGAGAGTTTCTAGGATTGGCAGGGTTCTGTCAGCTGAGGTTCACTGAGATGGCTAAGCCCCTTTATGAAGCCACAAAAGAGGGGGAGCCCTTCCAATGGTCAGCAGACAAGGACCAAGCATTCAGGGAGCTCAAAACTGCCCTACTGTCCTCTCTCACTTTGGGCCTCCCTGACTCAACAAAATCCTTCCATCTGTATGTGGATGAACATAAAGGGGTGGCCAAAGGAGTATTGACTCAGACTCTAGGACCCTGGACTCATCCAGTAGCCTACCTGTCTAAAAGGCTGGACCCGGTAGCATTGGGGTGGCCACCTTGCTTCCGTATCATAGCAGCCACTGCCCTCCTGGTAAAAGATGCAGATAAACTCACCCTGGGGCAGGAGCTATTAATAACCACACCCCATGCTATCCAGGGAGTCCAAAAGCAGCCCCCAGACCGGTGGATGAGTAACGCACAGCTAACGCACTATCAGAGCCTGGTGCAGAATCCACCATGGGTCCGGCTCCTGCCCAGTGCTGCCCTGAATCTCACCACTCTTCTACCCAGCCCGGAAACAGAGACACCAATCCACCACTGCCAGGACATTCTAGCGCAGGTCCACAGCCTCTGCCAGGACCTGACCGACTGGCCATTGCCAGACGCTGAAGAGACCTGGTTCACAGATGGCAGTAGCTTCATGAAGGACGGACATAGGTATGCAGGAGTGGCGGTAGTCTCCAAAATGGAGACTCTATGGGCTGAGCCACTCCCGGGCAGTACCTCTGCCCAACGAGCAGAGCTCATAGCCCTCGCCAAAGCTCTAGTCCTAGAGAAAGGAAAAATGATCAACATCTACACTGACAGCTACTATGTGTTTGCCATGGCCCACATCCATGGAGCCATCTACAAAGAGAGGGGACTGCTGACAGCAGAAGGAAAAACAGTCAAGAATGAACAAGAAATACTGGATCTCCTAGCTGCCATCTGGCTGCCAAGAAAGTTGGCCATCATTCACTGCCCAGGGCAGGAGAAGCCAATCACCCCAGTGGCCAGAGGTAATCACTGGGTGGATGAGGCCACCAAGGGCACAGCCCTTAGGGCAGCCCAGACCCTGACCATCAGCCTGCCAGACCCTGGGCCACCAGTCCTGCCAGAGAAGCCTGAGTACACCCTGGAAAAAATGGCATGGCTCCACACTGGTGGCACACTGCTGATGGAAAGACTATCCTCCCAGCCCAGCTAGGGGTGGAAGTGCTGCAGCACATGCACCAGGCCACCCATACGGGCAACAGAAGACTGAAGGACTTAGTCCGCCATGCAAAGATCAAAATTGAACGACTGGACACCAAGGTCAATCAGGTAATCAGTGCTTGCAAGGCTTGCCAGCTCACTAACGCCAGGGCTGGGCCAACCGTCCAAGGAATCCGTGACCAGGGAAACAAACCTGGTGCGTATTGGGAAGTGGATTTTACAGAAGTTAAACCAGGGCAATATGGATATAAATACCTTTTAGTTTTTATAGACACCTTTTCTGGGTGGGTTGAAGCCTTCCCTACGAAGCATGAGACCGCCCAGACGGTGGCGAAGAAACTGCTGGAAGACATCCTCCCCAGGTATAGACTGCCAGCCCTGATTGGCTCAGACAATGGCCCTGCCTTTGTATCTCAGGTAACACAAGGGGTAGCAACCCTGGGAGCAACCTGGAAATTACATTGTGCTTACAGGTCCCAGAGCTCAGGTCAGGTAGAAAGAATGAACAGAACCTTAAAAGAGACCTTGACTAAATTAACTATTGAGTCTGGCAGGGACTGGGTGGCTCTCCTCCCCTTTGCCTTGTATTGGGTTAGAAATTCTCCTTATAAGCTCAGACTCACTCCCTATGGAATACTCTATGGGAGACCACCACCCATCATCCCCAATATCCACATAGAAATGTTAACTGAAGCAGATGATGAAAATTTCCTTCTTTCCCTTCAATGTTATCAGCAGGCACAAAAGGAGAGTTGGAACCACCTGCAGGCCACTTATGAAGCAGGACCCGTACCTGACCCCCACAAGTTCCAGCCTGGCGACTGGGTCTATGTGAAGAGACACCGCCGGGAAATGCTTGAACCCCAGTGGAAAGGACCCTACATTGTAGTCCTGACGACACCAACTGCCCTCAAAGTGGACAGTGTTGCCTCCTGGGTACATCATACCCACGTCAAGCTTGCAGACCCCTTCACCATCCAAGAAGACTTCATTCCACAATGGAAGATTCAGTGAGACAGAGACAATCCCTTAAAGCTCAAGCTAAAGTGCTCTTTGCCCGCTCCATGCTGATTCTACTACCTGTATGTACACCCTCCCCTGATATTTATCAACCCTTAAATATAACTTGGTTAGTCATTAACACCCTTACAGGGACTGTTGCAAATCGAACTTCGGGCTTCCACTCGAGGGGCGCTTGGTTCCCTGAGCTTCTAGTAGACATAGATGAACTCATAGACACATATCCCTACCCAGAATGCTTTTACGTGTGCCCAGGACATTTTAAAGACAAGTGAGGGGGAGAGGAAACATTTTTGTGGGTCATGGGCATGTGTTTCAACTAGCCAGATTTGGTAGGAAGCCCTGAAGGTGGGAGACTACATAAGTATAAAAACGAAAGAAAACCTCCCATGCCACCAGAAAGGACTCCCCCCATGTGATACAGTAAGCATAGCTTTCACTGATATAGGACGGGCCATCCAAGGGTGGGAAGCCGGAAAGCAGTGGGGCATGCGAATATACCCCTCCCGTGATAAGGCCAAAGGAACCATTTTTACCTTTAAAGTAGTTTATATGACCCCTAATGAGATCCCAGTAGCTGTAGGCCCAAACCCCATTCTGCAGCAGGACCTAGATGATAACAACACCAACTCAAATATAACTGATCCTGAACACACACACACCCCCCCACCGCCCCAGGACCTCCTCACTAAGACTTACCAAGTCCAGACCAGACCTTACTGCATCCTGCTGGCTATGTCTGGGCATGAAACCCCCTTACTACGAAGGGATAGCCCTTCCAGATAATTTCACTCTGGCCACAGAGCCAACTGGTTGCCACTAGCAGCAGCATGCAGGCCCTCACCTTACCCTCCAATCCATCACAGGACAAGGAACTTGTGTCAGAAAACTAATCCCTTCTCACAGATACCTATGTAAGAAAACCCACCAATGGAATGGAATGGGCTACTTCACCCCCTCCAGCCATGGGTGGTGGGCATGCTCAACAGAATTAGCTCCCTGTCTGCACACCCAAGTCCTCAATTCAACCTAAGATTTCTGTTTATTAGTACAGTTAATCCCTAGACTCACCTACCGTGAAGAAAAGACCATACTTCAGAAAACAAACATCCCCGGGTTTGAAGGGAGCCCATCACAGCTATCTCCCTGTCAGTGGTCCTAGGACTGGGACTTGCCAGCGTTGGGACCAGTCTCTCAGCTCTTGTCCTACAGGACCAAAATCATAGAGCCCTGGGAGCCGCCATAGACCTGGACATAGAAAGAATGGAAAAAGCTATCTCTCATCTCCAGGAGTCTCTAACTTCCCTTGCAGAAGTAGTACTTCAAAATAAGAGGGGATTAGACTCACTGTTCTTGCAACAGGGAGGGTTGTGCACCGCCCTAGGGGAAGAATGTAATTTCTATGTTGATCACTCTGGAGTAGTCAAGGAGTCAATGGCACTAGTCAGAGAGGAGCTGCAAAAACACAAACTAGAACGGGAGCAAGCACAAAGTTGGTATGAATCCCTTTTCAACTGATGCCCTTGGTTAACAACCCTAATATCTGCCTTATCTGGACCCTTAGTGATACTCCTACTGCTCCTGACCATAGGTCCCTGTGTCATTAATAGACTCTTCACCTTCATAGGAGAATGAGTAGGAGCGGTGCAGCTATTAGTCCTAAGAAGCCAGTACAGACCCCTCCCAACAAATGAAATAGAATTATCCCCAGTCCCATGATCAGGCCCCAAGAGTAACAAGTCCAGTGGGGAATGAGAGGACAGGTATGATGCCATTTTGTACAAAAGTTGCCATTTTGCACTTTGTGTGAGCCACCTGCCAATACTAAGAAAAACCGCAGCTTGCTAGTTAGAAGCATATCTAATCACAAAGCTGCCCCAGTTAGGAAAGTCCCTGACACCCAGCCAATCCCCTAGTAGCCTTGCTTGAAAGTTCCCTTCTTTTGTTAGAAGCCCCCTTCCTTGTTGTAACCGGCATATAAAAACCCCAGCCTCCAGAGTTCAGGGCTCTCAGCTCAGACCCACTGTGCTGGGGCCCTGAGAGTCCAGGCTCAAGCTTGAGTAAAGGCTCTTTTGCTTTTGCACCGGACTCAGCTCCCTGGTGGTCTTTGGGGACTTTGCAATCTGGGCATAACATCTCTAAGGAAAACCCCACCACCACACTGGATCTCTGCTAAGTGACAGTTTTCTCTGGCTCCAGGCTGGGCCCTTTTCACATACTGGATGTGTTTGTATTACAGCCAATCTGTAAACATGAAGGTAAGACAAATAGACACCCTCAAGGAATCCCTGGGATTGTCCTTGCTGTTCATATACTCTCATAGATGTGTCCTGCTTTCTCTCTCATAGATGTGTCATGCATGTGGGCTTGTTCCTACTTATTTACCAATAAAACCATGCACCTCCCCTCTTTCACCCTCAACATTCTACCTTATAAATGTTTTCCAAATGCCTACTAAATAGGTAATATTTAGTGTTGATTTCTGGGACTGCTAAAAACAGTTCATTTCAATACCTTTTTTTTTTTGCTTTTTATATAGGAATTTAAGAAAAGAAGATGGGACCTGTGCTTATAAAATATCTTTGCTGAAAAATATTCCATAATTACTTTTCCATCAATTCTCCTTAACATGCTTCATTAGCTGTAAGCAGATACAAGACTGTCTTTAAAAATTGCCATGTATGTAGAGAATTAAAATTTGTTTTTTATTTATTGAAAAGATAAAACTTTCTATAGTTAATAATACAAAATATAAAAATAGTTGATAGTGAAAAGTTTCCCACCTGTCCATGTCCTCTGGCTATTCCACCCCTGTCCCCAGATTCAACTCTTGTGTATCTTTGTAAATATATTTTATGGATCATAACAGACCCATGTAGCCTGTCTTATACCTTGCTGGTTTTACTTGATGATATGTATTGGATATCATTTTTGTACTGATATAAATAAAGACATGTCAATTCCCTCCATGTATAAGATAAATTCATAGAGGAGGAATTGCCAAATCAAAAGTTATGTCATTTTTAATTTTAGCTGATATTGCCAAACTATCCTCTGCAGGACAACTTATACTTCCATCAGCAATGCATGAGAGTATACTCCACACTCTCATCATCACAGTGTGTTTCCAAACTTCTAATCTTTATCAGGTGAAAAAGAAATGTCTTATAATACAAATGTAATATAAAGTAAGTGTTATATAAATAATCAACATTTTTGTATAATAAAGTATCATTTTATTTCCTTTCCTGGAAATAGCCTTTATTTGTTAGTTAAGTGCAAATATCTTCCCATTATGTAATCTAATCTGTCATTTGTCTATTTATATAGTCATTTTTGCAACTTAAAAAACATATGAAGGCAAGTATTTAGCCTTTCCTTTACAGTTTTTGAGTTTTACATCATAGCTAGAAAGGCCTTCCTCAATCTTGATTATTTTTTCATTTTCCCATTTTTAAACATTTAAATTTTTATTTTTCAAAAATGTGATCAATTTGGAATTTATTCTGATATGAGACTCAAAGTATGGTTCCAATTTTATTGTCTTATGCAGCTAACCATTTCCCCTGAGAGCACTGAATAATTCATCTGCTCCCCCCAGATGTAAGCACCTTTAGACTATATTAAATTACCTTCTATACTTGTGTCTATTTATGGACTTTATGTTCTGCTCCACTGACCTGTCATCCTTATCCCTCCCACAGTAGTTTAGTGATGTTGCTTTATAATATGTTTTACTATCTTGTAGGGCTACCTCTCTTTCATTAATCTTCTCGTTAATACCTAAGGCTTCGGAACCCAAAGAAGTTTGGACACTAAAGACTCAGTTCATCTTTGGGATGTCCACACACTAGGAAAGGCATCGGATGCATCAGAGCCAAGGAGGCAAGGATGCGGTCAGTTTCCAAGGCCCAGGCTTTCATACTGGATGTTGAAAAAAAATCTCAGTAAATTGGTGATTCAAGGTGGTGTCTTTTGTAGGCATCACAGTTTAAGAAACTTGGAGACTGGTAAATAAACAATACTGAGCGAATTCATTCCCCATTCTGCTTCAAGCTGATGAAGCAGGAGACGAGGGAACTACCACGTTAGAGAGGGAAAGAAGCTGCCACAGATAAAAGAACAAAAATGGGATTAGCATCACATCTACAGAAAGCAGTTTAGATCTTGAATTAACACAGCATTTGTGGAAATGTAGGTAGGGACAAGTCAGCTATGTTTTATTACCATTTAGGTAATCCCCAGCCATCTCTCCCAGTTGGAGTATGTACATAATTTGATTTCAACTTTGACATGTATAGTGAGTTTTTACCATCTGCTCTGGGAGAAAAGCAATACAAAGAAATTCTTTAAAACCTTGTAAAACTCTATAGTAGATTACCTTAGTAAAAAGCATGTTTTATCACTTACCAGCTGGGCAATTTAGGCAAGGTGCATAAACTCTCAGCCACCTTCCCCTGCCCCCTTATTCAGGTTGGTGCAAAAGTAATCGGGCTTTTGCACTGTTGAACTTTGCCATTTGAAACTGGAATACATTCTTAAATAATTGTAGTCATGTTATACACCATTTAATTTTTAATTTTTTTCTTTTACTTTTTAAAAAAACCTTTTTATTTCCAGTTAATGTGAGGGAACAAACAACTAGCTTACAATATTTGCATTTTTTAGGTTGTCCCTCTTGTAGTTCTGTCCTGCACCCAAATAGTGTGCCACACACCCTTACACTGTGTCCATTAAATGGGACCACACCAATCCCCTCCGCCTCAAATTAAATAGAGATTTTCTCTTATGTGGGTGGTTATATACCATTTTAATGTGAATTTCTCACTTTTTTTTTTTTTTGCTAATAACTTATTACTTCCTGTTTATTTTATATTTAATTGGAACCATGGAAATGATGTTAAACAAAAAACAAAATCGGGTGGCGCCTGTGGCTCAGTGAGTAGAGCACCGGCCCCATATGCCGAGGGTGGCGGGTTCAAACCCAGCCCCGGCCAAACTGCAACAAAAAAATAGCCGGGTGCTGTGGCGGGCACCTGTAGTCCCAGCTACTCGGGAGGCTGAGGCAAGAAAATCGCTTAAGCCCAGGAGCTGGAGGTTGCTGTGAGCTGTGTGAGGCCATGGCACTCTACCGAGGGCCATAAAGTGAGACTCTGTCTCTACAAAAAAAAAAAAAAAAACAAATCCAAGTGATTTTCTTATTCAAATTCAAAATGGGTCATAAAACAGAGGAGACAACTTACAACATCAACATTTGGCCTAGGAATTGCTGACGAACATACAGCACAGTGGTGGCTCAAGAAGATCTAAAAGGAGACAAGAGCCTTGAAGATGAGGAGCATCGTGGCCAACCATCAGAAGGTGACAAAGACGGATTAAGAGCAATCATCAAAGCTGATCCTCTGACAACTACACAGGAAGTCTCCAAAGAACTCAAAGTCAATCATTCTATAGACTTTGGGCATTTGAAGTTGATTTAAAAAGTGAAAAGGCTTGCTAAGTGTATGCCTCATGAGCTGACTGAAAATCAGAGGAGTCATCATTTTCAAGTGTCATCTTCTCTTCTTCTACACAACAATGAATAATTTCTCCATCAGATTGAGATGTGCTATGAAAAGTGGATTTCATACGACAATTGGCAATGAACAGCTCAGTGGTTGCAATGACAAGAACCTTCAAAGCACTTCCCAAAGTCAAACTTGCACCAAAAAAGGTCCTGGTCACTGTTTGGTGGCCTGCTCCTGGCTGATGCACTACAGCTTTCTGAATCCCAGTGAGCTCATTACATCTGAAAAATCTGCTCAGCACCAAAAATGGCATTGCCTACAGCCAGCTCTGGTCATCAGAAAGGGCCCAATTCTTCATGACAATGGCCAACCACACATCACACAACCAGCACATCAAAAGTTGAATGCAGGGAAGAGGGGCAAGATGGCCCACTGGAAGCAGCCTCCGACATAGGCTCCTGTCCAGAGAGAAGGATAATGTCCAGAGGGTATCCAAGTGAGCTGAAGACAGGAAGCCCATGCAAGAGAGAAGAGATAACTGCAGGTCACCCCTGCTGAAGCAAGCTATGATCCCAAGACAACAATCTTCAGGTACAAAACTCAACCAAAAGGAAAAATTCCCAACCACTCCCCCAAGAAAGCTGCGGGTTCTTTTTTCCTTTTCCTTTCACTCTTCATTTGCTCCTGTGGAATTTCCACAGGAGAGTAGTGAACTGAGGATCTCTTGTCTCAACCCATGGGTGAGAACAGTAAGAAGTGGGGGGACCCTGCAGTGACTCTGAACATTCTCTTACCAGACAGAAAAATTGAACTAACATCTTCCCTGCCATTCTGAACTTTCAGTCCACCCATTCTCCCTCACCAGATAAACCAGATCCCTAACCCCTGCAGAGACTGAGGGAGGAGGCTCATGAGCAGGGCCCCCACTCCCAGTCTGCCTGACCAAGTGCCCCACCCCCCACCTGGGTGGTCCCCCACGCCCTCCTTGTCTCCAAGCTGCAACGTGCCCCCGGGCCCTCCCTGACTCTAAGCCATGCGCCACCCACCCGGAGACCACTGAAACTGTGTGACCCACCCACTCTGCCTCCGCACCAGGCCCCCGCCAGACCAGAATCACCAGTGGAGTAGTGTTCTCCTTGCTGAAGTCACCGGGCACTGAATACTGCCAAAACCGCATGCGGCATACCCTGCTCTGCTGCCAGATCGAGGTGCAGCATGCTCCTAGAGCTGCTCCTACAGCCAGAATATTCTGGGTTTGGCAGTGGCAGTGGACCTGTGCATGGGCATTTCCCACAAAGAACAAGCAAAAATAGAGTGATCATTCCATGGTCTAATCTTGGAGAAACACCCCTCCAACTCTGTGCACTGCCAGAGGAAACCTGAAGTCACTCTATAGGGATACTGGTGCTACAGAGTGGCAGGAGCAAAGGCGCGGTGGCTGAGGGAGATAAGTATTTGCTGGCCTAGTAGCCTCAGGATTAGATACCTGTTCCAAGTGGAACACTTGCAGTGGATATTGTACATCCAAGGCAGGCAGGCCTCAGCACCCCCAGCTCACTGGTAGCCAAGGGCAGTGGACAGGCTTCGGGGGCATTGACCTGCCTTTGACTCTGACAGGTGCTAAGCCCTGGCACTTTGCATTATTGGAGGGAACTGGACTGCAGCCCTGCGCAGTCACCAGTGATTGAGCATGAAAAAGGAACAAAGTGGAGAAAGAGATTCAGCTCCCTGGTCCTACTGTGGTACCAGGCAGGACTTTCTGACTGTGTAGAGCACTGGAGAGAGCCAAATCTGAGTAGCCAGTAGACCTCTGCCATCTAGCTGCTGGAGACCTTTCAAACTCTCCCACCTGAGAGTTCGTACTGACAGGATCAATTGGTTCGAAACCCCTAACTTGGGAAAACACCCAAGGGCCCTCTAGGGTGATACCCTGGTTGTGAAGTAACAGGAAGGGTCGATATTTCCATTCCAGTTGTTGTCTGAGGAGGTGGAGTTTCTTAATTGCTTGTATTTCTTCACAGCTAAGACTTCATCAGAGCCACTGATATACCAGGATCAGACAAGAACCAGTTGAATACAAGACCGAGCCACCTAACCCCACCACACCAAGCAGGTTTCCCAGCCTCAGACTGTAATTCTATACAGGTCCTTTGCAAAGCTAAAGGGGAAAAAGATGCACTCATCAGTCCCAGATCCCTAACAAAGGGCTGGTTAACCACAACCCCAGGAAACCCCAATCCAATCTCACCTTACCAGACCACCCAGCCAACGGTGAAAAACAAGCAGGAGGCAGAATCAGTGGGAAAACTCTGCCAACATGAATAATCAGAGTAGATCAACTTCCCCAAGAAATGATAAAGCAGACACAGCACAAGATCCTATTCACAAACAAATGGCTGAGATGTCAGAAATCGAGTTCAGAATTTGGATAGCAAATAGGATCAACAAAATGAAGGAAATGATGAAATTAGAATTTAAAGCAGAAATTCAAAAGATATCTGAAGAATTTAACAAATTTAAAGACAAATGACCAAAGATTTTGACAAATTAAAGCAAGGATTTGTGATCTAAAAAATACAGTAGAATCCCTCAGTAACAGAATGGAGCAGGTAGAAGAAAGGATCTCTGATATTGAAGACAAAGCTTTTGAATGCTCCCAAACACTCAAAGAGTAAAAGAAGTGGAGAACAAAAATGGATCATTCCCTCGGAGAGCTCTAGGATTATTCGAAGAGGTCTAATATTCACCTTATATGAATACCTGAAAGTGATGAGGTTGCTGAGAAGGATACAGATGCTTTGTTTCATGAAATAGTTAAGGAGAATTTTCCAAACATGCCCAGAGATTCTGAAATTCAAATAGCAGTTTCAGAAAAATAGCATGAATCAACCCAAATAAAAAGTCCTACAGACACATTATAATTAATTTCACCAAAGTTTATATGAAGAAGAAAATTTTGAAGCTGTAAGATGTCAGAAAACCATTACATACAAGGGGAAGAACATTAGAATGACTGCAGATCTCTCCACTGAAACCTTTCAAGCTAGAAGAGGGTGGTCATTGACTTTTAATCTCCTTAAACAAAATAACTTTTAACCCAGGATCCTATATCCAGCTAAACTGAGTTTCATCTATGATGGAGAAATTAAATACTTTAATGACATTCACATGTTGAAGAAATTTGCTATAACTGACCCAGCTCTTCAGGATATCCTCATACCTTTCCTTCATAAGGAATAACACAATCCTCCACCACAAAAGTAAAATCACTCAGAAACTTTTGATCAAATTCTAACTTCCATGGTGGCAAAAGGATTAAAAATATCCACTGGACTTTCGAAAAACTCAATACCAAAAACTCTGTCTGTTTATCATTGCTCTCAATTACTGTGAATGGCTTAAATTGCCCTCTAAAGAGCCACAGGTTGGCCGACTGGATACAAAAACTCAGGCCAGACATCTGCTACATTCAGAAATCTCACTTATCTTAAAAGATAAACATAGACTCAGGGTGAAGGGATGGTCATCTATAATTCAGGCAATTGGAAATCAGAAAGAAGCAGGTGCTGTAATTTTATTCACAGATACAATAGGCTTTAAACCAATCAAAGTAAGAAAAGAGAATGATGGTCACTTCTTATTTGTTAAGGGCAACACTCAACATGATGAGATTTCAATTATCAACATCTATGCACCCAACCAGAATGCACCTCAATTTATAAGAGAAACTCTACCTGAAATGAGCAATTTGATTTCCCCAAGCACCATAATTGTTGGAGACTTTAAAACTCATCTGGCACTGTTGGATAGACCCTCAAAAAAGAAGCTAAACAATGAAATTTTACAATAAGCTTAACCATTTAACATTCGCATCTAATAGACATCTATAGAACATTTCATCCTAACAAAACCAAATACACATTCTTCTCATCAGCCCATGGATCATCCTCCAAAATTCATCACATCTTAGGTCACAGGTCTAACCTCAGCAAATTTAAAAGAATTTGTATTTTATCATTTATCATTTATCATTCCTTGTATTTTCTTGGACCACCACAGAATAAAAGTTGAACTCAGTAACAACAGGAATCTCCAAATGCTTACAAAAACATGGAAACTAAATAACCTCATGCTGAATGATAGCTGGGTCATAGACATGATTCAGAAGAAAATTACCAAATTTTTGGAACAAACAATAATGAAGAAACAAACTATCAAACCTCTGGGATACAGCAAAGGCAGTCCTAAGAGGAAAATTTATAGCATTGCAAGTCTTCCTCAAGAGAACGAAAAGAGAAGAAGTCAATAACTTAATGGGTTATCTCAAGCAATGGGAAAAGGAAGAACTTTCCAACCCTAAACCCAGCAGAAGAAAAGAAATAACTAAAATTAGAGCAGAACTTAATGAAATTGAAAACAAAAGAATCATAGAACAGATCAACCAAATAGTTGGTTTTTTGAAAAGGTCAATAAAATAGATAAATTGTTGGCTAACCTAACCAGAATTAGAAGAGAAAAATCCCTAATTTCATCAATCAGAAATGATAAAGACCAAATAACAATGAAATCCTCAGAAATTCAGCAACTCCTTCATGAATACTACATAAAACTCTACCCTCAGAAGTATGAAAATCTGAAGGAAATAGACCAATACTTGGAAACATGTCACCCTCCCAGACTTAGCCAGAAAGAAGTGGAAATGTTGAACAAGCCTATAACAAGCTCTGAAATAACATCAACTATAAGAAATCTTCCCAATAAGAAAAGCCCGGGACCAGATGGCTTCACATCAGTATTCTACGAAACCTTTAAAGAGGAACTAGTATCTATATTACTTAATCTTTTCCAAAACATAGAAAAAGAAGGAATACTTCCCAACTCATTCTATGAAGCAAATATTACCCTGATACCAACACCAGGAAAACACCCAACAAGAAAATAAAATAAAATTATGGACCAATATCTCTAGTGAATATTGATGCAAAAATATTCAATAAGATCCTAGCAAACAGAATCCAACAACACATCAAACAAATTATACACCACAACCAGGTGGATTTCATCCCAGGGTCCCAAGGATGGTTTAATGCACATAAATCCATAAATATAATACATCACAGAAACAAATTAAAAAACGAAGACCATATGATTCTCTCAATTGATACAGAAAAAGCTTTTGACAATATCCAGCATCCTTTCTTGATCAGAATGCTTAAGAAAATAAGTATAGAAGGAACATTTCTTAAACTGATAGAGGCCATCTACAGCAAACCCACAGCTAATATCATAGTGAAAGGAGTAAAATTGAAATCATTTCCACTCAGATCAGGAACCAGGCAAGGATGCCCACTGTCTCCACTGCTTTCTAACATTGTAATGGAAGTCTTAGCCAGTGCAATCAGGCAAGAGAAGGCAATCAAGGGGATCCAAATAGGACCAGAGGATATCAAATTGTCACTCTTTGCAGACAATATGATCGTATATGTGGAAAACAGCAGGGATTCTACTACAAAACTCCTAGAAGTGATCAAGGAATATAGTAACATCTCAGGATACAAAAGTAACACTCATAAATCTGTAGCCTTTATATACACTAACAATGGTCAAGGGGAACAAACAATCAAAGATTCTATTCCCTTTACAATAGTGCCAAAGAAGATGAAATATCTGGGAGTGTATCTAACTAAGGATGTGAAAGATCTCCATAAAGAGAATTATGAAACTCTAAGAAAAGAAATAGCTGAAGATGTTAACAAATGGAAAAATATACCATGCTCATGCCTGGGAAGAATCAACATTGTTAAAATGTCTATACTACCTAAAGCAATTTACAGATTTAACGTGACTCCCATTAAAGCACCTCTCTCATGTTTTAGAGACCTGGAAAAATTAGTACTTCATTTTATATGGAAACAGAAATAACCTTGACTAGCCAAGACATTACTCAGAAATAAAAACAAATCGGGAGGAATCACGCTTCCAGATTTCAGACTATATTATAAATCGATAGTGACCAAAACAACATGGTACTGGCACAAAAATAGAGAGGTAGATGTATGGAACAGAATTGAAGACCAAGAGGTGAACCCAGACACTTATCTTCATTTGATTTTTGATAAACTTATTAAAAATATAAATTAGGAGAAAGGTTCCATATTCAATAAATGGTGCTGGATGAATTGGCTGGCAACTTGTAGAAGACTGAACCTGGACCCACACCTTTCTCCTCTAACAAAAATTGACTCCTCATTAATTAAAGGACTTAAACTTAAGACATGAAACTATAAATATTCTTGGAGAGAGTACAGGGGAAATTCTTGAGAAAATTGGCCTGGGACAATACTTCATGAGGAAGATACCCCGGGCTATTGAAGCAACATCAAAAATCTATTACTGGGATCTTATCAAATTAAAAAGCTTCTGCACTGCCAAGAACACACTAAGGAAAGCAAATAGCCCTCAGAATGGGAGAGGATTTTTGCAAGTTATACTACTGACAAAGGTCTAATAACCAGAATCCAAAGAGAACTCAAACTTATTACTAAGCAAAAAACAAGTGATCCCATTTTATTGTGGGCAAGAGACATGAACAGAATCTTCTCTGAAGAAGACAGGTGCATGGCCTACAGACACATGAAAAAATGCTCACTGTCTTTAATCATCAGAGAAATGCAAACCAAAACTACTCTGAGATACCACCTAACTCCCGTAAGAGTAGCCCACATCACAAAATCCCCAAACATCAGATGTTGGCTTGGATGTGGAGAAAAGGGAACACTTCTGCACTTCTGTTAGGAATGCAAGCTAGTAACTTCCCTCTGGAAGGAAGTTTGGAGAACACTCAGGGATCTAAATGTAGACCCTCTGTTTGATCCTGCAATTCCTCTACTAGGTGTATACCCAAAGGACAAAAAACCATTTGGCAATAAAGATATTTGCACCAGATTGTTCATTGCAGCTCAATTCATAATTGCCAAGTCATCGAAGAAGCCCAAGTGCCCTTCGACCCATGAAAGGATTAATAAATTGTGGTATATGTATACCATGGAATATTATGCAGCAGAAAAAAATTGAGACTTTACCTCCTTTATGTTTACATGGATGGAGCTGGAAAATATTCTTCTTAGCAAAGTATCTCAGGAGTGGGGAAAAAAGTATCCAATGTACTCAGTACTACTGTGAAACCAATTTATAATAACTCACACTTGCATATGAAAAATGAAACACAACTTTAGTCTATGATGAAGGAGGGAAGGAGAGGGAGAGGGATGGGGAGGGGGTGGGAGGAATAGTAGAGGAACATAGGGGGACCACATCTATGGAGCACATCACAAGTACAAGTTGGTTCTATCATGTGTAGAACACAAATGTCCTAATGCTATGGTTGGGTAAATGAGATGAAAGCTATGCTGATTAGTATGATGCAAGCACTTCAATTTGTACAAATAATCAACACACTGAAATGGCCATAAATGTATTTATGATCTATGTACAAAAGACTTAATTAAAAAAAAAAAAAAAGCGAATGCATTGGGCTGTGAAGTTTGGCCTCATCTGGCATATTCACCTGACCTCTCATCAACCACTCACCACTTCTTCAAGCATGTTGACAACTTTTTTGCAGGGCAAACACTTCCACAACCAGCAGAATATAGAAAATGCTTTCCAAGAATTTGTCAAATCCCCAAACATGGATTTTTACCCTATAGAAAGAAACAAACCTTTCACACTTTCAACAATGCATTGATTATAATGGTTTCTGTTTTGATTAATAAAGATGTGTTTGAGCCTAGATACAATTGATAGCAGAATTTCACTCTTCAGCAGGTCTTTGGTCTCGAAGATTCAAAGAATGAACCCATGGACCACAGATCAGTGATAATACAGGATTTTTATTAGAAGTTAGAAAGGAATACAGAAGTAAAAAGCACCAGAGCTTCTGGAAGGGGGGAAAAACTGAACTAACTGGACAGTCTCTGCAAGGGCTCTTCATCTAGGGGTATTATGTCTTGAGAATTACACTTGGCCAGGAGTTGGTAGATGGAAAAACATCTTTTCAAAGTTAATGAGTTGTACTGAGGAATGAATGTAGTTCCTTCTCCACTGGGGCAAGGTTATCAGGTCCTTTACAGTCTTTGTCTCTGAGAAGGGATTAGGGTGTGTGCTCCTACTCAAGGAACCACCCAGAAAACCATCTCAGGCTGCTTTGTTCATGATCTTTTTGAAGCCCAGAGGGTGTGTCCTGAAAAAAGCAGTCTGCTTATGCCTAGAAAAGGGGGTCTGATCTCTGAGCTTATCTAGTCCTAGAGAATGGGGGTCTCCCTGTCTAGCCCTGAGTGGTGGAATCTTGTATCACAAATGATTTAAAATTCTTGGTCCAAAACAGCAATTACTTTTGCACCCACCTATTTTAGACCTACTTATCTGATTGTCCCGAAGAATAAATGAGACAATATGCTGGGCACTTAAAACAGTGCTTGGCCCACACACTAGGTACTAAAGTAAGTTATACTGTTAACTACAAGGATCATCATCATGTCGTCTATTTTAACAACTAAGTGATATAACACAAAAAAATCATTTTTATTTCCACTTTATAGAAACCAAGGTTTATACCTGTCTCAATATTCATAACAAGAAGGGAGAGATTTAAACTCCAGTTTTTTATTGTGTTTTTACTTTTTTTTTTCTTAATCTTTTCAGGAACTAGAGCCATAGCACAAACCCTGTTTTGAATACACAACAATGACATCATTTGAGTTTGTGGCTCTAAATCCTAAAACTATAATACATTGTTTTCTAGATTTAATATGGGCTAATTAAGAGATCTTTCTGGGGGATATGCCTCTTCTCTTGATTACTTCTCTAGGCAAGACTGACTGACTCCACTGGTCCAAACCCTCTATCACATTTAAAACTCATTTGTATTCCCTTCCTTCAGTACTTTATTGTATCTCTTCAGACAGTCCTTCAAATAGTAAAACAAGTATTACCAGTCATAACCATGTCCCAGAATATGCAGCTAATTTTGCAGAAAATCCCTGAGGCTTTTCACCAAAGTCTACAGCATTTTCTTCTTTGTTCATACTCCTTACAAAAATAATAAAAATGAAATAACCACCAGAATTTTAACACCAACAATATTGTCTTATTCAATCTTCTTTTCCTTGCCTTACCTCTAACTAGTGAATCTTCCCCCTTAATAGATGAAGAAACTCAGCACCAAAAATTGCTGGGAGAATGGAGATTGAAGACCCCATTCTTGGCAAAGGAAAGCACCCCCAGAAAAAGAGGAAAACTAAAACGTAAGCTGAGTGAGTTGGAACAAAGAAAAGTCAGCTAGTTTACATTTAAGCTAGCCATTGCTATCAAGATTCTTGCCTTTTCTGAAATTCATAGTCTGTTGGGGATGCATCTTACAAACACCCTGCTGGGTCTGTGCACACTCTGAGATTAATGGCCATAGAAGAGGCTATCACAGGGCAGCATCTGTGGCTCAAGGAATAGGGTACAAGCCCCATATACCAGAGGTGGTAGGTTTGAGCCCAGCTCTATACAAAACTGGAAAAAAAAAAAAAAAGGCTATTACAAGTCTTCTGGAGTGTTTCCTGCAGAAGACTTGTTCTTTGCATTAAACAGGCAAAGTAGATACCCATTGTGGAGATTTGCATTTGCCTGGGGCAGAGACCAAGGGAGTAGCTCAAGCTCTGCGATACAGGCAGAAGAGCTTAGTATCCCTTATTACAGAGGAAAATCCTCTGTAGTGATGATGGGAGGAAAATGCCTCCCTCTAACTGATCCCTCAGAAGAGATTAATGCAGGTGGCATTTTACTCCACAGAGAACCAGCAGAGCTTAACACCTCCCTAGAAATCTTTATGTGTGACCTCAAGGAGGAGGCTCTCCCAATACAAGGCTCAGATTTCAGATTACTGAAGGCTATCCTTAAGGTTAATAATAATAAAAATAGGAGCTTATATGATCAATCTGAGAAACTGCTGCCACCTTTGTTCCCTCCCTCATCTTACCCTCTGGGCAAATAGACTTCAGTAAAATCAGAGTGGAGCAAACACTCTGGGCCATTGTCGGAATCCCACAATGGGAAATGGACCCCTGAGCTCCCACTTTTAATTCTAGTCTATGTCTCTTGTCTTTCTTTACTGTTGCTTCTAACTTTATATTCAGTCAATCATGCCTATTTTCACAGATCTCAGCAGATGCTGCTCTTGGGGTGGGACTCCGACAAAAAATGACTAATTTTCCAAAGCTACAGTCTAAAATGGAGTTAAGATAAACCTGGGAAATGCCATCCTTTCATTCTTTAGCCAGGAGAACACAGAACTTGACTTGTAAACCTAGAATATGCTGTGTCTATCCAATGTAACTCTCTGAAGTAATTCCAGAAGGTGATTCACCATTTCAGGGCCACACTGAGCACAAGAAAATGCTTTAACTTCTAAGAACTCTGTGTACAATGACAGGTATGGGAGCATAAGGCTAAATGCTCAATTCTTTTTTTTTTAGGGCCCATATGTCAGGTCTTTTGCAGATTATCCATCTACCTGAGTACTTAACCACTTATTCACTTGTTTATTTATCCATACATTTCATATACACCAAATTTCTGAGGTGGGGGAAATGTCAAAGGCCCACCAGTCCCCACTAACCCGTCCAACATCAACAGGGCTTCACCAGAATCTAATCTGAAAGATTTTTTTTTTTAAACTCTAGTGGAAACAGTCAAGAGTGAAATATACAAACTCAACTCAAACTGTCAAGTAATTGGGAACTTATTAACTGATGTAAATGAACAGTGCAAGGCAGAGCTGGAAGCAGTACCTGATTCATCCGGAACCTCTTCTTTCCAATCTTGTTTCTCCTTTGTTATGTGTTTGTGTCTGCATACATATTTGTGTCCTTCCAAATTCATATGTCGACATTAAAATCCCCATTGTGATGGCATTTGGAGATAGGGTCTTTGGAGGTAATAAGGTCACAGCTGTGGAGCTCTGATAATGGTATTAGTGCCCTAATAAGATGAAACAGGAAAGAACCGGGTTCCTTCTTAGCTCTGAGCTACGTTGAGGACACAGGAAGAAAGTGGCCACATACAAGTGGTTGATATCAGATCTGACCATGCTGGCATGCTGATTTCAGACTTTCCAGCCTCCGAAATTCTAAGAAATTAATTTCTGCTGGGTAAGCTGCCCAGTCTTATGACAGCAGCCCACCCCAACCAATGTAGCCCTCTTCTGCATTAGTTCCAGTCTTGACTGTCTTGCTGCCATGTGATTTTGTCATTACACCCAGAAACTCCAGGAAAAGGTCCATTATTTTAGTTATGTCAAAATAATGACAAATTTGGTATATATATATCGTGGAATACTACGATGGCTTTTGCAGCAACATGGATGAAACTGAGGCAATTATTCTAAATGAAATGTCTCAAGAATGGAAAAACAAACACCACATGTGCTCTCTAAGAACTGGGACGCGCAAACACAGGCACAAAAACACATGAAGTTCATAGGAAATCAAGAACGGGAGGGGGGGAAGAGCCATAGAATTGAACAATATTCTGGTGACAGGCACACTAAAAGCCCCAACTTAATCATTATAAAAGGTATCCCTATAATAAAAACATTTGTATCCCCTTAATATTCTGAAATTAAAACAGGAAGAAAACACAGTTCCCACCCTCAGGGAAATCATAACCTTTTGAAATAATCATATCAAAATTTTTTATTATATATTAATTTCCATTAAAAGTATATACACAAAATGAGCTATCAAAATACAATATCAAGGTATCAATTGTGTTCACAGATTTGGCTATGATTTTGTTACTGATTTTTCCCATTAAGTTTCCCATTAATGTCCAGTGGTAACATTTTAGTACACACAAATATAGGGGAAAAAAAACAAAGACCTCATTCCTAATTCTTGCTAAAATGACAGCCTTGCCTTCAATGCCTCTGAAGTCTGACAAGGAGTCCAGAGCTGAGGTAGTGCCTTTTGTCATGAACAGCCACTGCCTGATGTTTCTAAGCTGAGTTGGTAGCATTCACATGAAGAATTTGTTAACTTCATACGCTGCAATTTATTTTTTTGATATAGAATGCCACAACTACTGTTAAATTTCATACCAAGGCAAGTACTTATTTATTAGATAGGAAACTGCTTTCTTTAGAAAAAGTATTTCCCTCCTTTGCCACCTGGAAAGCATCGCAGTTTAATTGAACTAGTCAATCTGCTGTGAGCTCTTGAGAAATAATTTGTGTGAATAACTACCACCAAGAGCTCCCCCAAGGAACAGCTTTCATTAGGGCTGAAAACACTTTCTGATGATTCTTATAATTACCTTTTCCTGAATTACTGGCTCACAAGTATGGTTGTCATAAAGTGCTTGATGGATTTTTTTCATACCTATTGCCTTTTATAGCTCAAATTCCTATGACAGAGGAGAAATTTGTTTGGTAAAGACAATGTTTATTAAGAACTACTCACATGAAGGGTTTATTTAAAAGTTTACAAAACAAACCCTGAACAATACTCTTCTAGACTATAAAGGGACATGGCCCCAATTCATGCTTCTAAGTCCCTAAAGAATTTTCTCTGACATGTAAGATGTATTTTTGTTTCAGAGATGTAAGCCTATAGGCATGTGGAGGAAGAATCCTCAGAACCAAAACTAGAGATCTGGGTTTGAGTTCTGGCTCCACCTTAAGTATAAGGTTAAGGATGGGGTAATAAAACCTAATCCTTCCCATGGATTATGATGAAGATTTGTTAATGTTGTGTGGAGGGAAACACCAAGCATCATGTGTGACATATAGAAAGTGATCGTATGTGTTAGGTGAATCTCAATGGTAAAGAAGTTGAGTTACGGGTCGTGCCTGTGGCTCAAAGGAGTAGAGTGCCGGCCTCATATGCCGGAGGTGTGGTGGGTTCAAACTCAGCACCAGCCAAAAAAAAAAAAAGTTGAGTTACATCTTCTAACTTGCACATATTTGCTATTTGCATGGCAAGAGCTCATTAACACTATAGTTACTTGATATTATAATAGATGCTTGACCTTAATAAAAAACGTGAGGCTCTGTGCCAATGTGTGGAGAGGCATAAGACATGTGTATTTACATCATGTAAAAACAGAGATACAAGGATCCCTTAAACAGAGATGAACAAGGATCCCTTAAATCTTCCTGGAGAAATAAAAAAAATAGTCGCAGAGAAGACAACACATGAACTGAGGCATAAATAATAAATAGGAGTTCTATCAGATGGACCAGAGTTCAAATAAGGTGAGGAGAGACCTGTAGACAGAGGACAGAGCCTACACTAGGTGCAAGGGAAAATGGCCTGGTGAGACCATGAAAGCAGGTCAGTGTCACCAGGAAGAGCCTGCAGGCTCAAGAAAGCCAGCAAGTGAGGGATAAAGATCAGATTATGAAGGCTGTAGTATGCCTTACTAAGAACTTGGACTTCACCTTCCAGGCAAGTCTTTACTAAAGACTTACTAAGTCTCGGAATAACTAGTGTACCTTCTGAAAAAAATAGATTCCATGGAATTACTTTGGAAAAATTTTAAATTAGTAAGACTAGAGTTGAGCCAAGATAAGTAAACAAACATACATACAAGGTCAGACAATTAAGTTTACAAACTCATCCTAGAAAAAGTGCTACAAACCTCATTGCTGAATATCACTATGGTCACCTTTGAAGTACTCCCCTAGTATTTTATTCATAAAATATTTTATAATTTTTCATTAAATTTATTTTTATAAATTGCATAAGTATACTGATTTAATAAATATGATCTTTTTGAAATTATATTTCTTATTCATTTTTTGCTCACATTTGTATTTGCTGTTATAAATTCATACTCAATCTTAAATTTCGATACAATAGTTCTGAGGTCTTAGTTCTTGGTTATAGAATTAACCAAAGGTTTTGGACCAGGAATGTTCAACTTGCCTAGATAAACTGAAAGAAAGCAATATTTAGGAAACTTTGTATCACTATAAAGCCCTTCTCAAAATTTCTTTTCAGGTTCTTCCCTCCTTTTCTGACATTTGGCTTTAATTATTAGTAATATTTCCTATTATACTACACACCTAAATTTGTGCACACACTGGTAAAAGATAGATTTCACATTACTTAAGAACAACGACTAAGGAGGACTAGTTTCCCTCTGTCTTCAGAGGTCCTCAAACTGCGGCCCGTGGACCACATGCAGTGGTGTGATTATATTTTTTTACTTCAAAACAAGATATGTGCAGTGTGCATAGGAATTTGTTAGTAGTTTTTTTTTTTTAAACTATAGTCTGGCCCTCCAACAGTCTGAGGGACAGTGAACTGGCCCCCTGTTTAAAAAGTTTGAGACCCCTGGAATGAAAGGCATGGAAGCTGAAAGCATTAACATCCAGATAGCTGCATGTGCAGAAAAGATAGAAATAAGTTGCCTTGCCAGCCCCAAAGAGCTAGGTTCTGTTTAAACCTGCTGACAGCTCTGAAGCAGGAAACAGGAAGTAGACCACAGGTTCATCCCTTAAAAAACCACTATGAACCAGGTTGCAACTCTTCACCTTTTAGAGAGCAAGCAGGAGGTGAGCTAAGAAAAAGGTGGACAGAAGAGGCAGGTCTGATGCAGAGAGAATGGGCCAAAATTTTTCCTCCTTCTTACCCTGGACAATGGAATTTTTTTTTTTTTTTTTTTGCCAGAGTTGGGTTTGAACCCACCATCTCCAGTAGGCCAGTGCCCTATTCCTTTGAGCCACAGGCACCGCCCGACGCTGGAACTTATTTTGATTGACAAGCTGTCATTCATTATTTAAGCATGACTTCCCCCTTGAGCATGACTGCAGTGTAATGAGTCCTTTGTTATTCTAAGAGTCTTGCTGTATATAACCTTTCCTTTGGCCAACTCCCGTAGCATTTCCACAGGTACTGTTCACAGACTCATCAGCCATGCAGTTGTTGCCACTATCAAGTATGGATTTATATTTAATCATCTTTCTGCTCATTTATACCAAAAATATATATCACATACATACATTATAAAATAAAATTAAGTATTTTTGATTAGTAGGTCATTAATAAATATTTATCAAATGAATGAAAAGATCCTTAAATGAATTATTGCTGGTTTAAAGCACTTGGCTTGATGGCCTAACATTCTAACGTGTATTTATATTCCTGATCAAATCATTCTTTTTCTCCTTTACCCCAACTCACACCCAGTAATATATAGAGCTACTGGAAGACAGGACAAAGGACAGATATATTTAGGAATACAAGAAGTCAGAGTCGTAACAAAAGATTTCCATTGCCTGGACCCTCGGGTACAAGGAACCATGGTAAGTTATCTCATGGATCTTTACACTATCCTGATGACACAGGTAGGGTATGATTGTATTTCTTTTCCAAAGGACCTAAAAATCAAATGAAAGTGACAGACTTACCCAGGGTTGAAGAGCCAATAAGTGATACAGCCAAGCCACGTATCCAATGCCAACTCCAGTTTAGCACACAGCCAGGCTTCATTTTACCCAAGGCCTGCTCAGACTTTAAATCCAGAGCTCAATCCACCAAGTAAGTCCAAGAAAAAACCAAAGGACAGTTGTTCTTTAGTTCTTGGCTGCATTATAGCCCATCTGTTAGGGCCTAGCTGAGCGCTGATGATAGCTGGTTAGCTGTTTATGCTAAAGAGTCCAGCTGGGAGCTTGTTCTCATCAGTAAGAGAAGTACTTAGCTGCCAAACCCACAACTGCACCTCGTTTTCATTTGATATTCTTAATTAAGATTTATTTTACTTCAAAATAAGATATGTGCAGTGTGCATAGGAATTTGTTCATAGTTTTTTTTTTTTAAACTATAGTCCGGCCCTCCAACAGTCTGAGGGACAGTGAATTGGCCCTCTGTTTAAAGTTTGAGGATGCCTGCATAGAGGGTAGGTTCTGAAATGATCTTGCTCCTAAAAAGATAAATCATACAGCCTTTTACCCATGTGTATGGCTAGGGTGCAGCATCAGGGCACAGAACAGCGTTGGTGAGAATGCTTTCCCCAGAGGGGTGGGGAACCTGCATATGGCCCTCCAGATCCCCTAATGTGGCCCTTCAACTGAATTCATGCTTCATGGAACAAATTCCTTTACTGAGAAGATTTGTTCTGTAAAATTTGGATTCAGTAAAAAGGCCACAGGTTTCTGGCCCAAGGCCCATAGGACCACCTGGGGTACTGGTTAAAAATGTAAATTCCAGTAGTTCCTGGGTGCAGATCAAAAAAATCTTCATCTTTAACAAGCGCTGCAATTGATTCTGATACAGGCGCTTGAACAGCACCTTATAAACTAAACACAGCCCAAATCTATAAAAAGAGATGTTAAAATATATATATTATATATAAAGAGATGTTAACATTCATTTAAATAACAATAGACTTATAAATAATATGGAATTACGTTCAACAGAGAAGCTATGGGTGCAGTCATATTAATAGCTATAAAGCCCTATAATCAACAGGACCACAGTGATGATGCAAATGCAAGGTCAACTTTTTGCCTAAGAAATTTAGGGAGGATCCATGAGCTTTCTCTTTTTGACATCATTTTTGCAATTTTACCTCCACAGTTCTGTGCAATGCAGTACATTAAGTACATCTCCAGCACCTACCACAAGCTGGTGCCTAAATCTCTTCCCTCCCTTGCATCAAGCTTAGTAAGGAGACAGATACAGATTTATATAAATAATCTGTAAATAATCACAGTGCAGCAGTGAATATGATCATGAAAAACCAATATGATAATAAAGAAGGTGATTAAAATTTTCAATCATTAGAATAAATCTTTGCAGCCTACTATAGAGAGGAGCTCTCTGAAAGACGAGAACACAAATTGGCATTGTCCTTGGTATCCATACGTTCAGTAAATATTAAATGGATCAACATTAAATATTAAATGGACTATCTAATTAACTGCATAACTCATCACAAATTGTTTTGCTTAATTAATTTTCAATTTTTATTTGTAATCCCCTATTTTGCAAACAATATATATTATGGGACCACCTACTTAGACGTACTTATACACACTGCCAAAAGTGGTATTTGAGGTTTTCCTCTAGGGCTGTGTAATGCAAGTGCTGTGATTTGGACAAATCGGAGAGCAACTCAGGCATGGAGGTCAGGTGCAATATGCTTTATTTAGTTTATTGTAGCTGGTGAGCTACATGGGAGATCCACCCTTATCCCACTCCTGGTGGTGGGGAGCTGAGCTACACAGGCAGTCTGCAATTTACAAACCACACAAGGGGAAGGTCCTATACACTTTTATACCCAGGGGTAACAATAGAAGCAAGGTGCCAAGCTGCAGTGACATAAGCTCGGCATCACAGCATACAATTACAGTTATCTAGGAAAGACATTGGGATTTCTGGTAGCACTGTAGATGAGAAAGCCTGAACAATGTTGTCTGGTCCTATAGCCTCCATGGAGAAAAGTCTGAAAACTGCTACCAGGAAATGGGAGAGAAAGAACAAAGATAAAGAAAGAGTAGAAAGTACAGAGTAAGCTGGTAGAAATAAATGTGAACATATAAATCACTACACTAAACATAAGACGGACTTGCTTCTGCTTCCAGCCAGGATAGAGTGAGAGTATTACTGGGTTTACTTTATCCACCTCAAATAACTAGAAAACTTTCGCAAACCAGCATGAAGAGTAAACAAACCAGAGTGGGAATGGTGGGGAACTGAGAAAATAAATTACACAAGAAACATAGATTACATGAAAGACAAAGAGATGGGATCAGAAAGTCTGACACAGCTGATAACTACAGCCAGCACAGAACAGCGTGAACAGCTTTATTTATACAGTACCTAAATAAGGTTGCTTATATTAACAATGCTGTAAATCAGCAAGGAAAGTGAGTGGGAATGTTTTTGTCTTACAAGGCTGAGGGGAAGTAACAGGATAAATAAAAGGAGTTTTATCATAAACAATATTCTTAAGGATGTGGATCTTAGCACATGGGTGAAGATTAACTTTACAGAAAGCAGGCTATTAGCTATTAGGCAAAAGATAGGAAAGTATGCAGAAGCTATGTGACTTCTGGCAGAGGGAGCAAGGAGAAGGAACTATTGTTGTTTTAGGAAAAGAGGAGAAGCAGTTGGGGGTCATTCCTTGACACACCTCCCAGTCTGTGGGGGTCTTACTGCCTCACAATCTGTACTCCACAGAAAACCAGGAAAAAAACATAAAACTATGGTTATCAAACATCAGCTAAGAAGGGAGAAGGAAAACAGTGTTGCACCAGGTTACTGCATACAGACAAGTTTTATACTGTATGTTGGACAAGAAAAGGAAAACCAAACAGAACCCTTTGGTCCTAATGAGTTGGAAAAGGGGAAATTGAAGTTTAGTGGAGTCACAGTGGCTAGAAATTGTGGGGAAGAGTACCATAGAGGAGAGAGCTAGACAGAAAAGAGAAAGCTCCAGAGATCTGCAGGAAGGACTCTTTGAGACTTTGGCTGAGTATTGATGTGCATGTATATGAAAGGCAAGAGAATATGGTGATAGGATCCAAGGTGAGGCCTTTGGCCATATATAAGAGCCACAATGTCATATACTTTGTCCCAGGAATCCTACTTCTGAAATTGTTATGTACTTCCACATAGCTGAGCTGCACTGCACTAGTAATGATTAGGAAACATTGGGAGAAGTTTGTCTGAAAATTAGGTAACAATTCTGTAAACTGGGTTATATAATTGAAGTATAACCTGGGGTCCTTGAAGTCAATGAATTGTTGAACCCTACAGCTTTACACTAAATTTTAAGGATATATATAGTTTGGGGGTTATATATATTAGTGGTTTTTAATCCTTGACACATTAGAATAATCTGGTGTCCCTAAAAATTTCTGGTTCCTGGGCCCCTCTCTTATGTAACCAAATTTGAATTTCCAAAGATGAGGCCTGGGCAATGACCTTTTTGAAGTCCCCATGTTATTCTAAAGCACACTGAGGAATGAGAATCACCAGTAAAGAAAGTTTGTCGTAGTTACCCATTTCTTAAAAGGATTTTATTTAAAACTTAAGAATTACATTTGCAAGTAAAAATATGTAATGATTAAAAATGCCTATCACAAAAATTATGTAAATGTGGGTAAATACAATGTTCAAAAACAAATGCCAAACTGCGTGTATACAGTAATAACTACTTAAAGAATAGGTATATAGGTAAAAATGCTAGAAGGAATTATGGCAAAATAGTGCCAAGAATGGTTTTAATCACTCATGATATTTGTTCTTTGTTCTCTAAATGTTCTGATTGGTAGTTGGGATGGGGGATGTCTCTGAAGGTCACACACCATGTGGTGGGTAGACACCCTACCTGATTGCCCTCCTGAGGGCCCTCTAGTATCCTTAGCCTCCTGACATCTTCCCTTCAAACTCAGGATGCACTGAGTCCTAGTTCAGCCTGCACCAATCAGAGTGCTATCTTGTTAAAACTGAAGAATAGGATGGCCTCACTGAAGGGTTCCCTTCAGGGTGTCTGCCTCTAACCTCGGCCCTACCAGCATGGCTTATAATCTTTGAGACCTCTCAAATCAGAGATTTCAGATCCAACATTTCTTTGGAGTCAATTTTGTAGAATAGTGATGCTTCTTCCCTGAAGAGGCCCAAATTGAAAGATGAACATTTGAGATCTTAAACTCTTTGCCCAGAAAATGTGGAAAGTCTCTTTGTGTAGAAACTAGAAAATAGCTGATGTTAGCTAACCATAGCAAGGCACGGAGCATGCAACTTTTAACTACTATAAGACTAATGAACTGATGATGACCTCTTTCCTATGGACCCTAGGAAACCGCAGTCTTTCTTCTTTTCCAGAAGTTAGATAATAACCCCTATTGTTCCTTCTTTTAATTTCATAAAATGGCAAATCCCTGTAGTCTTTAGTGACTAGCCAAGTAAACAATTATAGGAGATTGCTGAATCCAGCAGTTTTGGCCCAGTAGATTTGAGGATGAGAATGAGCATATTCAGTTTTTCATTCTTCAAAAAAAGTCAATCAAACTCCTACTGTTTTTGTAAGGTCATTGAATACCTCCTACAAGTTTCTTCTAGAATTGTAGTTGGGAAGGTTCTTTTTTTTTTTTTTTTTTTTTTGTAGAGACAGAGTCTCACTTTATGGCCCTCGGTAGAGTGCCGTGGCCTCACACAGCTCACAGCAACCTCCAACTCTCGGGCTTAAGCGATTCTCTTGCCTCAGCCTCCCGAGTAGCTGGGACTACAGGCGCCCGCCACAGCGCCCGGCTATTTTTTGGTTGCAGTTTGGCCGGGGCCGGGTCTGAACCCACCACCCTCGGTATATGGGGCCGGCGCCTTACCGACTGAGCCACAGGCGCCGCCCGTTGGGAAGGTTCTTAAAACAGCAGTCTGAGACCAGCAGTTATTGGTCAGATCTCCTTTGGCTGCAAATGGCAGAAACTTCTCTAACTAGAAAGGGCTCTCAAACTAGCTTATGTGAAAAAACCACCACCCCCCAAATGGGAGAAGGCACAATTGAATTGCTCATGTAACTACCCTGTTTCCCCCAAAATAAGACAATGTCTTATTTTAAGGTGTGCTCCCAAAGATGCGCTAGGTCTTATTTTCAGGGGACGTCTTATCTTTCCTGTAAGTAGGTCTTATTTTCAGAGGATGTCTTATTTTTGGGAAAACAGGGGATTAAAAGTCTAAGACCAGAGGGCACCCCCTCCCTGTCTGCCGGACAAAATGCCCCCACCACCCCACAAGAGGCACTGGGGGCGCACCAAGCCACCCACACACCCCCAGCCAGAGACTCTGCCGGGCAATGACACCCACTGGGCCTCTGCCCACCCTGGCCAGGAACTCTGGGAGCCGCGCAACTCGTGTCCTCCCTCCTATACCCTCCTTGCCTTGGCACCAGCCCCGCCTGTCTGGTCAGGGATTCTGGAAGTTGTGTGACCCACACCTTCCCTAAAGAGCTCTCCTCCTGGCCAGACACTGCTAGAGCCCTGGGTTCTCTGTGCCAAAGTCACCAGGAGCCAGGTACTCCCAGAACCGTGTGCACCATCCCCCGCCCTGTTGCTGGATCCAGGTGTGCCACACTCCGGAGCTGGTCCCATAGCCAGAAGTCCTTGTCTGGGGCAGTCCCAGAGGAGCTACACAGGGTCACTCTCTACAAAGATCCAGCAACAATAGAGTGATCCTGCTGGGGTCTAATCTTAGAGAGACACCTCCCCAACTCTGAGGATGGCCAGAGGTAACAGTGAAAAACAATAATGGGGTGAAATCAACAGAAAAACTCCAGCAATATGAATAATCAGAGTAGATCAACTCCCCTAAGGAACAACAAAGCAGACACAGCACAAGATCCCATGCATATACAAACGTCTGAGAGGTCAGAAATCGAATTCAGAATCTGAATAGCAAATAAGATCGAATTAGAATTTCAAGCAGCAATCCAAAAGACTCAAGAATTCAACGAATTCAAAGACAAAAATGACCAAATATTTTGACACATTGAGACAAGAAGTTGCAGCCCTCAAAGATCTGAGAAATACAGTAGAATCCCTCAGTCACAGAATGGAGCAATGTCTTCTGACATTGAAGACAAAGCTTTAGAATGCTCCCAAACTTTCAAAGAGGAAGAGAAATGGAGGGCAAAAACAGATCACTCTCTCAGAGAGCTCTGGGATAATTCGAAAAAAACCAATATTCACCTTATAGGGATTCCCGAAAGCGACGAAGTGGCTTCACATGCACAGAATCTCTTCTTCATGAGATTATGAAAGAGAACATTCCAGACATGCCAAGAGATTCTGAAATTTAGATAGCAGACAGTTTCAGAATTCCAGCATGACTCAACCCGAATAAGACATCCCCCAGACACACCATAATCAATTTCACTAAAGTTAATATGAAGGAAAAAATTCTGAAAGCAGCTAGATGTAAAAAAACCATAACCTACAAGGGGAAGAATATTAGAATAATGCAGATCTCTGCTGAAAACTTTCAAGCTAGAAGAGGACAGTCATCAACTTTTATTCTCCTAAAACAAAATAACTTACAACACAGGATCCTGTATCCAGCTAAACTGAGCTTCATTTATGATGGAGAAATTAAATACTTTAATGACATTCACATGTTGAAGAAATTTGCCATAACTAAACCAGCTCTCCAGGATACTCTCAGACCTATCCTCCATAATGACCAGTGTAATCCTCCACCACAAAAGTAAATTCACCCAGAAACTTTTGATCAAATTCCAACTTCCACAGTTGTAAAAGATTAAAAATGTCCACCGGACTTACAAAAGGCTTATTAATATTCTCAATTAATGTGAATGGTTTAAATTGTCCTCTAAAGAGGCATAGGTTGGCTGACTGGAAACAAAAACTCAGGCCTGATATCTGCTGCATACAATAATCACATCTTACATTAAAAGACAAATACAGACTCAAGGTTAAGGGATGGTCATCTATATTTCAGGCAAATGGAAAGCAGATAAAAGCAGGTGTTGCAATCCTATTCACAGATACAATAGGCTTTAAACCAACCAAAATAAGGAAGGACAAGGATGGACACTTCATATTTGTTAAAGGTAATACTCAATATGATGAGATTTTAATTATTAATATTTATGCACCCAACCAGAATGCTCCTCAATTTATATGGGAAACTCTAACAGACATGAGCAACTGGATTTCCTCCAGTTCCATAGTAGTCGGAGATTTTAACACCCCTTTAGCAGTGTTGGATAGACCCTCCAAAAAGAAGATAAGCAAAGAAATTTTACATTTAAACTTAACCATTCAACACCTGGATTTAACAGACATCTACAGAACATTTCATCCCAATAAAACTGAATACACATTCTTCTTCTTTTTTTTTTTTGGATTTTTTTTTTAATTAAATCATAGCTGTGTACATTGATACGATCATGGGGCATCATTCACTAGCGTCAGAGACCGTTTACCAAGTTGAATACACATTCTTCTCATCAGCCCATGAAACATTCTCCAAAATGGATCACATCCTAGGTCACAAGTCTAACCTCAGCAAATTTAAATAAATAGAAATTATTCCTTGCATCTTCTCAGGCCATCATGGAATGAAAGTTGAACTAAATGACAACAGGAATCTGCATACTCATACAAAAACATAGAAGCTAAATAACCTTATGCTGAAGGATAGATTGGTCAGAGATGAGATTAAGAAGGAAATTACCAAAATTTTAGAACAAAATGACAATGAAGACATGAATTATCAGAACCTCTGGGATACTGCAAAGGCAGTCCTAAGAGGGAAAATTTATTGCACTGCAAGCTTTCCTCAAGAGAATGGAAAGACAGAAAGTTAACAACTTAATGGGACATCTCAAGCAACTGGACAAGGAAGAACATTCCAACCCCAAATCCAGCAGAAAAAAACCAATAATCAAAATTAGAGTTGAATTAAATTAAACTGAAAACAAAAGAATTATACAACAAATCAATAAATCAAAAAGTTGGTTCTTTGAAAAGGTTAATAAAATAGATATACCTTTGGCTAACCTAACTAGGAAAAAAACAGTAAAATCTCTAATTTCATTAATCAGTAATGGTAAAGAGGCTATAACAAAAGACCCCTCAGAAATTCAAAAAATTCTTAATGAATATTACCAGAAACTTTACTCTCAGAATGTGAAAATCTGAAGGAAATTGACCAATATTTGGAAGCATGCCACCTACCAAGACATAGCCAGAATGAAGTGGAAATGTTGAAAATGCCTATATCAAGTTTTGAAATAGCATCAACTATACAAAATATCCCTAAAAAGCAAAGCCTGGAACCAGATGGCTTCATGTCAGAATTCTACAAAACCTTTAAAGAAGAACTAGTGCCTATATTACTAAACCTCTTCCAAAATATAGAAAAATAAGGAATAGTACCCAACACATTCTATGAAGCAAACATCACCTTGATCCCTAACCCAGGGAAAGACCCAACAAGAAAAGAAAATTATAGACCAGTATCAGTAATGAATATTGATGTCAAAATACTCAATAAGATCCTAACAAACCGAATACAACAAGACATCAAAAAAATTATACACCATGACCAAGTGGGATTTATTCCAGGATCTCAAGGCTGGTTCAATATACATAAATCGAAAAAATGTAATTCAGCACATAAACAAACTAAAAAATAAAGACCACATGATTCTCTCAATTGATGCAGAATAAGCTTTTGATAATATCCAGCATCCTTCATGATCACAACACTTAAGAAAATTAGTATAGAAGGGACATTTCTTAAACTAATAGAGGCCATCTACAGCAAACCCACAGCCAATATCATATGGAATGGAGTTAAATTGAAATCATTTCCACTTACATCAGGAACCAGGCAAGGTTGCCCATTGTCTCCATTGCTCTTTAACATTGTAATTGAAGTTTTAGCCATTGCAATTAGGGAAGAAAAGGCGATCAAGGGTATCCACATAGGGTCAAAAGAGATCAAACTTTCACTCTTCACAGATGATATGATTGTATATCTGGAAAACACCAGGGATTCTGCTACAAAACTTTTAGAAGTGATCAAGGAATACAGCAATGTCTCAGGCTGCAAAATCAATACCCATAAATCTGTAGCCTTTATATATACCAACAATAGCCAAGCCAAAAAAAAAAGTCAAGGACTCTATTCCTTTCACAGTAGTGCCAAAGAACATGAAATATTTGGGAGTTTACCTGACAAAGGACGTGAAAGATCTCTATAAAGAGAACTGTGAAACATTAAGAAAAGAAATAGCTGAAGATGTTAACAAATGGAAAAACATACCATGCTCATGGCTGGGAAGAATCAACATTGTTAAAATGTCTGGACTACCCAAAGCAATATATAATTTTAATGCAATTCCTGTTAAAGCTCCATTGTCATATTTTAAAGATCTCAAAAAAAGAATACTTCATTTTATATGGAATCAGAAAAAACCTCCAATAGCCAAGACGTTACTCAGAAATAAAAACAAAGCAGGAGGAATCACACTACCAGACCTGAGACTGTACTATAAATCGATAGTGATGAAAACAGCGTGGTACTGGCACAAAAACAGAGAGGTAGAAGTCTGGAACAGAATAGACAACCAAGAGATGAATCCAGCTACTTACCATTATCTGATCTTTGACAAGCCAATTAAAAACATTCAGTGGGGAAAAGATTCCCTATTTAACAAATGGGGCTGCGTGAACTGGCTAGCGACCTGTAGAAGACTGAAACTGGACCCACACCTTTCACCCTTAACTAAGATAGACTCTCACTGGATAAAAGATTTAAACTTAAGACATGAAACTATAAAAATACTTGAAGAAAGTGCAGGGAAAACTCTTGAAGGAATCAGCGTGGGTGATTATTTTATGAGGAGGACTCCCCAGGCAATTGAAGCAGTATCAGAAATACACTACTGGGACCTGATCAAACTAAAAAGGTTCTGGACAGCCAAGAACATAGTAAGTATAGCAAGCAGACAGCCCTTAGAATGGGAGAAAATATTTGTAGGCTATACCTCTGACAAAGGTTTAATAACCAGAATCCACAGAGAACTCAAACTATTAGCAAGAAAAGAACAAGTGATTTCATCTCAGGGTGGGCAAAGGACTTGAAGAGAAACTTCTCTAAAGAAGACAGGCGCACAGCCTTCAGACACATGAAAAAATGCTCATCATTCTTAATCATCAGAGAAATGCAAATGAAAACTACTTTGAGATATCACCTAACTCCAGTAAGATTAGCCCACATAACAGAATCCCAAAACCAGAGATGTTGGCATGGATGTGGAGAAAAGGGCACACTTCTACACTGCTGGTGGGAATGCACACTAATTCGTTCCTTTTGGAAGGATGTTTGGAGAATACTCAGAGATCTAAAAATAGACCTGCCATTGGATCCTATAATTCCTTTACTAGGCTTATACCCAGAAGACCAAAAATCACAATATAACAAAGACATCTGTACCAGAATGTTTATTGCAGCCCAATTCATAATTGCTAAATCATGGAAGAAGCCCAAGTGCCCACTGACCCATGAATGGATTAATAAATTGTGGTACATGTATACCATGGAATATTATGCAGCCTTAAAGAAAGATGGAGACTTTACTTCTTTCGTGTTTACATGGATGGAGCTGGAACATATTCTTCTTAGCAAAGTATCTCAAGAATGGAAGAAAAAGTATCCAATGTACTCATCCCTACTATGAAGCTAATTTATAGCTTTCCCGTGAAAGTTATAACCCAGTTATGACCTAAGAATAGGGGGAAGTGGGAGAGGGAGGGGAGAGGGGGAGGATGGACGGAGGGAGGGTGATTGGGGGGATTACACCTGCCATGCATCTTAGAATGGGTACAGGCAAAATTTACTAAATGCAGAATACAAATGTCTTCATACAATAACTATGAAAAAGCCATGAAGGCTACATTGAACAGTTTGATGAGAATATTTCAGATTGTATATGAAACCAGCACATACAATGTACCCCTTGACTGCACTAATGTACACAGCTATGATTTAATAATTAAAAAAAAAAAAACCCTGGGGAGGCGGAGCAAGATGGCAGCCGAGTAACAGCTTCCTTGCATCTGGGCACCGTGAGTCTGGGGAGATAGGACTCCAGGCATCTCTGGCTGGTGGGAACTGCCTATCATCACTCCTATGAGGATACAGGGAGTCAGCGAGAGACTTCTGGACCCCAAGAGGAGGACTAAAACAGTGGAAAACCGGCAAGTGGTCGCGTGTGTTCAACCCGTCTAAACCCGCCCACGACTGTAAGTTCAGTAGCAGCGAGACTGCAAACCAGAAAGGCCTTACCTGTGAACTCTTTTGATGTCCTTGGACTTGGCACTGAGTTGAACTGCCTTGGGGAAGGCCTGAGTGGGAGTGCGGAGAACTTTGGCCGTTGTCTAGGGCCCCAGTCTGAGCCGCTGAGCCAGACGGAGCTAATAGTGTTTGGCGGTGGGTCACACGGATCCATTGTCAGTGATCTGCCCCGGCAAGCTCCGCCCTCAGGGTAGCAGAGCTAGAAACGGGTGGGAGCTGGTAACCCAGCAACCAAGTAGCCTAAGGGTGGGGTCTGAGCCGCCTTGCAGCCCTAACCCTCAGGGGCAGAGTGAGACCAGTTTTGGCACACTGAGTAAGTGGATAGCCACTTCAGCAGTGATTCCAGCGAGAAAGCTGGGAAAGCTTCTGCTCAGCAAGTTTACAAGTTCAAAGTGCCTTTTAAGTGGGCTGAAGAGAGATTTAGGGTGTCTACCTGCTGGGGTTTGAGAAATCAGCAGCCTCCAGTCGTATCAGAACTGTGACTAACATCTCATACCCCAAAAGACCACGTGTTGCCCAGACAATATTCAACAACATATACAAACTGCTTTGTTTTTGGTTGTGTATTTTTTTTTTCTTTTTTTTTTTTGTTTGGTTGGGTTTTTTTGTTTGTTTATTTTGACGTTGTTGATGTTCTTTTGTTTCTTAATTTCAATCTTTTCCATACAGATCCCTTTTTCTTTCTCAATTTTTCTAGTTTAATTATAATTTCCCATTGCTGCCTTTTTTAATAACTACAACTTCATTTTTGCTAGTGTTTCTACCGCTATCACTTGGTTTTTCACCCAATTTTATCGCCCTAAAGTTTTCTGTTTGCTTGTTTTAGTTTCATTTATAGCATTTTTGTCTTTCCTCTCTACTTGGTGGAGGTGGGGTACTGTGTCTGACCAGGTTAGCAAAGAGCTGCTGACCTCAAGGGAACCACCCAACTGGGCACCCAACCCCCAGAAGGTGGGGTTTTTTAAGGTTGTGTCAAAGTACCCTACTGTACACCTATATTGCCCTGTCTCCCTCTTTCTGTGCCTCTCTTCTTTTTGTCAATATTCCTTATCCCTACCCCCTCTCCTTTCTCTATCTTTCTTTTTTTTCTTATCACTCGGTCCTCCTTTCTTTCATCCCTTTTTTGCTCTTCAACCTTCTCACCTTTCTGGTCCTGTAACCCTTAGTCCACAGGCACAAGAACTTAAAGAGCAAGAGGAAGTGAAAGGAAAATTAGGGCAAGGAAACAGATAAAAGAAATCACTCATGAGGAAGAATCAGCAGAAAACTCCAGGCAACATGAAGAACCAGTCCAGAACAACCCCGCCAAGGGACCATGAGGTAGCTACTGCAGAGGATTCCACCTATACAGAAATGTTAGGAATGACAGAAAGGGAATTTAGAATACACATGTTGAAAACAATGAAAGAAATGATGGAAACAATGAAGGAAACTGCTAATAAAGTGGAAAATAACCAAAAGGAAATCCAAAAACAGAATCAAATCAGAGATGAACGATATGAAGAATATAAAAAGGATATAGCAGAGCTGAAGGAACTGAAACAGTCAATTAGGGAACTTAAAGATGCAATGGAAAGTATCAGCAACAGGTTAGACCATGCAGAAGAAAGAATTTCAGAGGTAGAAGACAAAGTTTTTGAGATAACTCAGATAGTAAAAGAGGCAGAAAAGAAGAGAGAGAAAGCAGAACGTTCACTGTCAGAATTATGGGACTTTATGAAACGTTCCAACATACGAGTTATAGGAATTCCAGAAGGGGAAGAAGAATGCCCCAGAGGAATGGAAGCCATACTAGAGAATATTATAAAAGAAAATTTCCCAAACATCACCAAAGATTCTGACACACTGCTTTCAGAGGGCTATCGGACCCCAGGTCGCCTCAACTCTAACAGAGCTTCTCCAAGACACATTGTGATGAACCTGTCCAAAGTCAAGACAAAAGAAAAGATACTGCAAGCTGCCAGGAGTAAGCGCCAGTTGACCTACAGGGGAAAATCCATCAGAGTGACCTCAGACTTCTCTAATGAAACTTTCCAAGCAAGAAGACAATGGTCATCCACCTTTAATCTACTTAAACAGAACAATTTTCAGCCCAGAATTCTGTACCCTGCTAAGCTAAGCTTCAAAATTGATGGAGAAATCAAATCATTTACGGATATACAAACATTGAGGAAATTCACCACAACAAGACCAGCTCTACAGGGAATACTTCAACCTGTTCTGCACACTGACCACCACAATGGATCAGCAGCAAAGTAAGAACTCAGAAATCAAAGGACAGAACCTAACCTCCACACTGATGCAAAAGACAAAACTAAGCAATGGACTCTCACCAAATAAGACGAATAGAATACTACCACACTTATCAATTATCTCCATAAATGTTAATGGCTTGAATTCCCCACTGAAGAGACATAGATTGGCTGACTGGATTAAAAAACACAAGCCATCCATTTGCTGTCTGCAAGAAACACACCTGGCTTCAAAAGACAAATGAAAGCTCCGAGTCAAGGGTTGGAAGACAATTTTTCAGGCAAATGGAATTCAGAAGAAAAGAGGAGTTGCAATCTTATTTTCAGATACATGTGGATTTAAAGCAACTAAAGTCAAAAAAGACAAAGATGGTCACTTTATATTGGTCAAGGGAAAACTACAACAAGAAGACATTTCAATTCTAAATATCTATGCACCAAATTTAAATGCTCCCAGATTCTTGAAACAGACCTTACTCAGTCTGAGCAATATGATATCTGATAATACCATCATAACAGGGGACTTTAACACACCTCTTACAGAGCTGGACAGATCCTCTAAACAGAAATTAAACAAAGATATAAGAGATTTAAATGAGACCCTAGAACAATTATGCTTGATAGACGCATATAGAACACTCCACCCCAAAGATAAAGAATATACATTCTTCTCATCACCCCATGGAACATTCTCCAAAATTGATCATATCCTGGGACACAAAACAAATATCAACAGAATCAAAAGAATTGAAATTTTACCTTGTATCTTTTCAGACCATAAGGCACTAAAGGTGGAACTCAACTCTAACAAAAATGCTCCACCCCATCCAAAGGCATGGAAATTAAACAATCTTCTGTTGAATAACAGATGGGTGCAGGAAGAAATCAAACAGGAAATCACTAACTTCCTTAAGCATAACAACAATGAAGACACAAGCTACCAAAACCTGTGGGATACTGCAAAAGCAGTTTTGAGAGGAAAATTCATCGCTTTAGATGCCTACATTCGAAAAACAGACAGAGAGCACATCAACAATCTCACAAGAGACCTTATGGAATTGGAAAAAGAAGAACAATCTAAGCCTAAACTCAGTAGAAGAAAAGAAATCTCCAAAATCAAATCAGAGATCAATGAAATTGAAAACAAAAGAATCATTCAGAAAATTAATGAAACAAGGAGTTGGTTTTTTGAAAAAATAAATAAAATAGATAAACCATTGGCCAGACTAACTAGAAATAGAAAAGTAAAATCTCTAGTAACCTCAATCAGAAATGATAAAGGGGAAATAACAACTGATCCCACAGAGATACAAGAGATCATCTCTGAATACTACCAGAAACTGTATGCCCAGAAATTTGACAATGTGAAGGAAATGGATCAATATTTGGAATCACACCCTCTCCCTAGACTTGGCCAGGAAGAAATAGACCTCCTGAACAGACCAATTTCAAGCACTGAGATCAAAGAAACAATAAAAAAGCTTCCAACTAAAAAATGCCCTGGTCCAGATGGCTTCACTCCAGAATTCTATCAAACCTTCAAGGAAGAGCTTATTCCTGTACTGCAGAAATTATTCCAAAAAATTGAGGAAGAAGGAATCTTCCCCAACACATTCTATGAAGCAAACATCACCCTGATACCAAAACCAGGAAAAGACCCAAACAAAAAGGAGAATTTCAGACCAATCTCACTCATGAATATAGATGGAAAAATTCTCAACAAAATCCTAGCCAATAGATTACAGCTTATCATCAAAAAAGTCATTCATCATGATCAAGCAGGCTTCATCCCAGGGATGCAAGGCTGGTTCAACATACGCAAGTCCATAAACGTTATCCACCATATTAACAGAGGCAAAAATAAAGATCACATGATCCTCTCAATAGATGCAGAAAAAGCATTTGATAAAATCCAGCATCCTTTTCTAATTAGAACACTGAAGAGTATAGGCATAGGTGGCACATTTCTAAAACTGATTGAAGCTATCTATGACAAACCCACAGCAAATATTTTACTGAATGGAGTAAAACTGAAAGCTTTTCCTCTTAGAACTGGAACCAGACAAGGTTGTCCTCTGTCACCTTTACTATTCAACATAGTGCTGGAAGTTCTAGCCAATACAATTAGGCAAGACAAGGAAATAAAGGGAATCCAAATGGGAGCAGAGGAGGTCAAACTCTCCCTCTTTGCTGATGACATGATCTTATACTTAGAGAACCCCAAAGACTCAACCACAAGACTCCTAGAAGTCATCAAAAAATACAGTAATGTTTCAGGATATAAAATCAATGTCCACAAGTCAGTAGCCTTTGTATACACCAATAACAGTCAAGAGGAGAAGCTAATTAAGGACACAACTCCCTTCACCATAGTTTCAAAGAAAATGAAATACCTAGGAATATACCTAACGAAGGAGGTGAAGGACCTCTATAAAGAAAACTATGAACTCCTCAGAAAGGAAATAGCAGAGGATATTAACAAATGGAAGAACATACCATGCTCATGGATGGGAAGAATCAACATTGTTAAAATGTCTATACTTCCCAAAGCAATCTACCTATTCAATGCCATTCCTATCAAAGTACCTACATCGTACTTTCAAGATTTGGAAAAAATGATTCTGCGTTTTGTATGGAACCGGAAAAAACCCCGTATAGCTAAGGCAGTTCTTAGTAACAAAAATAAAGCTGGGGGCATCAGCATACCAGATTTTAGTCTGTACTACAAAGCCATAGTGCTCAAGACAGCATGGTACTGGCACAAAAACAGAGACATAGACACTTGGAATCGAATTGAACACCAAGAAATGAAACTAACATCTTACAACCACCTAATCTTCGATAAACCAAACAAGAACTTACCTTGGGGGAAAGACTCCCTATTCAATAAATGGTGTTGGGAGAATTGGATGTCTGCGTGTAAAAGACTGAAACTGGACCCACACCTTTCCCCACTCACAAAAATTGATTCAAGATGGATAAAGGACTTAAATTTAAGGCACGAAACAATAAAAATCCTCAAAGAAAGCATAGGAAAAACACTGGAAGATATTGGCCTGGGGGAAGACTTCATGAAGAAGACTGCCATGGCAATTGCAACAACAACAAAAATAAACAAATGGGACTTCATTAAACTGAAAAGCTTCTGTGCAGCTAAGGTGACGATAACCAAAGCAAAGAGACAACCCACACAATGGGAAAGGATATTTGCATATTTTCAATCAGACAAAAGCTTGATAACCAGGATCTATAGAGAACTCAAATTAATCCACATGAAAAAAGCCAACAATCCCTTATATCAATGGGCAAGAGACATGAATAGAACTTTCTCTAAAGACGACAGACGAATGGCTAACAAACACATGAAAAAATGTTCATCATCTCTATATATTAGAGAAATGCAAATCAAAACATCCCTGAGATATCATCTAACCCCAGAGAGAATGGCCCACATCACAAAATCTCAAAACTGCAGATGCTGGCGTGGATGTGGAGAGAAGGGAACACTTTTACACTGCTGGTGGGACTGCAAACTAGTACAACCTTTCTGGAAGGAAGTATGGAGAAACCTCAAAGCACTCAACCTAGACCTCCCATTCGATCCTGCAATCCCATTACTGGGCATCTACCCAGAAGGAAAAAAATCCTTTTATCATAAGGACACTTGTACTAGACTGTTTATTGCAGCTCAATTTACAATCGCCAAAATGTGGAAACAGCCTAAATGCCCACCAACCCAGGAATGGATTAACAAGCTGTGGTATATGTATACCATGGAATACTATTCAGCCATTAAAAAAAATGGAGACTTTACATCCTTCGTATTAACCTGGATGGAAGTGGAAGACATTATTCTTAGTAAAGCATCACAAGAATGGAGAAGCATGAATCCTATGTACTCAATCTTGATATGAGGACAATTAATGACAATTATGGTTATGGGGGGGGAAACAGAAGGAGGGAAGGAGGGAGGGGGGTGGGGCCTTGGTGTGTGTCACACTTTATGGGGGCAAGACATGATTGCAAGAGGGACTTTACCTAACAATTGCAATCAGTGTAACTGGCTTATTGTACCCTCAATGAATCCCCAACAATAAAAAAAAAAAGAAAAAAAAAAAAACCCTAACAGAGTAGAAAAGTAGAGATAGGATGGTCTTTTCAATAAATTGGTCCAATGTCAGTTGTAAAAAAAAAAGTCCCAGAGCACTTTTCCCTACCAGATATCACATTTGTACTTCTTCTTTTGTACTATTTATAGATATAAACATATGCATGATGAAGTAAGGATTTTCTCTTTTATTCATACTGTCTCACTACTGCATACAACAGTACGTGGAATAGCATATCAATAATGTTTATTCAGAACTCACTTTTTAAAATAGATAGAAGACTTACACAAAGTGAAATGTACAGATCATAATTACACAGTTCAATGAATTTTGATAAATATATACCCATACAACAGTATTCTGTCAACATATAAAACATTCTCATGACCCTAGAAAGTTCCCCATTGTCCATTTCCAGTCAAAGCCCACTCTCACATTGGCAACTATTATTCTTATTCCTATTGCCATAGAGTACTTTTAACTTTCTTAAACTTTTTTTTTTTTTTGTAGAGACAGAGTCTCACTTTATGACCCTCGGTAGAGTGCCGTGGCCTCACACAGCTCACAGCAACCTCCAACTCCTGGGCTTAAGCGATTCTCTTGCCTCAGCCTCCCAAGTAGCTGGGACTACAGGCGCCCGCCACAACGCCCGGCTATTTTTTGGTTGCAGTTTGGCCGGGGCCAGGTTTGAACCCACCACCCTCGGTATATGGGGCTGGCGCCTTACCGACTGAGCCACAGGCGCCGCCCAACTTTCTTAAACTTTTTAAAAAATATATTTGTATATCAATAGATTTGGGGGTACAAGTACTTTTTGGTTACGTGGATGGATTGTATAGTAGTACTGTGTGGGTTTTAGTGTATCTGTCACCCAAATAGTGTGCATAGTACCCAATAAATAGTTTTTCTTCCCTCATCCTCTACCCCTCTGAGTCTCTAATGTTCACATTAGCACTCTGTATGACCACGCAGACCCTAGCTTAGCTCCCACTTATAAGTGAGACCATACCATATTTGGTTTTCCATTCCTGCATCACTTTACTTAGGATAATGCCCTCCAGTTCCATATAGGTTTTAGCAAAAGACGCTTAATCCTTTTCATGGCTGAGTAAAAAATATATATATATATCACATTTTCTTCATTCACTCCTCAGATGAGCACTTAGGTTGACTTCTTATCTTTGTAGTTGTTAATTGCACTGTGATATATATACAACAGCAGGTGTCTTTTTGATATAATGATTTCTTTGCCTTTGGGTAAATATCTAGTAATGGGATTGGTAAATTGCATAGTAGACTACTTTTAGTTGAGAAATCTCCAGATTAGTTTCTATAGACATTGTGCTAATTTATTTTCCCACCAACACTATATTCCTTTTCACCACATCTGAACCAATATTCATTGTTTTTTGAATTTTTAACGGTGGTCATTCTGACTGTAGTAAGGTGGAATTTCATTGTGGTTTTAATTTGCAAGTCACTGATGATTAGTGATACGGAGCATTTTTTCCATATGTTTGCTGGCCATTTGTATAGCTTATTTTGCATACTTTTTGCAAAATACTGGCCATTTGCATACTTTTTGAAGGGATTATTTGCTTTTTTCTTTCTTTCTTTAAGTTGCTTATAGATTCTGTATATAGTATTTCCCCCAGAACTCAAACAACTAAGAATCTGAAAGAAAAATCCAAGCAAATTTTGCCCAAAATATGAACACTGCTGGAATCTGAATGCCCATCACGTTGCTTGTGTGTTTTTGTGCACACGTTCCCCAGCGCTCTGGCCACTTAGGTGCTTTGTACAGTTTGTTGTCAGAAGCTGGAATGAAAGAATCTCATGTGATTTTTGCTGCTAATTTTCTGCTTTTGTGCCTGTTTTGTGGTGTTTTTTTGTATATAATAACAACTAAGTGTATTTGGCATGGATCCTAAAAAGTGTGCTGAAGAAAATAAGAGAAAAGTTAAGAAAGATCTTATTGCTAAGCATAAAAGCAGTACATGTGTGGCTGATCTCACTACTATGTTCAGGATGCCTAAATCAACTGTTCGTATGATTTCGACAAAAAAAGAAGAAGCTCTTAAAGCAGCTGATGTGGCAAAAGGAGTTACAACACTGACCTCTAGGAGATCGAAAAGTATGGAAAAACTCCTTTTAAGTTTGGATTAATGAAAAACAGCTGGCTGGTGTTGTGAGTTCTGAGAAGATAATTTGTGAGAAAGCTAAGGTCCTCCACAATGATTTAGTGCAGGGGTCTTCAAACTACGGCCCGCAGGCCACATGCAGCAGTGTGAATTGTATTTGTTCCCGTTCTGTTTTTTACTTAAAAATAAGATATGTGCAGTGTGCATAGGAATTTGTTCATAGTTTTTACTTTTAAACTATAGTCCAGCCCTCCAACGGGACAGTGAATTGGCCCCCTGTTTAAAAAGTTTGAGGACGCCTGATTTAGTGAAAGGCACGCCTGATACCAGGGCTGAAAAGGGGGAGTTTAAAGCCAGTAGGAGGTGGTTTGAGAACTCTAAGGAAAGGCCTGCTGTTCATAGTATTGTTATGCACAGAGAGGCTACCAGTTCTAATTTGGAAGCAGTAGAAAAGTTTGTAAAGGAAGTATGTTTCAAACCAACTGGACAATTGTGATGAAATAGACCTTCTTATTTTTAGGTTTTTATATTTTTGATTCTATTAATTCGTATTTTTATTCAAATATTATTTGCTAATATTTTACCTTAAAATTTAGTGTATTTACTGTTAAAATCATTTTGAAAATTCAAGTTTGTGAGGCCCAGGAATAAATTAATCCAGTTTCTACTATTTTAAAGGGGAAAAATTGTCTTGGAACTCAAATGATTTGGAACTTGAATGGGGTTTTGGAACGGATTAAGTTCGGATTCCAAGGTATCATTGTTACTAGTCTTCTGTTGTTTGAGACTATTTCCTCCCATTCTGTAGTTTGTCTATTTATTCTATCGATTATCTCATTTACTTTGCCGAAGATTTTTTTATTTTTATTTCTGTTGCATTTGTTTTGGGTGTCTTAGTGATGAATTCTCGCCTTGGCCAATGTCCAGAAACATTTTTCCTAGGTTTTCATCTAGAATTTTTACTGTTTTCAGTCTTGCTTTTAAGTCTTTGGTCCATCCTGAGTTAATTTTTATATATGATTAGAGATAGGGATCCAGTTTCATTCTTCTACAGAAGATTATCCAATTTCCCTGTACCATTTATTGACGGAGTGTCTTGTCCCAGTGCCTAAGTGTATGCTTTTGCCTGCTTTGTCAAAATTCAGATGATTATAGGTGTCTGACCTTATTTCTGGATTCTTTATTTTATTCCATTGATCTATGTGTCCACTTTTATGCTAGTACCATGTTGTTTTGGTTAATGTCACCTTGTAGTATAAATTGAAGACGTGTAATGTGATGCCTGTAATTTTGTTCATTTTCCTCAGGATCATCTGGGCTATCAGGCTCTTTGGGGATTCCATGTAAATTTTAGGATTATTTTTTCTAATTCTGTGAGAAAAAGACATTAGGATTTTGATAGGAATTGCATCAAATTTGTAAATTGCTTTGAGTAGTATGGTCATTTCACAATATATGAATATGGTTATTCCAATCCATAACCTTGGAATGTTTTTCCATTGTTTGTTTCTTCTATGATTTCTCTCATCAGTGTTTTATAGTTCTCCTCATAGAGATCTTTCACCTCCTCAGTTAAATATATTGCTGGGTATTTTATTTTCTTTGTAGATATTGTGAATAGTATTGAATTCTTGATTTGGTTCTCAGATTTGTTATTATTGGTGTATAGCAATGCTACTAATTCACATACATTTTATATTGTAACCTGAGACTTTGCTAAATTTAGTTATCAAACCTAGGAGTCTTTTGAAAAAATCCTTGACATTTTCCTGGTATAGGGTCGTATTGTTGGTCAACAGTGATAGTTTGACATTCTTTTTTCCAATATGTGCCCTTTATTTTTTCTCTTATGCTTGATTGCTATGGCTAGAACCTCTAATACTAGGTTGAATATGAGAGATGAAAGTGGACATCCTTGTCTTCTTCCAGTTCTTAGGGGAATGCATTCAACTTTTTCCCATTGATAATGATGATTGTTTTTCATATACAGCTTTTATTATTTTGAAGTATTCAAATAATACTTCTATACCTAGTTTTTGAGAGTTTTATTATGCGGGGGTGCTTGATTTTATCCAATTATTTTTCTTCATCTATTGAAATAATCACATGGTTTTTGTTTTTAATTCTATTTATGTGGTGAATCACACTTATTTACTTGAGTATACTGTACCATCCTTGCATCCCTGGGATCAAACCCATTTGATTGTGATCTTTTTAATGTTCAGTTGGATTTGGCTTTCTGGTATTTTGTTGAGGATTTTTGCATCTGTGTTCCTTGGGTTATTAGTCTGTGTTTCCTTTTGTGTTGTGCCCTTTACTGTCTTTAGTATCTTGATGATACTGGCTTTACAGAATGAGTTAAGTAGGCTACCCCCCCTTCTTGATGTTATGGAATGGTTTCAGTAGTAATGGTATCAATTCTTTGAATGTCTGATAAAATTTGGCTGTGAATCTATCTGGTCCTGAGCTTTGTGTTATTGGGAAATTTTTAATTGCTGATTTTATCTCATGATTCTCTATTGGTCTATTCAGGATTTCTATTGTTCCTGATTCAAGCTTGGGAAATTTTATGCTTCCATGAATTTATCCGTTTCTCTCTACTATTTTTTTTTAACTTAATAAAACAGTATTTTTAATTGAGAATATTTCCAAAAGAAAAAAGAATTTGGTTCTACCCAAGAACACTATTAGCTGTCAACATATAAGGCCAAGAATAGCCCAAGTGGGGTAAGTTATCAAATGTGAAGGCTTCCACAAAGTGCACCAAGGAGCTCACAAGGGCCAGGGGAGCATGAAGCCATAGAGAGAAGTAGTGGGACAAACCATCTTAGCAAACTCTCAAATATGTTTTGAGAGAGAGAGAGCAAATACTGATGAAATTCCAGCCATTAGTGACAAGACCCAACATCTGGGCAATTACTGACTTTTACTTTCCATCACAATATTTTGGCGGCTTGTAGACATAGCTAAGATGTCATGAATGTAAATAATTTAGTACAGTTGTCCTTTCTTGCTGAGATGTCTTAAGCTTGGCATTAGCAAAATCTTAAATTTTTTAATATTTGGATTATTTAGCTTTAAGATAATTTGAAAACATAACTTATTTCATAAGAAAAAATTGTGGATTATATGTTTTTTATCTCCATATTTCTTGAAATCTTTTAGGCACATAGAAATATGACCCCTAGAATCCTTTTCTACTCCTTTATTAAAAAGTACACCAGTTTATCCATGAGTGATAGAGATGATTTAGGAAGAAATTACATTAGTTTTATAAAAGAAGTCCAGATGTTTTATTTAAATTTCTAACTTCCTAGAAAACTTGATATGGGTGGTTTTGTGTGTGTGTATGTGTATTGTTGTTGTTGTTGTTAGTAAACAGGACTGCAAAAATCCAAACCAGTTGGTTTTCTTTTGGTTTTTTTTTTTTTTTTTTTTGTAGTTTCTTCTTGGGTAGGTTTTATTTTGTTAATTTTCCCTCCTTCATTATAAAGCTGTGTATTAAATACCCAGCACTTTTTTTTTTTTTTTTTTTTTTTTGTAGAGACAGAATCTCACTTTACCACCCTCGGTAGAGTGCCATGATGTCACAGGACTCACAGCAACCTCCAGCTCTTGGGCTTACAGGATTCCCCCATCTCAGCCTCCCGAGCAGCTGGGACCACAGGGGCCACCACAATAGCCGCCTGGCTATTTTTTTGTTGCAGTTTGGCTGGGACTGGGTTCGAAGCCGCCACCCTCGGTATATGGGGCCAACACCCTCTCACTGAGCCACAGGTGCCGCCCTACCCAGCACTTCTTTAAGGATGTTCTGAAGTAGTACCCCACAGACATAATACTATGACAATGGAATTTCAGTTTTTTGGTTGACCTCTTGCTACAAGGTTTTGTTTGGATAAGAAGGCTGGAGATTGCCTTTTCTAACATGGAATATAGCTTGCTTTAAAGAAATTACCTGTGGGGAAATAGCTCAGAGTACCTTATTAACCATTTTTCTCTTGGATTTTTATTTATTTTCCATCCTTATTCCTCAAATCTTTGTAACTAAAACTGACCTTCAGCTTCTTGCCTTCATTACGGTGGTTTACATATTTGCTGATAGGTACCTTTGTTTATTAAAGTTTTTGTGAGTCTTTTCCTTTCTTTTACTCCATTAAATTTCAATTTGCTAAACAGTGCACTATTTTATTTTATTATTTATTTGTTTGTTCATTTGTTTGTTTGTTTTTGTAGAAATGGGTATATCGTTGTGTTGTCCAGGCTGGTTTTGAACTCCTGTCCTAAAGCAATCCTCCTGCCTTGGCATTCCAAAGTGCTGGAGTTATAGGCATGAGCCAGTGGCCAATTTTTTTTAATATAGCAGATTATTTTTTGGCCTCTGTAAAGTTTGTAGTCATTGTTATTTTTTACTTCAGTTGCTGAATTTTTTATGAAGTCAGCCCAACCCCGAAGTTGTTTGTTCTTTGTTTTGACTCAGGGTGAAGGTATGCTCTGATTTTCATGTTTTCTGTCTTAGGCAGACAGGACTTGCATACTGTTTTTGGCAGTTTTCCTGCAACCAAGGAAAACTATATGTTGAAGAAAACCCTTGGAGTGACTGCTTAGTTCTCAATTCTCTTTGATGTGCACAACTCTGCAAGTGGCTCTCAGCCAAGCATTGAGACTGTTCATGGGGAAAAGAAAAGAACGTAGGTAGTTGGTTCTTGAAAATATCTTTAATTAAAGATCATTTGGTCAGAAGATGGCAAATATGTGGTGTGAATACCACACTCGTCCCTCCCATGCCCATACCATACAGCAACATTTACTCATGGTTTTCGTTCTTCTGAGCTATTCATAGTCACATAATCTCTTGACATGGAATCCTGGCTTTCGCTAAAATGCCAAGATATTTGGCATATAAAATGGAATCTCTACCACTGTTGATCAAAATACACTTTCAGAAACATCTAGAGGCATGGGGAAGCTCAAAGCAAGGCCAAGAGTACTAGAGTCACTTTTATACATAGTTTGAAGTAGGACTGAGGGTTTTCTTTTATTTCCATACTTTTATTCCAGTTTATCTCAAAACTGAAATTCTTGATATTTAATGTCCAAAAATAGTTTGTTATGGGGTATGCTTTATTCACTGTAGGATGTTCAGCACCATTCCTGGCCTCTACCCACTGGATGCTAGTAGGGCCCCCAAGCCAATTGTGACAACCAAAAATGTCTCCAGACATTGCCAAATATACTCTGGGTGGGGAGGGATACATTTGGTTAAGAACCATTGATTTATACCATTGTTCTAGCATCATTTGTTCTTCTGCTCTCCTTTGTCAAATGTTTTAAATTAACCATAATTCTGAAATCTTGCAAAATGATGTTACATATAGTAGTTGTTTTGTAAATTTCTTAGAATTTTCTACAAATCCAGTGATGTCCTCTACACCTGAAAGCAAATGTGTTCCCTTTTCAATCTGCATGCCTTTCATTCTTGTCTTATTGTCACAAATAGGACCTCTTGGTATAAAATTCAAAAATAAAGACAGATATCCTGAAAGCACTCAATGCACCACCATTAAATATGATAATTTCCATAAGTTTTTAATAAATGCTCTTTTTGAGATCAAGTTCTATTTCTAGTTTCCTGAAAGTTTTAAATTATGAATAGCTTAGTGTTTGCATAACATATTTTTACACCCTTTCTTTTTAATTTTTTTAATGATTATGGGTACATAATAGTTTTATATCATTGTAAGGTGCATGTGACTTTTTGATAGAGGCATACAATGTGAATTAATCAAATCAGGGCAATTGGGTTATCCACCACCTCAGTCATTTATCACTTGTTTATGTTAGAAACATTTTAATTCCACTCCTTTTGTTATTTTAAAATAAACCCTAACTTATTGACTATAGTCAATTTGTTGGGCTATCATCACATCTTTTTCATTCTATCTATTTTTTTTGTACCCATTAACCATCCCCACTTTATTCTCCCCCTTCACTACCCTTCTCAGACTCAATAACCATCATTCTATCTGTATGCATGAGATCAATTGTTTTTAATATTTCTCTCTCTCATATGAAAGAGAACATGTGAAATTTATCTTTCTATAGTTGGCATGTTTCACTTAGCATTGTGTTCCCAATTCCATCTATGTTTTTGCAAATGGCAGGATTTCATTCTTTTTGTCATTGTATAATATTACAGCATATATGTGCCATAATTTCTTTATTTATGCATCCATGGATGGACACTTAGTTTGATTCCAAATCTTGGCTATTGTGCATAGTGCTGCAATAAAAATGGGCATGAAGATACCTTTCTGATGTACTGAATTCCCCTCCTTTGTATACATACCCAGCAGCGGGATTGCTGAGTCATACCAAGATTGAATCAGGGTGAAATTCAAAACTTCAATAAATCAATAACAAGTAATGAGATAGAAGCAGTAGTAAAAAGTCTCCTCTCAAAAATAAAAAAAAGCTCAGGACCCAATGTCTTCACTGCTAAATTCTACTAAGCATTCAAAGAAAAACTAATACCAATCCTAAACTATTCCAATAACTTGAGGAGAAGGGAATACTTCCAAACTCATTTTACAAGGTCTATATCAAACTAATATCCAAACCAAAGACACAACCAAAAATAGAAAACTATAAGATGATATCTGTGATGAACATAGATATAAAAACCTTCAACAAAGTATTAGCCAACTGAATGCAACAACACATTAAAAGAGATTATTCATCACGATCACATGAAATTCACCCCAGGGATGAAAATATGTTTCAACATATACAAATCAATCAGTGTGATCGATATATCATATCAACGTAACAAAGGGCAAAAATGATATGATTATTTCAAGTGATGCTGAAAAATCATTTGCTAAAATTCAACATCTCTTCACAATGAAATCTCTCAAAAAAAAAAAAAAAAAAGTAGAAAGAACACAAAGCTCAGGACCAGATAGATTCACAGCCAAATTTTATCAGACAGTCAAAGAATTGATACCATTACTACTGAAACCATTCCATAATTCCAAGTGAAATGGATTCCAAAACATTCTTCACTATACTATTAAATTGAACATCCTATTGAGAAAAAGCTTCCATGCAGTCTGGAGAGCCTCATAGCTCCTCCTTCTGTTGAGCATAATCCAAGCCTTTCATGTTATCTGTCTGTCAAATTCAGTTCCAAGTATAAACTTTGTCTAACACAACATTCTGCCCAGAGGTTCACACACGCTGGCACTCAATAAGTGTTCATAATAGTATGAATGGCATCCGTTTAATAAAAGGAATTTTACTATTAATACTTCTTTGTTATTAGTTCAATATATGTTTGCTACTCCTAAATGCTGGAAATATTCTATTCTGCTGAACACTGTTATATATACATTAAAATGATTATTTATATATGTATTAGCAATACAATAGACCCAGTTTGGCATAATCTGGGAGACTTTACTCCCTGTGCATATCCCTAACCAAGATTTCCTCTGGTCCTTTCATTCCCTCATTCATTAATTCAGTGAGTGTTCAAGATTTAGTCACTATTTGGGCATTTTATTTGCTTAGCACTGGATGTAAGTTCTAGGTAAATAAAACAGAGGATCTCATAAGGGTAAGTAAATGGACAATAACAATACGGTGTAATAAGTAGTGTTGAGTAAGTGTAGCTCAGGGGTCCTCTAAGCCAGGATTGGGGACAGAGAAGTCACCCTACACAAGGGTCATCCCCATGAGAGCTCATAAATTAGTCAGGTGAAGAGCAATGGAAGAAGAATGCAGAGAGAATATGATACTCAAAGATACTAAAGAATGAGAAAAATACAGTTCCAAAAACCGAGTATGCTTCAGAATGGTCAGATTACCAAAGAGGAATGAGAGGTGAGAAGTGGTGAGAAGTAACATTGGAAAGTAGGCAGGGACTTCATGAGCCATGGCAAGGCTTTTACCTGAAGACAACTGAAAAGATTCAGGTAGTGAAATAAAAGATGATCATATTTGCATCATAGAAAGGCCATTTTAACTGCAATATAGCAAGCAAATTACATGAGGCAAGGATGGGCTGAGGAAGAACAATTGGGGGCCTTTTTAAATGCTGGTGTCCTTAATTACTGTGAAGGCAGTGGATGGAGCAGAGTGTACTGAAGAGGAAAAGTTGACAGAACTTGGTGAGTTGTTACTAAAGAGAGACAGCTGGGCAGGTTGTGCTGGTGTTTTAGGTTTCAAAAACCTGATGGATGGTTTGACTCCCTCCAAACTTCACGTTGTAATTTGACATCTGATATTGCAGGTGGAGGCTAATGGGAGGTATTTTGATGGTGAGGATAGCTGCCTCATGAGCAGCTTGGTACTGCGCTCGTGATAAGTTCTCACTCTATTCATGCCTGTCAGAGCTGGTTATCAAAAAGTGTAGCTCCTCCCTCCCCTCCCACCTGCTGCTTCTCTCTCCATGTGATCTCTGCACGTGCTTGTTCCCCCTTCCCTTTCAGCACAAGTGGAAACTCCTTGAAGGCCGTACAAGAAGCTGATGCTGGCACTGAGCTTCTTGTATGGTCTGCATGACTGTGAGCCAAACAAACCTCTTTTCTTTATAAATTACCTCGCCTCGGTATTCCTTTATGGCAATACAAGCAGAGTAAGACAGGTGGTAATTCTATTTGTTGAGGTAGGGAACACGGAGGGAGAAATGGCTCTGGGATGGAAAAACTGATTAGCCCACTTTTAGTCAAGTCCAGAGAGATAGCTTTGTCATTGTTATTGATGTTTTTGTTATTTAGAAACTTTTCTGGAATTATTTTAGTTCTGATGTCCTCCTAATCTATACCATAAATTAGCACCTATGAACCAAAGTATACAGATCTTTAACAATCCAGTCAGTAATTCCCTGCCATTACTGGAGAGGTAATGGAAGGAGATGGAGATTACTCATCCCAAACAGCACTGATTCTTAAAGAAAGTCCTGGTGAAACATACCTTATCCTATGGGGAAAGAAAATTTATACCATCTTATATGGTTACCTGGGCACATAATTTATGGGAAATAACTGGAAAAGTGGGGCCCTGGAAGGATGCAAGCTAATCTTAGCTGATACAACATTTCTGGGAAAGATGGCTGCTTTCATGGACAACAGATATAATGATACAAGAGATTTAATTGAATATCCTAATTTAGTAACTTTCACTGCCCTTGACCATAGGCTTCCACCAAAGTCTGGACTCATTCATTGAGTGAAACAATTAGAAAGACTGTCCCCAAAATGGTCAAACTGCTAAAAATGGAGATTACTCCAAGAAATTCTGTTTCTGCATTAGAGAAAAAGGCACTTGAAAGCTGATCAAAGCCCACCAATTGTGATGCTGCAAGTTTGGTACAAATGTGAACTAGAAAGGTTTCATGTAGAGCTTTAAATGCCTGGTAATTAAAGATATCTGTGCCAATATTTTAGATTCGGTAGCACTAATGAGACTTATAAACCAGAGAACTATGTGAATCAAATTGATAACCAAGTTTCAGATAAAGGAAGAAAAGTTTCTGCTAAGGTAGTAAAGCCAAAAAATTTATCACAAAAGATACTAATTAAAAAGGAAATTAATGAATAATAATAGATTCTTTTTTCCCAATGAGTCTAAAGAATTGCAGAATAAGCAAGAGACAGTGAGGCTTTAGTCCTCACAAGACTTTTGGTCCATGAGGTCTAATTCCCAGATAAAGGCTAATTTGCACCACTTCAATAATCAGCAAAGCAGAATGTAGAGTTTCTTTCCTCTTTGGAAAAGAAAACCTGGCTAACCTAGATCAGAGCCAAAAATGACCCCAAAAGCTTTCCCCTATTGGTAGAATAGGACTTATTCTACCAATCTTAGAAATTATTATGTCTTGGGGAAGAAGGAGAGAGGACAGTAGGTAGCAGACTAGAATTTTCCTTAGTATTGTATTTTCTGATCCAAATACAGAACTGAAAATAGGGAGGGGTAACCAAGATCCTCACTGAAGATTAATAATGGTAAATAGTCAATTAACCAGGTATGACTCAAAGGCATGTTTCCTTTGACCTACATAATATTTTCTTAAACTTTAAGTAAGCATTTAAAAATTGAGTACTTTAATGTATGTACACACACACACACACACCAGTCCTTGAACAATTTGAAGGTCTAGCCACCCTAGGTCTATATTCCGGCATGACACCAATTATCTAGAGCTCTGGAGATGGGTATCTATGTACCCCAGCTGACTACATTTTCCAGCTGGGGTTCTATGATCAACTACCTTACCTCTGGCATCTGTCAACATCATGCTTGTGACTTCACCACAGGACAGCGCTATTTGACTTTAGCCTATATATTTTTCAGAGATGGTATGAAAACTAGAACCATAAAACTGAACTATCTAATTAAATCTGTCATACAAATCAGCTGCAGGTATCTTAATGAGTTGATGTGATGGAGGATGTCTGCCAAGAAGGATGATGTTAGCTTGGAAGCTACTGATTTTAGGTCCTTTCTTCTGAAAATAATTAGGTTATATGGTTGGCTATTGTCTTTTTAAGGAATTCCTGGTTTGTACCCATAAAATCATGTTCTCAATTTAAAAAGAAAATCTTCTCTTTCTATATTCTGAGCATTCATACATCATGCAAAAGTTGTTTAAAGTTATTAAGATAAAAGGCAAAGAGAAACATGAAGAGTGCCCAAGACCATCCCTGTTTTGTGCTGCTTTGCCTTGTCATCTTTAAAATGACTATCCTATCTGAAGTCTCAAGGTGGCATTATAAACAATGCAAAAAACCTTTGTAATTATCTTCTTAGATTAAATTTCTAAAAGTAGCATGGTATCCTGGGTCATATAATTTGCTCAATTTATAACTTGACATATATACCAAATTACTCTCCCATCAATAAATCATGAAAGTGATTATTTCCCTTCACCTTCATTAAAATGGGTTTTGTCTATATTTTTAGTCTATATTAATCCAAAAACTAAAATGTTTCTTGGTGTGTTATTTGCACTGATCAGATTATGAATGCAGTCAGCTATGTTTTTCATGTTTCTCAGCCATTTGTATTTCTTCTATTAGTCCCCTCCACAGCACTGTTGCTTATTTTCAATGGGACTATTAACTTTTTTTCTCATTGTAGCTCTTGTATTTTTTCCTGATTTGTATGTTTATGGTATTTGCAACATTAATATTTTGTCATTTTTACTGCCTAGGAATCAGTTTGGATAGCAATATAATCACTTCACTTTATTTTTGCCTATATTTGTGTGATATATATTTATTTATATAAAATATAAATTTTACGTAAAATTTATTTATATAAAATATTTTATGTAAAATTTATTTATGTAAAATATTTTATGTAAAATTTATTTATATAAAATATTATTTTTGTAAAATTTTATGTAAAATGTATAAAATCAACTATCCTTTCAACTAAAGTAAGTTCTTAGGACATTTTTACACTTATTCTTCCAATGTTTTTTAATTTTTAACTATATTCATTTGGTCCACTTTAAAAGTAATACCTATGTGAAAATATGTTTTTTTGCATTTCATGGCTAATTTCATATACTAATATGTTTTACCAATCTCTGTACACACTATACCCTGCATCCTGCCCCATACTTCAGATTCAATTTTAGTAGGTTTTTACATAAGAATTGATGAGTAGTGCATACTTTCTTTCAGATTGAAAGCTATTATTTATTCAATGCTCTGGAAAGATATTTTAATTAGATATAGAATTCTAGCCTAACAGTTATTTTCCTTCAACTATTTGAAGACATTCTTCCTTTGTCTTCTGACAACTTTGTTACTAATGAGAATCTTGCCTCTTCTTTCCAATTACCTTGCTCTTTGATTTTCTGAAATCTTACTTTCTTTTTCTTGTTAAGTAACTAGTAAGCACTATGGGTTAAACTATGCTCCCCCCAAAATATGCTGTGTTCCTAACCCCTAGCACCTCAGAATATGACTTTATTTGAAAACATGGTCTTTGCAGAAGTAATCAGGTTAAAAGGAACTCCCTGGGTAGAATCCAGTATGAGTAGGAAAACAGGAAAGTGGAAAACATGGACCAAAAAATGAACATCCGTAGGAGAAAAACAGTGTAAAGAGACAGAGAGAGAGACAGAAGATCAAGGCAGAGATCATGGTGATGCATCTACAAGCCAAAGAGCCCCAGAATCACCAGCAGACCCACCTTGTTTTAGGGTTGCTTTTCACCTGATGCTATCTGTTCAATAAGCCAAGGGCATACTGGCTAAACTCTGAATCTATGTCTGCTCACAACAATAATCTTTCAAAATACTCAGCTCTGTGCAACCTGTAATCCAGAAAATCATCATCGTCAGCTTCTTATAAACTCCTGTTTTATAAATAATGGAGTGTCAACACAGCCCCTGGATTTTAAGCAAGGAGCCCTGGGCCACAGCCTCCTGCTTTACATGAACTACAGTTAGACCCCTTACTCCATCCCAGTTTTACCTAGTTCTGGTCCCCAGTTCAGTAGGCATATAGTTTACTATTTTGAGTTTTCTCTTGCACTTTCAGACACACAGATAATGATTTAGTTTAGCTATGTCTGTAATTTTGTCATGTTAGAATTTATCATTGCCATGTATTTAGAATGGCAAGTGAAGGTTCAAACATGAAATCATAACTGCATCTTGAACAGAAGCTGTGGATTCCTTTGTGAGTCATTCCTACTTAATGCTGTTTCCAAAGCTCAATGCAGAGAACTCTGTGGGCCTCAAATGGCTTATGTGAACCATTCCAAACTATGAACAAATTGCCCTTGCACAGTTTTTGAAAAATCAGGCTAACATAGGCTCTATTTCATTTTCCCAGGTTGATAAAATATACATATTTCCACACCAAGTGTGATATAAACAGAGACAGGTAATAATTTTTCCTTAATTCTGAATGCTGATCTGGATTATTTTCCATCTGAGACAAGTTTCTTTGTCCTTACTACCTTGGCGCTAGACAAGGGAAAGACAAAGGAGAGAGATATGGACATTTACAAAATTTTTTTAACTTGCATTACTTAAGGACTCCCATCATTAGGAAGCCTCGGCTGCTCATTCCTGTTGTGCCTCACTAACAAAGATCAATTCTCCTCTTTTCCTGCAGCAGAAGTGGTAATGAAGAGAAGTCTTGAACTCTTTACTGGAAGACTAACAACATCCATTTTACTCAAAACCTTTTAATGTTGTACTATTATCTTCTCCCATGGCTCTTTCACCGCTAGAATTCTTTGCCCACTTACCAATCCAAATCTTAGCATCTTCATTTGTCTTCATCCACATGTATTACATCTGACAAGGCTGTAATATGACTGTATGGCCATGCACCTGGTATTCCTAAAGTTAAAATTGTATCTCTAATTTTGTTCTTGATGTTTTTATTATTCATTTCTGTAAGTGCGAGGCAAAGACAAAAATTATGCAAACATGCCCTGACCTACACTCTTTCCCAGAAAGAGATAAAAATAATAAATGTTAAGGTCATCAGACATTTTATTGCCCTTGTATCATCATAGAGCAATGTATTGGACAAAGTAGAACTGATTCCATGGGAATAAATAAGAGCAAAAGAGTGGGAGTCATGGGACCTTTTTTAGGAAAACTAGAAACAGCTGCTATTAACTAGCTCTGTGTGTGGATATAGTCTCTGACATCTCTGGGGCTCACTAATTTATTACAACTGCCTAATAAAAAAGTAGGATTCCCTATTTTCTAGAATCACTTCATGATGTATTTATTTATGTGCAAATAGTAGAAAGATGACTATTTCTCAGAAAGTGTATTTTGACTCCTGTCAAGCTACTTTCTTCAGGATTTTGGTACCTATGACATCACAGTCAACTATCATAAAATTAATCATGAAACCTTAATTGAACACATGGGAGATTCTTCAAGAAGAAGAGATTTCAAGAGAAAAGATTTCAAAATTGCACCTAGATGAAATGTGTATCTTTTAAAAAAATTTCTGTTCAAATAGATTCTCAGGAACTGTATTTTTTTAATCAAAAGTAGAGTCAAGATAGTCACAATTAATTTTGTTTGGGGAATAATTCATTACAACCTATATTAAGTTTAGAAACTACTGCTGAACGGGCGTGATGGCGAGTGCCTGTAGTCCCAGCTACTTGGGAGGCGGAGGCAGAAGAATTGCTTGAGCCCAGGACATGGAGGTTGCTGTGAGCTGTGATGCCACAGCACTCTACCCAGGGCGACAACTTGAGGCTCTGTCTCAAAAAAAAAAAGAAAAGAAAGAAAGAAACTGCCTCTGAAGACCCTTAGAGACTTTCAAATTGTTTTCACCTGCCTCTAAAGAGAAAGACATTTTACATAAGCACAAAGTAGAAAAAAATGATAAAGTATGGTTATTAATAAGAAGGAAGATGGCATTGATTAAAATAAAATAATAAAAGATTATCATTTGGAAATAATTTCATAATTATGTACTATGGATTTATTTAGCCTAGAATAAATTTCACAAATGCCCATGTCCTCTTAACTTAATGTTGAAATAAAGAAGATGCATATTTAAAAATAGAGAGAGCTGGGCATGAGGAGAGTAATACAGATTTTTTGCTGAGTTTAATAATAATGAAGTTTTCAGGATGAAAGATTAGCAGCCCAATCACATTATTCTCTACATAGGAGTGCATGGTTAGAAATTGTTTGTATCTGAAATTCTCTCCAATCATAGACCATTGCTATATAATAATATCTTCTGAGCAGTGGAGTTTAGAAGAGGGAAATAGCTGTGTTATTAGACATTCCATTCTATTTTTATAATGAATATATGATATATAATGAATATTCAATAAATACTGATTGACAAGGTCTTTAATGAGAATTCAGATTAAAATAAATGTTTTATTAGTAATAATCTTTTCTTGAGCACAATACAGTTGGTAGGATCATCTTGACATAATTTCACAAAAATAACAAACTGGACAAGTTTGGGCACTCAGCTCATATCACCAGTTATCATTTTCAATGTTATTATGAACTCTCCTTGGATAATAATAGAGCAGACCTTTGATACAGTGTAATCTTCTCTGACATCTCATAATTCACTTACACAGGTACAAGTGAAAACATTTTCAAGTTTTTAGAGAATGTCACCTTTGGCCAGGAAAATGACTTTGAATAGCAGGGAGAACACACTTAGATGTTCCCCTTTGCTCCATTATGCATTGCCCAGTTCTACAAACCAGTTGTGTGTACCAATAACTTAGGGATATTGAAAAAAAAATTCAAATTCCTGAACCAGATCCAAAAAGATTCTAATTAAATAGGAAATAACGATGGTGGCCTTGACTACCTCATAGCACTATGGGATAGAAGATTTGAAAGATTTCTTTTTCATTTTATAGAGTTTAAAATATTATTTATTATAATCAATAATTTATAATATAATAATTCTATACATTAAGAATTGTATAGTAAAAGATTTTTCATAATTTTTTAATTTATAGAAATATTATATGTTTGTGATATAAAATTTGGAAAATAAGGAAAGATATGAACAAGAATCTAAAATTTGCCCATCTTCTACTAAATAACAGCAATAACTTTTCTTTCTTTTTTGAAACTTTTTAACTATTTATGAAAACAGAAAGAAAACTGCAATAATCATACATGTTTAGATCATGAATTTCCACAAACAACTCACTTGTGTAGCCCATGCCAAGTTCCCAGATCAAAAAATAATGCATTATCGGCAAGTCAGAACCTTCCCAATTTCATGCCCCCTTTTGTTACAACCCTCAACCAAAGACAAATACCACCATCTTCTAATGCCTTAGATAAGTTTTGTTTGCTGTTGATTTGTGTGTATGTATAGCAAATATTATTAAATACACACACATGAGGTCATACATTTAAGTTTGCAAAGTTGTCCTAGGAAAAGTGCAGGACATTTCATTGCTGAATATCACTACAATAACCTCTGAAGCACTCTCCTTGAGAAGCTGTGCACCTAGGCCAGCGTGTAGTGATATTCAGCAATGAGGTATATAGAGCTTTTTTCTAGGATGAATTCACAAACTTCATTGTCTGGCCTCATAGGACAACAGCTCTGATGGCCATTCCAGAAAAACAGACCCAAAATTGCTTTGAAGGGTGGACTAGGCACTAGTGTTTGTGCTTAGTTTCCCAAGGGGAGTACTTCAAAGGTGACCATAGTGATATTCAGAAATAAGGTATGTAGCACCTTTTCTAGGAGGAGCTCTCAAACTTAGTTGTACAACCTCATAAATATTTAGAGAGCAACAGCATCTCGCTATGTTGCTCAGTCTGAATTTGAATACTCCTAGGTTCAAGCAGACCTCCCACCTCAGCCTTCCAAGTAGCTAGCAGCCACTGCACCCAGCTCTGTATAAAAATAGAGTGTCCAAAATATATGTGCATATTTTTCAAAGGAAGAAACTATATTAAAATTATAATACTCAATATACACCAATAACAAAAGATGAATATAAGTCATATTTGACTTCTGTAATTACAACAGGTGCTTCAAATGTCATACTACACATTGCTATCATAATCCAACTCAACTTTGAAAAGTTAATACATAGAAAACATCTCTTAAAATGTGTACATATGTTTTTGGCACCCCCCCCCCGATACTTTTGTAGAAACATCTCCTTTCTTTTAATATTAAGTTAAGAGGACATGGGCATTTGTGAAATCCTTTCATATTGTCCTATATAGTTATAGTTCATTCATTCTCAGGGCTGTGAATATACCACTAGTTTGGGGTAATTACGAATAGTTTCACTGTGAACATTCTTGTACATGTTTTGTGGCAAACCTATGTATATACGTAACTATATATATTCACATTTATGCTGGATATATACTTAGGAATGGAATTTCTTGTCACAGATTATACATAGAATATGCATACATTCAGTTTAGTAGATACTGCCAAATGTTTTTCAAAGTAGTTGAACTAATTTATACTTATCCTGGAGAAATCTAGTTGCTCTACATCTCATTAAAACTTGTATGCTCTGGGGCAGCGCCTGTGGCTCAAAGGAGTAGGGTGCCAGCCCCATATACCAGAGGCGGCAGGTTCAAACCCCACCCTGGCCAAAAACTGCAAAAAAACAACAACAACAACAAAACTTGGTATGTTCTGTCTTTTTCATTTTAACCATTTTTGTGAATAAAGTGTTGTCACAGTGTGGTTTTAATTTATATTTTCCTTTTTTTTTTTTTTTTTGGCAGTTTTTGGCCGGGGCTGGGTTTGAACCTGCCACCTCCGGTATATGGGGCCGGCACCCTACTCTTTTGAGCCACAGGCGCCGCCCTAATTTATATTTTCCTGATGACAGAGTTGAGTTTCTACTTTTTCCAGTCTTTGTATATGTGTATTTTAATGGTACACATATGATATTTTAAAATTAAGATTATATCCCACAAGTAACTCCATATACACCTAAAATTATCATGAGAATTTTCCATATTTATAAATATTATTCAGAAATATGACATTTAAGAATACTAGTCTGACTCATCTTATTAATAATAATTAATTTATGATCTAATAATCTGGATAAAAATAGGCCAGGGAAAATAATACTAAATTTTTTTTTTTTATTGTTGGGGATTCATTGAGGGTACAATAAGCCAGTTACACTGATTGCAATTGTTAGGTAAAGTCCCTCTTACAATCATGTCTTGCCCCCATAAAGTGTGACACACACTAAGGCCCCACCCCCCTCCCTCCATCCCTCTTTCTGCTTCCCCCCCATAACCTTAATTGTCATTAATTGTCCTCTAAAATTTAAATTGAACAATTAATTTTAATTTCACTAGTTTGGCTTATAGTTCTCTCTTTTTCCCTTATGTAAGTCATGGACATAAATTGATTAAGCTGTGATGATTTGATCCCTGTCTGAGAAGCAGTGAAGAGAAACCTTAGTGGTCAAGCCACATGAAGATGATGATGGTATGTGCTGTATTAGGGGGTTTGTCCAGGTCAAGTTTGGTAACTTGAATCTGAAGACATTATGATAAATTAGGGAATATTATTATTAGAATTCTAGTAAAACAGGTTGTTAATATTAGGCTCTTGATAAATATTTGCTCAACTCAAAAGTACAGGAGGCTACTCTACAAATAAAGTCTATTATGAGATATTCTGCAGTTGCAATGTTAAATATACCAGACTCTGTTCAGATGCCATGAAGATTAATTCCACTTTTAATCATTGTAGAGAAATTCAATACTGAGCATAAATTTACCCTATTAGAATAGGCATAAAAGATTATAAGGCTTTTTAAATAAAAATGCTATTATCCAGAGTTTAGGTGTAACTTAAAACTGTTCACCTAACAAAAGGCAGCCTGTTACTTACATACTCCCCACAGAACTGATTTAGAAATGCACGCTTTCATGGAAATTCTTAGTATCTGATTATTAGTAATATTCTAGTTGTGTTGGTGTGTATTGTAACGTATTCTTTATAGTTAGCCACAGCTAGTTCAATTGCAAGGAATAGCAGTTACTTGTAAACCTTCATATATTAGGGAAAAATGGCAGAGGTCCTTATAGTAGGGTGGGTTTGCTGGGGGAAAAAGTTTAAAAGAAAGAGTAGTTACTCACTGAGCATAAACCATGTTCTAGAAACGTCACAAAGTATTTCATTTGATCAGAAAAAAAGTCAATAGCTTAATTTCTGTCATTGTGTATGGTCGGCCAGGTTAAAACTGCATAAGCAGTCAAGAAACTGAGGTGAGTGAGGCTGAGAGCCTATTGAAGGGCAGCATGTCTGACCTCCGCACACATTTCAAACCTCCTTGGCTTGTGTTCCTTTTCCCTTTGTGGATGTGGATCCTGGGGTTACATCTAACAGCCTGCACTTCCTTACGTACACCTAGGCTGCTTCAGTGGTAGCCTACATTTCCCAGATAGTAAGCCCTGCGGCTTTCCCCACTTTCCCCTATTTATTTGTAGATATGTATGAGATTTTGGTGTTTATCTCATCTAGTGTGTGTGTGTGTGTGTGTGTCACAATGTAGGGAACACCCAGGTACACATACAGACTTTCCAGAGTTAATGACGTATGTTATATGTCACAACTCCCCTGGAATTCATACAAAAAAAGATAAAGGTACCAGACCGTAATCCCAAACACAAATGTTTCTGAATGTGGGGAAAGCACACATTCACAGTCTTGCTTATTACAACCTTTCCAAAACCTTCTAATACCGTAGCATATGGATTAATAGTGATAGAGAATAGAAAAGGGTACAGTCCAGTGCGTCTCAAAACAGCATTCTAGAACGTTCTGCAGCAGAAGCATCTGGAATGCTTACTTTAAAAGACCCCACGCAGACTCACAGGATCAAACTCTCTTGGGGATAAGCCAATAGATCTAGATTCCTTTTAAGTCCTTGGGTGGTTTCTATGCATGATGAAGTTTGAGCATCTCTACTAAAATGTGTAAGAATATTTATCAGAGTTAACGCCATGAAGTTTGGCTTCAGACAGAACCTGGCCTGCAGCATAATATCAGAAGTGATCATACTGGGCCTGGGCACCGCAAGGCTGTTTAAAGTCAGGCACGCAACACACACAGACAGGGAAGTGAGAGAACGCCAGAGCGAGCAGTGTCCCAGGGATCGTCAAAACGATGCTTTAAGAAGAAGGAAGTGACAATCGGGAAGACAGGGACTGAGAACTGACCATTAAATTCAAGGATGTAAAAATCATTACAACTTTGACAAAAGCAGTTTTAGTGACTCAGGGTGGACTAAAGCCTGAATGGATTAGATTCTGGAAACATTAGTACACGGAAAGTAAAAACAGCAGCAGTTGTCAAATTTCTCAGGGAGTTTAGCTCTGAAGGATCGGAGAAAAGAACTGCTGGATGGAGAATGAGACGTCGTGGAAGTGTGTTGTTTTAAGGCAGGATATATTGTGCATTTCTTAGGCTCATGGAAATGAGTCAGGAGAGAGGCAATAAATTACAATGCAAGACAGAGATGGGAAGAGAGCAGGCATGAAGGTCTTGAGATGAGAGAGGATGGAATCCAATTCACAAGAGGAAGAGTTAGCCTCCGGAGAAGCAGCTTTGTCTTTTAAAACAGGAGGAAAGGTAGATGGGCACAGATACAAGGAGGATGTGGAAATTAGTCTTGTTTTTCCCCCTTTACCCAACACAATTTTTAAAAAATAGCAATCAGCTGAGAATGAGGAGAGAGAAGTTAGGGGTTCAGGATCAGTGGAGTGAGACGGTGGGTTAAATAAGGAATGCGGCAGGATTTGCTGGGTAGCACCAAGAACTACTTGAGCTTTGTGGTTCCGAAGGTACGATGTGGCCAGCAATGTCTTGCAGATATGAAAATCGTAAAAGGTTGAATTTAACCAGAAGTGGGTTTTTGCCACATGATTGCAACAGAAGGAAAGTTGAAAATTTAATCCTTACCATAATTATAGTCACAACAGTCACAACTTACCCATTATCTGAGATGTGCAAGACGTCACGCTCAGTGTTTCACAGAATTTGTGTACAGTCTTTGCAACAGACCATAAGAGTAAGTGTTATCTCCATTTTACAGATGCAGAAGCTAAGGCCCAGTGAGATTCAGAAATTTTTGAAAACCACATATGTTCAGTGTTTATAAGAGCTGGGATTCAATGATATTTTGCATATCTTAAAACAGTAATAACCACTGCGGTATTATTAATTCTAATTTCCCAACTGTGGCTCATGAGAAATGAAACAGAGAAAATGAAAACATGACGGCTGGAGTCTGCCTTGAAAATCACCCTCGACCCACACCCGGAACAAGCTTGATGTTCTAATCCAAATGCTTGTTCTGTTTGCAAGAACTTTTGAGAGAATGGAAGGAGACTGGGTGAGTAACCAGATTCTTTGTACCGGAGCCAAAGCCCAGGCATTTGATACTTTGAAACTGTCGGAAACATGTTTTAATCTCAAAGTTACTGCAGTTCTTTCAGTTACTCACGGTGGGGGCGTGATTACACCTTAAGGGCTCAGAACTCTCTTGTTTGATGGGGCTTTGGCAAGCAGCCGCAACAGCAAGGTGCTGATCTCAAAGGGACAAAACAAGGAGTTAAATAAATAAAGGACCATAATAAAGGAAAAGCATCCTCAGGTACTGCTTCTGGGAGCCAAGAACCGTCCAAGTTTAGGAGCCCTGCTAAGAATGTAGTCAAAGTCATCCCTGAAAGAGCGTACCTTCTACTACAGTGTTAGCCGAGGGAGCCGGGAACACAGCCAGTCGGAAATAGCAACATCTGACCTCCAGATGCGTTTTCCTTCTACATCGTAAACCCCATTCTGTTAGCCTAAACCTTTGTTTGATTAAAACCCACAGCCAGCTCTTACGGGTCTGGGGAATTTAGGAAGAGACTGACCCCCACACACGAAACAAAGTGTTGTATGAATTGCTATGAAAGCCTCAAGAAATGGCTATGAGAAAGCGAGAAATCCAAAGAGGTCCCCAGATGAAGCGGGGACCTGTAAGTATTCCCTGAGGAGCCTCAGAAAGAGGAAGAAGGTAACAAACAGGACTTCAACAGAGTTAATGAACGTTCACCACTGTTAATATGGGGATTTGGGGCCTGTTAAACTATAGGACTGTTTTTGTCTCTCTGCCACATGGTGTTAACAGTACTTGTAAAGGTTGGTGTTCACTCCCTACAGAAAATATAAATACAAGGTATCCAGTGTGATGTTAAATGCCTTTGTGAGTGTCCCCGGAGTTGCTGGGTCTTGCCCTCTGGCTTTCATGGTATTCAAAAGACAGAAAGTTATGTGAGTGGTTAAGATGCAAAAGAGAGGAGCCTGCTAAATAGTTCCTCATAGACTCTGCCTTCAGAGTCCGTGTCACACGCTGTAAAAGTTTTAACCATGTTAATTTGCTGCAAAAAACACACTGTTCCATACTTCCTTCCAGAAAGGTTGTACTAGTTTGCAGTCCCACCAGCAGTGTAAAAGTGTTCCCTTCTCTCCACATCCACGCCAGCATCTGCAGTTTTGAGATTTTGTGATGTGGGCCATTCTTACTGGGGTTAGATGATATCTCAGGGTTGTTTTGATTTGCATTTCTCTAATATGTAGAGATGATGAACATTTTTTCATGTGTTTGTTAGCCGTTCGTCTGTCATCTTTAGAGAAGGTTCTATTCATGTCTCTTGCCCATTGATATATGGGATTGTTGGCTTTTTTCATGTGGATTAATTTGAGTTCTCTATAGATCCTAGTTATCAAGCTTTTGTCTGATTGAAAATATGCAAATATCCTTTCCCATTGTGTAGGTTGTCTCTTTGCTTTGGTTATTGTCTCCTTAGCTCATAGCACTCAAGCTAGACCTCCCATTTTGATCCTGCAATCCCGTTAACTGGGCATCTACCCAGAAGGAAAGAAATCCTTTTATCATAAGGACACTTGTACTAGACTGTTTATTGCAGCTCAATTTACAATCACCAAAATGTGGAAACAACCTAAATGCCCACCAACCCAGGAATGGATTAACAAGCTGTGGTATATGTATACCATGGAATACTATTCAGCCATTAAAAAAAATGGAGACTTTACATCCTTCGTATTAACCTGGATGGAAGTGGAAGACATTATTCTTAGTAAAGCATCACAAGAATGGAGAAGCATGAATCCTATGTACTCAATTTTGATATGAGGACAATTAATGACAATTATGGTTATGGGGGAGGAAAAGCAGAAAGAGGGACGGAAGGAGGGGGGTGGGGCCTTGGTGTGTGTCACACTTTATGGGGGCAAGACATGATTGCAAGAGGGACTTTACCTAACAATTGCAATCAGTGTAACCTGGCTTATTGTACCCTCAATGAATCCCCAACAATAAAAAAAAAAAAAAAAAAAAATTCATTGAAAAAAAAAAACACACTGTTCCAAAACCCCTTATACAAACACGGCTCAAATTCTTCCCTCCTCACTCAAGCCAGTGAAACAAAGTTCAGAGGCCCTCATTTATGTCTCTTCCTTCTTTTGTTTCATTGGCAAAACTTCATGGCAAACCTCATTTTATAAAATTTGAAAAATAAAATTCAACATAAACCCATAGCCACAGAGTAGACAACACTAACATCTCAGAGTATTTAATTCCAGAACAGAAATTAAACACACGCACACATGCACACATACATAGAACATCTTTTACCTTTATTATGCGCTTATTAAAAAGTATTGGATAGTAAATTTTCAGTTAACAGTCACTTATACCTCACTATTCTAATTTAAAAAAAATGTTCTCAGCCTATCAAAACCCTCTAAATAATTTCCACAAATATCATTAAAGCACTCTTAAACACAAATGTAACAGGCCCCAAGAAATTTTACATAATGAAACATAAAACACTAATTGCTTAATTATTAAGCTCTTAATGAACTCATTAGCAGGCATGTTTTCATGCAGCACTCATGGAGACTGTACATTAGCAAACACAAATTGCATTTTCTTGCACCAGAAGAAATGTGTGCTGTCATGCAAATAATAAAATAATGAATCAGATAATATAAATAACATCAGAATTGGACTTGGACTGGTAGATCTTTTGACCATGTCACCCTTGAATGTCTAGCTGCTCAGGGAAGGGTGGGGAAAACCATATGGTGACCCACAGTAAATGGGTGCGTTAAGTCTGCCATGCTGCCTACAGCTCCCTGCCAGGACTCTTCTAGATTTCCCCAGCTAGTGTTTGCCATTCCTCGTAGAGTTGTTTATTTTTTTAATTTAGGTAATGAATTTGGATAGTGAATTGGTAAGTCCATTTTTGGCAATTTTCTTCACAAGTACTTAGAGTGAATATCCACTACGGGCAGAGTCACAGAGCAAAAGATTCTAGATATATGCATATGCACGGATGTATACACACACAGATACTGCTGTGCATATTATAATACAGACCACTTTTTTCATTAGAATTATCTAAAATGTATTCCATGCCATTAGTTTCCAAATCATTTCATCAGACCCAAATGAATAAATTTATATTTTCCTGTTGTTGGTCACTTAAATTATTTCTAATTTCCATTATTAAAAACAATACTTTATATTATATATAAATCTTACTATAAGTTTGGGATTATTTTAAAATTCTTGAAAGTGGAAATGCTATAAGTCAATGGGATTAAATATTTTTGAAGCTTGATCCATATTGCCAAACCATCCTCCAGAAAAGTTATGCTAATGTAATACTACCCCCCCACCCCCTGAAATGCAGGAAAGAGGCTATCTCAAAACCCCTCTCCAATACTGAGCATTAAAAAAAACAAAACCTTGGAACTTGATAAGTGACAATGGTGCTCCCATGTTTAGGTAATCATTTCTTTCATTACTATTTTTCCTAACTATTGATCATTTACATTTATTAAACATTTATATTTCTTTATTAATAAATCTGTTCATGTTTTTCCCATGTTCTTATTGGATTACTTATCTTTTAAAACTTTACTTATAAAAGATATCTGCAGTATAATATAATCTTAGCATAATTGCCTATTGATTGTCATTTATGTTGTGAATATTTTTTTCTTCTCAAGGTCTAAGAAAGTCCAAATCTTAAGCCATTACATATCCCATTTACTAAACTGAATAAACCTTTTTAGGAGTACTTGTTTGTACAAAATGGGCCTCACTCATTTGTTATAGCAGAGAATCTATCAAATTTCCACTGATCCAACTCCACTGCAAAAGCTTTTCTTGACATTGGGTAAGAGAACCACATCTTCAACATTGGTCTAGGCCTCACCGGTTTTCAGAAAGTCCCAATAGTCTGGTCAGGTGGTTCTTACACTCCTTTTCCTGAGGCACTTAAGCCCTGGAATTCCAGCTCTTTTGAGCTGGATAATGAGGATTGCCCAGAACTGAGGCCTGGATCAAATTAGTCCCTTAAGTTGTCCAGACGGCAAATTCTTCATCTGTAAAATAAAATGATGTACATTATCCTTTTTGTCATTGTTAATACCTCATGTCCCTGGAAATTACTTTTTACTAGATGTCTTAAAAGGCTTCTTTGGTTTTGAATGCTAAAATTCTTATTTGGTCAAAATGAATAAAACCCACCATTTCTTTTCTTGATTAACACGTTTCCTGTGTACTTACTATTTGAAAATAGGCTGCATCAATTTGGAAAACTAAGGAGATATTATTATTACTGGAAAAATGGAAATCTGTTCATTCAACAAACATTTAAGAAGCATTCATAGTGTGCCAGGCACTGTGCTCCATACGGAGGAAACAGTGCTGTGTAAGAACAATCTGTCCTTGCTGGGACCTCACAGCATGATGGAGGAGGCAGACCTGTAAATACGCAATTACACTCATGAGGTAACGCAGATGAGCAGCACCTTAAACCACTAGGCAGCACGAACAAAGACAGCCGTAAAGGAAAACTTCACAGTGGATCCGACACTGGAATGTAAGCCTGAAGCAAACATGTAGACTTTCCGAGCACATGAAAAGAGGAGAAGGAGGAGAGAGGGATGCAAGAGGAGGGAACGTGAAACAGGACGGTGTGGAGGTGTGACCTGGTGTGGAACCTTCAGGAGACTGTGATCAGCTAAATAAATCTGGATTATACTCGGGGGCTTGTGGGGAAAGGATGTTGGAAAGAAGAATAGGGAAGACCTTTCATTGTCCTGAAAAGAAATGTGGCTTTTGTTCTTTGATTAATAGGAAAAGAGTTGATTTAGTTTAAATATGTATTTTTAAAGATATATATTTTAAAGGAATTCACATTTATTTTTGAATGTTGAGCCTCACGACATTATAGAAAATAGAATGAAGGAAGAGAGGAGGCTGAAAAATGTAGGAGGTTTTTACAAATAGTTCAGGAGTCTAAACTAAGGCACTATGAACTTATAATGACATATAATTTTCTAGTGATGTACTCTTTGTGGAACTTAAAAATATTAGACTCTACCATCCAGCTGAAAAATGATATAGGTTATTAAAAAAAATTATTTTGTTTTTTTAAGTTATAATTTTACAAGCATTCACCCATTATGCATTACATATCACATCAAAACCTTATTTCTTTTTTCAGAAATAGCCATAAGATTTTATTTTCCTTCACACAGCGGTCTGTTATAACAGTAGTTAAATCTGAATAGGATAATCCAAGAAAAGAGAATTATCTAACCAGGATTAGAAACCATAATTCCCAGTTCCTTGTAAGATTATATCACTTCTATCATTGTGTTAATGGTGTTTATCTCTCCCTGTAGCATGAACTCTTTCAAACATCTAATCCTTTCTTTTTGTAAGTAGCAAACCAAGGTCATTCTCACTGATATAAGGCAGAACATTTCTAAAATGTCTTTCTACAATTCTTTAGGAGAATAGCTACCTTTTCCTAAGTCTAATTTAGGGTTAGACATTGTGTTTTCTCCCTCAGGGTACTAATTCATTAAAAATATTTTTCAGTGGGCAGCACCTGTGGCTCAAAGGAGTAGAAGCACCGGCCCCATATACTGGAGGTGGTGGGTTCAAACCTGGCCCCGGCCAAAAACTGCAAAAAAAAAAAAAAAAGACAAAAAAATATTTTTCAGATATCAACATGTTGTGGCATGAAGTGAATTTTGTCATCACCAGTATACTTTGAATTAATTATGCCCTCAAATTTCTTTATTCAACCATAAATGGAATTATTTATTTCACATCAGAAAACCATTTTAGGAATTAAGCACTTGACTATTGGTTTTCACATCCTTCATTTAAAAAACCAGGTCAGTGCACAAAAGCTAAAAGCTTTCTCTCAGCCTTAATATTGTGTGACTCTGTAAAATCAACAGTTTTATCAATATTTTATTTAACAGAATTATATCTGAAATTCATCTTTAGAGTTACTTATTTTAGAATTATTTGATTTTCAAAGTTTTCATACCATTCCAAATATTTCCAAAATATTCTATTTTATACCATTGCTACTGAGCATTTTCTACATATATGATGTTGTTTAAACAAACAACAACAACAACAAAACAATGAATAAAACAACATTTTTGTCTCCACATTTGCCTATATCTAATAGGAAGATAAAAAGCACAGAAATAATTTAAAAAAAGAAAAACTATGAATTCTAAAAAAAAACTATGAGAGAATTTCATATCTTAAAAGAGTTCCTAGCAAAGGAGAGTTATTCAATTAGACAATCAGGAAAGGCTTCAGGACAGAAATGGAATCTGAGACCAAATTTGGAAAATGAATGAGCTTTCATTCCAATGAAATGGGAACAGAGAATATTCCAAGGAGAGGAAAGAACGTAAGAACAACTTAGGCTGGCTTTGGGGAATAATATAAAGAATAGTGACTGCAGAAGTTAGACAGTTTGTAGAACACTGCTAGTATTCTTAAGTATTCTTTTGGTTGCAAAGGACAGAAAATGCAACTCAACCGGAAAAGAGAAACATACTAGCTAAAATAACTAAAAGGTAATGTTAGGCTGGCTTTAAGTGTGGTTTATTTAATGGCTCAAATTTTCTACCCTGGAGCCTTCCCAGATTCTTCCTGCCCTTTTAAGGATTGGAGTGCTGGGTGTTGGCAGCTTCAGGCTTACATCATTGGAACACCCAGTCCAAAGGAAAAATCTGTCCACCCCCAAACAGTCCTGCAGCTGAGTACATGTGCCCTGCGTAGCTGATGTGGGTCATATGCCCATCTCCAGCTGTGACCAACAGAGATACAATGCACTGGTTAGCCAGGCCTGGGTTGGGGTTCCACCCCCCAAAGCCTGATGTTTCCTACCACACAAGGGTGTGGAAGAGGTGGCCCTCAAAACAAAGAGGACTTGAAAAAGAGACACCCAGCCATTAGTTGAGGATGTGACTCTGGGTGACAAACTATATTCTGTAACCACGAATAAAAAGCTAAAGTTTTTGGATGTTAGTAGGTAATGGGAAGCCACTAAGGTTTTTGGAACTGGGCAGCAGTATGATTAATGCTGACCTTTATGAAATTAGTCTGGCTGGAATGTACAAGGTAGGGTGGAGTGGGAGATGAAAAGATGCTAAACCTAACTTGAAGACTGGTGAGAGGTTTACTGTCTGTGCCAGATTGGCAGTGGGAAGAGGAGTCAAAAGCAAGAGACTTTTTTTTTTTGCAAATGTTTTCTAAGTAGGTCAGCAGTTCTCAACCTGTGTGTTGCGACCCCCTTTTAACAATTAAAATACATTGCAGCATTAGGAAGGTTGAGAACCACTGAACTAGGTCTAAGAAACTGTAGAAAGTATATTTAATATTAAAAGCAATATTAGATTGCTGAAAGAATAGTGTCATAAAGAATAAGCAAATGTAAAATATTTTAGTGTAATTTCTTAAATTGGTTTAGTAAGAGGCACAACTCTGAAGCATCCAGCTGGTCTGTTCATTGGAAGGACATTGCTGCCATCTCCCAGTCACCACAGCCCACAGACTTTTCTTCCTTTGTATGTACTCCGCAGCAGCCTGGAGTCTGCTGTGTGAGCTTCACAAAATTTTTTTCTTGTCTAATGCCCTACACACCAGCTAGGCCCATTCAATGTATCAAAAAGACAAAAAGAAAGTGCCCAAACTTTAAGAAAATGTTCCTCCCTCTGGTTGAACCGTGAAAACCAATTAGTCATTTTAATTTGGGTCTATAGTTATTCTGACTTTTGTTCTCTCCTACACCATCTTTCAGCAGCAGGGTTTGAATTGTACAAATTTTGAAAGAATGCTTGAATCACCAAAAAGACTATTAGGCCTGATTTTTTTTTTTTTTAGCTCACAAGAACACTAACCTCATCCTTATTACTCAGCTTTTTCAAAGATTTGACAAATCTTAAATTTTCTTAACCCATTTTGATATGCAGGATTCACTTACTAATAAGCAAAATTTAATTGTGTCAACGCAAAATAGATTCTACTTCTACCTTTCAACTCTTGAATTGTATTACAATGATTAAAACTGCAGTGGTGTTAGCACATGTTTTTGCTGTTAAGAAAGCTGAGTGTATGATTTTATGTGGAGTCCACTGGCCAGTCAAAATGCAGAGAGATTATTTTATAAATGGAGAAGGATATGCATTGTGCTTTTCTCTTGGTACTGATGTTGTTCATGAGCCAAAACTGCAAACGGTTAGAGCTAGCTCTGCTACACATTTACATGAAAAAACAAAACTTGTAGGCCAAAATGCTCAAATTTTATGGTGCATACAAAATACCTGGAGATCTTGTTGAAATGCAGATTCTAATTCCTTAGGTTGGGAATGGAGTCCAAGAAACTGCATTTTTAAAAAGCTCCCAGTAGAGGGTGATGCTGCTGGTACACAAGCATTTTGAGTCACCAGGGTCTCTGTATTTAATTAAAAAATGAGAAATACTTTCTGAACCTAGGTTATTAAGATAGGCATTATTTCTGAAGAAAATAAAGATAATACATACTTTATTCCTGTTCTAGAAAATATTCTAGTAGTGTAAAACTTAAGCTTAACCAATCAGAAATCACCAACTAACCTCTAACTACAGATTTTCCATTAGTGTTATCTAAATAAGACCAATACTCCAACTTAACCAGTGAAAAAATTTGTTTGCTTTGCTCTCACATTCACCCTATAAAAGCTTTCCCTTCAACCAGTGCACCCAATCGCTGCGGTTTCTGCTGTCCACTTCATGAGCAGCTGTATGCTCTAAAAACTCTTTAAAATTTTAGCATGCCTCAATTTATCTTTTAACAAGACAAATTAATGTGGACAGGAATGCTTCATGAAGGTCATCTTTCATTTCCTGAGATTTTGAGAGTTTCTTGAATTTGAAAGGAAGATATATTGAGTTCTAGCTTTAAGTCTGTGTGGTTGCTGTGCTGGTCTAAAAGCTTTTAGGGTTGTTGGCTCTTTGCATTTGCTATTGGATAATAAAAAGCATATAATGGATTGGAAAACTTTGGCCCCATTGGTACTTCACAGAGTTCCAGCACTTTCAAATCAAAACATTGGCATTTTCCCAAGGTTTTTATATCAAAATGATAGTATTTTATAACAAATAATCCCATTTTGAAATTTGTCACCCTTGACATCTCAGGAAATCAGCCCTCATCGTTTCTGGACTGGAAAAAAGTCTGTTTCCAACTCATAAATGGTGGCTTGTAATTTACAACTTTGGTCGCCTGAATTCCTCAGCAGCTCTGTGCCCCACCCTGGGCAGGTATCTGCCTAACTTCAAAGGTGAGGAAGTAGAGCATTGACACCCTTTGCCCCAAAGAGTAAGGTAGTGAGATAGCCCTAGCACCTCTCCCCGTGACTCCTATTCCTGTGATCTGCCCCATCAAGCATAGTAAGAAAAGAACTATTTACAGTGCTTATGAACATATCTTAATTTTCAGGATAAAACAATGAGTCTATTATGCAGAGGTTAGACATGAAAAAAATTGAAGTTTAAAGTAGTAAAAGGAAATTGTCCAAGGTTAATTACTGGTGGAATCTAATAGGAAACCACGTCCTTACATATACATTTTCATCCTTTTTTGGTTATCTGGTTGATTGGTTGGTTGGTTATTTTAGGACCTCAGATGCATTGCGTTGGATTAATGTCTTTGGTTCATTTCACATGCTCTTCATTGGCCCACACATGGTTCTGGTTTAGTTACATAGTAATTTTTTTTTTTTTTTTTGCAGTTTTTGGCCGGGCCGGGGTTTGAACCCGCCACGTCAGGCATGTGGGGTGGGCGCCCTACCCCTTTGAGCCACAGGCGCCGCCCTTTACATAGTAATTTTAATAGGGAAATAAACATCCCTGGATCACCACCCAACACTGAAGTTAAGTGACTGACAATTAAACTTCACATTTGATAAAATGCTTCCCTACCTTTCCGTGCTTCCCCTCACCCGGTGTCATATTCAATGTTCCACTGCTTTCCTTTTCATATAACTGTATGCATATACACATACTGGAATCCGTATTTATATTCCTAGGGAGTTTATAGTCTTATTTTTTAAAGTTTTCATGAAAAGCATATATGCTATATTTGGGGGGATTATATCATGCTGTACATAACTTGGTGAGCATGTTGCATACTTGGAGATCTTTTTACCAACAAAACTAAGCGATTACAGTATACATACACACATACACCGGCACACAGTGTATGCATGTGTACATACACATTGAACGCATAGAAGACATCAAACTAGTTTCTTCAACTTGAGACATTTAAATGCACTCTACTATGTATAATGTAACAAAGATCCGTTCATTCAGCAAATATTTATTGGGTGCCTACCATGTGCCAGGAAGTACTCAATGCTGGGCTGTGCCAGAATCCATCCGTAAAAAAGAGGATACGACCCTCCCCCTTCCCCTAAAAATATCCCTGATCTCACGAAAATGAACATTATACAGAGGGGAGAGACAGACAATAAGTAAAATCAACATGGAAAATATATATAGTATGACAGATGATGTTGGCTAGGGAGAAAAACAAAGCGTTGAAAGACCTTAGGCACTGGGGTTTGCACTTTTAAGTAGAACGCTAAGCGTTGAACTGCGGGTGAGGCGGGACGGGAACAGTCCTCATTCAGCGGGTGGTACGAAGGTAACTTGGAAGAGGTGAATCAGAACCGAAGGAAACTCTTCGGCAGTCCCCACGCTGAGCCTATTGTCTGGAGGATAACGGGCTGGGTCAGTCTGCGCTGCCCGCCGAGAGCCCAGGCGTTTTCTTCCGCTTCCCTCCCCGGCCCGCCCCCACCGCACCTGCACGCCCAGCTCCCCCCGCCCGGCGCGCCCCTCCACCCCCGAGTCTGCGCCGGAGCCGCCCTCGGCCCCTCCCGGTCTCGCCGGGAGCGCGCGCGCGCGCCCCGCCCCGCGGCCTCGGCAGGGACGCGGCCGGGAGGGCGGCGCGCGCCCTCTCGGCGGCTGCGGCGGCGGTCAGAGCGCTCACGTCAGGCTGCGGGGAGGAGGGTGAGAGCGACCTGCGGCGGCCTGGCAGGAAGCGAGAAAGAGTTCAGTGAAGAGGGAGTGAGTTGTAGAGAGCAGGACCCGCGCCCTCAGGAGAGCGCGGCCGACCCGGCGCTCGCGCCCCCCGCGCCGCTATCAGCACCGAGCAGAGAACAGTTCCCGCAGCCCGCGGCGCTGCTGGGGCGCCGGGAGCTGCAGGGGCTCGGGCACCCTCGCCCGCCGGCCGCACGCTGCTCTCCTCTCCCTGGGCGAACGAGCAAACGCTGGGCAAAGCATCCGGCGGCCTCCGGGAGCCCTGAGAAGCCGAAGCAGAATGTACCAGGGACACATGCAGGTAAGACATTTCTGTGGAGCTGGAAAGAAGTCTTGGGGCACTAATTTAAGAGCAAGGCTGTTCACCAAGTTACTGCGGCCAGGTGCTGCCTTCATAGGACTCAACAAGTGAAGTGGTGCGACATGACCATGACATTTCTGTCGGGTGCTGTCGGCAAAAAGGGACGGGTTTCCATGGGTGGGAGAAGGGGAGAAAAGACCTCCGAACTTTGATGGAGGAAGTTTGTTTTCTGTGCATTCCCTGAGCCTGTTCCTTTAAACAGGATCAAGGAATCTGAACCGAGGAAACCATGAGCTGACCGTGTTTCCGTTGTAACTCTGTTGATGCATCTCCGCACGTATGTCAACTGAAGGGCAAACAGTAATAGGAAAGAGAAGCTTTTTCGTTACCCATCTGTAAAGGTTTCTTAGTTCAGACACTTGGCCACTTTCCTATTTGTTAAAGTATTATTTTTTTAAAATGGTTTATGCTGTATTTTTTCCCTTCCACATGATGGGACATTGTCACCTATCCCAGTAGTCACAGGATGACTTGGGAGGATGAATTTCAAACACACGTCCCGGAGGCTGTAATGTTTTTCAGACGAACTGTGTCTTTGGTAACTAGTTATTAATGTTCATCTGAACTGAGCCACGGCTTCTTTCCAACGCATTCTACTCCTAGGCAAGATTACTTTAACCTTGACTCCAGTTCTCATTCATATGGTCGTTTCTTCCTTATAAAGTCAGATATATGCTTTGGGAGAAAAATGAAATACTAACTCAGCTTCCTAAAGTATGAAGTGAGATCTTTTTCTCATCCCTAAATGCTTTAGTCACCAGATTTGATGTTCAGGCTTCCTTTCCGTTCCAAAGATAGTTAAACACAGTCATTATACGTGATGATTTTATCTTAGTGTGCAACGTGTGAATACTGATGTCTTCTAGAGCATTTAGAGATAGATAACTACATGGTTGCATTCATGACTTAGTATTACCTGATATTAAATTTCCAGGTCTTGGGGAGATTCTTTTGAACTATAATTTACCTCTATGGAAAACACAGTATCATAGTCCTAGTTTTATAAGAATTCTGTATATGCACTATCAGAATTCCGAAAGCATTTCCTGTATTACTGACATCATCCTATTTTGAAAATTATTAATGAAATTATATCACATTTGCTATACAACGATTAGTGGCTTTAGTATATTTTTAAATATATGATGAATATGAATCTGCATTCTTATTATAAAACCTACACTACCCGGAAAGTTGGAGGTGGGGGGGAAGAAGTACTCAAACAATGACCATGAAAAAATTAACAAGAAATTATTACTATAATTTTATGCTTCATCTCTTCCTAAGAATGGAGCTTAAAATTCAGATTGTTTATTATCCCTAAACAGTGTCTTCATAAGGGTAAAAAAGGAAAATTTTAATAAATAGAACAATTCCTCTGAGAATCGATAATTCATACAAAATTCACAATCAACTACTTAAGAGCAATTTACAGAAACTTTCAGGATTTTGTTTGTTTGTTTAAAAATATTTTACTGTGAACGAAGAATTGAAGCAATAATCTGGTAAATCCAGGCACCCCAAAACAATTTTAACTCAACTTTCTGAGTATTCCAAAACAGTCAGTATGTTACAGAAACTTAAATTGCCTAGAACAGTGTTTGAAGATTTAATTTCACTTTGAAAGAAGAGACAAAATATAAAACTCTACCTATCCTCCCAGCTTAATGATTTTTGCTCTTGCGCTGCTGTAACAGCAAATACGAAGGCTTGCAGTAACACTCACAAATTGTTTCTGCCAAGCTTAACTTGAAAACATTGCTAAATAAAGACTGTAATCAATATGCTTGCCAGAATTTCAGAAGGCGATACTTTTGTCCTACTTACTATGATTATTAATGTTAAACATAAAACTTTATATTTAATAGCTATTCAATAGTATCATCACCTGAATGGGAATCCCCCCTCGCCAAAAATAACACCTATTACAACCTGATTTTTTTTTTTGCCTACATTTTTTAACTCCAGTCTCTTCACCCAAATCTATTTAGCATACAGATGAAATTTGTATTGTGTTGATATATTTAAATTAAAGAACTTTTTTTATTAGAGATGTAATAGTATCATTTTCCTATTTGTACCCAACTTTAATCACAGGTGAGAAGAAACATCATCGAAACACTCCAAAATGTTTGTAATTAAAACTCAGTATACATATTTAGCAAAGTGGACCAAAGAGGAGCAAATTTGCTAACATTTGTACCAACTTTGAAGTTTATTTCAAGTACTAATGTTACTTGGCTGATACCTTAACACCAGAGTGAAACAGAAATGTTTGCAGTCATTTGTTGCCTTCTAATTCTTCTCTTTTCTGTATCCAAGAGATTTTTAAATAAAGTGCTTTGTAAATAAGCAGTCTAGAGCAGGGGCAGGTGTTCACTTGAAGCCTTTAAAAATAGGCTAATTTAAAACTCCTGTGGTGCCTTTTTTTGCGAGTTAATGATTTTGCAAATAATGTCTGTTAATTTTTATACATATGTATGGCTAGTTCCTCTTGTTTACAATAGATTCTGGATTCATCTTAGAAGCCACCAACTTTTAAAAATGAACATTTGGCTTGCTCTGCTGGTTCATTAGAAGATAAACATTGACATCTATTACAAATAAACAGAACATAGGGTAACATACAGGTATTTCTTTGTTTCATTAAATGCCACAGTTATATTTCTCAGGAGTAGGTCTTACAGTTGTGTTGTTTTTCAACTGACTCACCAATTATTTCCAAGGGGAATTAATCATCCTGGTTACTTAAGCAAAGGTTGTTTCTTTAGTGGCTGTTTGAGATTTACTTCTTTTACTGACCAAGGGGACCAATAATGATTAAACATACATTAGCATCAATTCTGACAAAACATCTATTGTTCGTAGATGATCTATGGTCTTAATTCTACCAACACTTCTGTATGTTCGGAGCTGAGGTACTTATTTGCATGTGTGCTTATGTTAACACTCCAGTTAGAGCAAAATCATTACATGTCTCTGAATATTTTCTTAACCAAACTTGTTTTCTTCCTGAGATAATATAAATATAAGCTAATATAATTTCAATTTTGAACTAAGAATTTTTTATTGTTATTGAAGAATGCATGGTAATTTTTTGTTTATAAAAGAAAGTTATTAAATGAGATAGGATATGTATAAATGAAAAAAATAAAAGAAAGTTATTTTAGAAGGCAATCAAACAAAAAAACAATTTATAATTGTGACTAATAATTATTTTAGGCATTCAAAATAGGCATTTTTTACTTGTTCAAGCTGTCTAAGGAATAATTTCATGCCTTGTAGCTTCACAAGACATAAACTAAAGAAAATTTAAATGACAAAAATTATAAGATTATTAACAGCTCTAAAATATCCATTTTGTTTTCTCCCAGAGGGTGTTTGTGTTTGTCTTTATTTATGTGTTACTTAAACTTTTTCTTAAAAGGAGAAGGAGAGCAACTTAAATAATTTAAAATATGCTCATACATTAAGTCTGGCCACTGGAGATTTATTTAGGTACACTAGAAACAATGCACTTAAGATATCCATCCAAGGTAAGATTATAGAATGTTGTTTTCAACACCCTCAAAAGGTGGATACTTTCATCTGTCTAACACATCCACCTTTTTTGTCCTGATGCTACCCTTTTCCATGCTGTGTCATTTATTTTATTAACTTGTTGTTAAGGCATGAACTGCTAAATAGAGATGTATAACTGTTACCAATACCATGTGCACACACATGCTCACACGTACCCCATGGTGATATTTGCATTTTCAGAGGAGAATCATTTAGATTAGTTTGGAGGGTGGGGAGCAGGGATGGTGTTTTCTGGACAGTGATCAATGTTGGGATTGCTTGTGTTGTTCAGTATTTGGAGTTGGTCCATGGCAACTCCTGTCGTCCCTTTTCCTCACTCCCTGCCCCCCCATAAATGGGATCTGGCTGTCTTTCTCAAGAGTCTTCCTACAAGTAATGATGATCATTAATATAACGAATTTATTGGCTGGAATATTAACTATAATTCTACTGAAGAACATCTACATACAGTTAAGCTGATGATCAAAATTATGACACATGTTCCAGTAAGATTCTGAAATGCCTTCTTTTATATTCACAAACAAATAACTTTTGTTACGAGTGTAATGTTGAGATTTTAACACTTAAAAATCATAAGAGGGACTCTACCTAACAAATGCAAACATTGTAACTTGATTCTTTGTACCCTCAAATTAACCTGAAACAATAAAAAAGAAAAATATCATAATATAATAGTTTAGTATAAGATACAATCTTGCAGAATCTTTGATTAACCTGAAAATCTTATTCCCTTGCCACCCTGGCCAACAGTTTATATACCTACTATAAGAAACACAATATGGTCTTTGTAAATTTTATTTATAGTTTATAAATATTCATCCTAAAAACGTGTGTTTGAAAGTTAATTCCAGCACATATTTTAAATATAAAACATTTTTGAAAATAAAGAATGAATAAGAAAAGGTTACAACAGAACTTGTTAACGTTAAAATTTTGAATCTCCAATATTAGCATTGCCAACATTAAGATGTGATGCACATGTAGTTGAGACATCTGGCCGGCTGCTTTGTTACCCTTTTCATTGAGATCCAACAGCTAGAGCTGTGAAAAGGTTTTATATTTTAGAATTAATTTCTTGATACATTTACAGAATAACCAGTTTGCACTTCTTATACTAAATGTAAAGGTAAATCCCAGCCTACTATTTCCTTATTAAAAGACCTAAGTCTGATCTGAATGTTTGAGACATGTAAGCAACCGTGTAATTTCATATGTGCTGATAGAGAACTGGATTGCTGAGTTCCTGAAACATTTATCCCCTTTTGATAATGCAGAATTTGTAAAAGACAAAATCATCTTGAACTGTAGCATGTAACCCATGGCTCAGAGACTGGAGTACTGTGAATTGGGGTTGCATTTCTTTCAAGGACTCCTTCCTTCACTCCTGCCTCATCCATTTCTACCCCACCTGACCTATGTCATCCCCTTTAATAAGGACACAAAATGGGAGACTTCCTTTCCCAGTCAGCTAAGAAAGATTATGAAATCTTTTATATTATTATAAAGACTATACACAAGAAAGTCTTTAAAATCCTATCCGTTAAATATTAAGACATGCTAATTGTTCAGAGCTCAAGGTATAATACAACACTCTGCCAGTGTTGTTTTAGAATGCATATTCGACTGATCCTTATTCATTAGCAACAAATATACTACTTCTTCTACTGAAACTCTATTAGATAAATAACCAATATCATACCGCTGGTAAGATTTCACTAAATAGATTTTGGATTGTTTTTTTAGACAATTACTGTTACAAATTGCACAGATGAAAAATAATGAGCTCATTTGGATAGGAAGAGGCTGTTTATCTACCATTTCATTCAAGAACACTGCCAGCAGCTCTGAAATGAGTAAATCCGAGCCAAGTGAAATAGTTTGCGTTGCAGGTGCATGCACCATTCCCCAGAGCCCCTGCTCATGTGCACATACCTCTGGAAAGCCAGACAAACCCTGCAAGTGAAATTTGATGTAGCAACACCTTTTTCCCCCAAACAGAATGCCATATGGTGATCTATGAATCATGGAGATTCCGAGAGAAGACTGGTGCTGTTTATGATGAAAGAATTCTACCTAGGGAGTCACAAAATTCCCACTCTTGTAAAAACAGAGCTGTTAAAAGTTTTTATATTTTAGAATTAATTTCTTGATACATTTATAGAATAACCAGTGTATATTTCTTGTACTAAATGTAAAGGTAAACCCAAGCCTAGTGCTTCCTTATTAAAAGACCTAAGTCTAGCCAGGTGGCTCATGCCTGGAATTCCAGCACTCTGGGAAGCTGAGGTGGGTGGTTTGCTTGAGCTTAGGAGTTTGAGACCAGCCTCAGCAAGAGCAAGATCCTATTTCTACTAAAAAATAGAGAAACTAGCTGGCTGTAGTGGCACATGCCTATAGTCCCAGCTACTTGGAAGGCTGAGGCAAGAGGATTGCTCAAGCTCTAGAGTTAGAGATTGCTGTGAGCTATGACACCACAGCACTCTCTACTGACCATGATAGAGTAAGACTCTGTCTCAAAAAAACAAAAACAAAAACAAACTCTATGTCCAGTCTGAAAACAGCCCTCTTAAAAGTCATGTTTTTCTTAAAGCAACTGGCATGGTAGAGGAATTTATAACAATGTCAGATGAGTAATGATTGAAGAAACTGGGGATGTTTGTTTGAAGTACAGACTCAGGGAGACCATCATGACTATATAAATATTGGAAGAGCTGTTACAATATTTAGGAAGGAGATAGAAGTGTTTTGTACATCCCTGGTATCATATCAAGGTGAAGTAAAAAGTTTCCTTGAGGTAGTGACAAAAGAAGGCACTGTATATGGCACCCCATTTGGCCAGATGCCTACTTGGAGGTGGAAGAGGCCTTCGATGAGGGGAGAGCTAGCTGATGGGTGAACAGAGCACAGTGACCTTGAGCACACACAGTGCCCTGTTCTAAGACCATTATGCCTTGTGGAAGAAATCCAGTGAGATCACACACACTAGGTATATGGAAGTTTGTATGTGTGTGTGTCTGTGTCCCATCAGAGTGGTTGTAGTCAGTTAAGTAATGACTGACAAAATCCAACATTTCCTGGGGATATTCCCCACTTAATCTGACATTATATGGGTGGACATCAGACCAGTACTATCATGCAAAGTAATCAGAAAGACTAAAAGGTCAGAAATATGGAAACTTCTATAGGAAATAAGAAAAACGAAAAACTAAAATACTGTGAGCAAATGAAACTGCTCAGGCTGCAAAGTGCCTTTTCACCTCCTTCCATATGGGTGTTAACTGTGACATGCACGCCCACCCTGGGTGGTATCCTTTGATCACATAGGGATGGAACATTCAATTCATCAGGTGGAGCTTGTTAGAAATGAAGAATGTCATGTCCCAACCCAGACCTATTGAGTCTAGAAACTGAATTTTTCAAAGAACTCAGTGATTTATATGCACATTAACATTTGAGAAGCACTGGTCTGAAAAACCTCTGCATAGAGAACAATGCCTGATCTACTGAGCTGGGACCCTAGCAAAAAGTGTAACTCTTGGGTAGCTTTCTGACATCACACAGGCATGGTGAAGATTCTGGAAGAAGACCTGGCAAAAGCATTTATCATACCTATACTTGAATATAACATCTTGGTTATATTGACATTGTAATGGCCACTCAATTGGTTGTAGTTTTGCCATCTAGAAAAAAGCACAACAAACTTATGTTGTTCCACCTAAATAAAACAAACCTTCTACTATCATGTCCTCTTTCCTTTAAATCTTTTTCTCTCCAAGATAAACAGCCAAGTTCACTCAATCATTTGTCATAATGGCATTTCTTTTTTTTCTAATGTTTGTTTCCAATTTCTCTATTTATTTATTTATTTATTTTTATTAAATCATAGCTGTGTACATTAATGTGATCATGGGGCACCATACACTAGTTTCATGGCATTTCTGATGTTTTCATGGCTCCATGACAGTATGGCCCTCCAAACAAGACACCCTACTCAGGATGTGATCCAAGGTGTGATTGCGTGTGACCAGTTCCAAGCACTGTGAGATGATTTGTCTCTTGGGAGTGACATCTACTCAGACAGCCTAAAACTTCTTTAGCTTCTTTATATCAAATTGTTCTCTAAATTGTTCTGACATTTCTATTCTCTGAATCACTTGGGAGTCATTTCACAGATGTTTGGTCCTTATACCAAAATAATCTCGGATCCAGATGTGCTGATTAGTAGTTTCTAGGTTAACAGTTTCCTTATTTCTCCAACAGTTATGCTAATATTCAGTTTTGAGGTCATAGAATTCTTAGTTTAAAGGACCTTTGAAAAAGTTTTATTTCACAGATGAGGAAACTGAGGTCAAGGACAGCTAAGTCTCACACTGGTTAGTTAGCAGAGATAATACTGGAATGAAATCTGGTCTAACCTCAGTATACTATTTCCATTACACCATTATTCTTTATTTTGATGTCCGCTACATTAAAAAATCTAAATGAAAAGTAAACATTATAATAAACGTCTAAGCATTTTCAAATACCTAAATGTTTGACATGTCATCACTAAAATTAATACATTTCTGCTTTTACATTGTAGAACTAGTTGATAATTTTTATATTCTGTTTTAGCAGTCATTTGGCTGACAATAGAAGCAAGTCTGGACTGTAAACATGTTTTAAAAGTAGAATGAAGTACTGTGAAAAGTTGTAGCATTCTTGCTCTAAAGGTGTCCCATGGTCTGACTACATTGATCATTTAAATCAGCGGTTCTCAACCTGTGGGTCACTACCCATAGGAACTGTATTAAAGGGCCATGGCATTAGGAAGGTTGAGAACCTCTGATTTAAATAAACTGACTGACAAGTTCTTGGAACCAGTTGCCTAAATATACAAATAATTCAATCTGGAGTTCTTAGCTATAAGTAACAAAAACCAACTCTGGCTCATTTAAGCAGAAAGGGGATGTTTTAAGAGTGTATTTGAGCGGGGTATCCCCCTTCCCGGGCCAGTCGTCCCTCCTGTCACCCCCATTCCCAGGCCAGCCTCCCTCCTGTCACCCCCGATTCCCCGGCCAGCCTCCCTCCTTTCTCCCCCCATTCCTGGGCCAGCCCTCCCTCCTGTCCCCTAGGGGACTGGGATTTCCTCTCTCCCCAGGCACCTGGGACAGGGAAACCTTGGAGGGTTTTTTTATGAGCAACAACACAAAAACAAAACAAGCAGGTTTACAATCCACGCATCATTCCCCTTCTAGAGATTTTATTGACAATTGTAAAATGATATCTCTAACACAATTAAGTATATGCAGGTTTTTTTTTTTTTGTATTATTTATTCTTTTGTTTGTTCTTCTGTTTGAGACAGTCTCACTTTGTCACCCTGGAGTTGAATACTGGGGCAATATAGTTCTCAGCAACTTCAAACTCCTGGGCTCCAGCAATCCTCTTCCCTCAGCCTCCTGAGTAGCTGGGACTACAGGTGCCTGCAACAATGCCCTGCTATTTTTAGAGATGGAGTCTCGCACTTGCTTAGGCTGGCCTCCAACTCCTGAGTTCAAGTGATCCACCTGCCTCTGCTCCCGGAGTGCTAGGATTACAGGCATGAGCCATCGCACCTGGCTTGCAATGTTTTACTTTTAATGTACACGCTTCAAAACACTATATTATAGAAAGATGAATAAAGAGAGAAATAATTTGGCCCAACTTCTGGGCTAAAACTTCTTCAGATAAAATTCAGTATCCATTTTATATCCATTTATGGCTGTGTATATAAAAACTCTTTACTGGCCTTATAAGGAAACTGAAGTGGGAAGATGGTTTCATGTTTATAAGTAGGAAGATTTGCGTTTCTCAAAATGTGAACTTGTTTCTTTTACATAGACTAAATAAAAACCCAAAGTTTAAAAAAAAAAAAAAAAGAGTGTATTTGAAAAATTAATAAGCACAGAATGAATGATAAAGATAGAAAAATCTCCATTTTCAGCCGTCATATTATAAACTGATTCAAATAGGAATGATCAAGGGATGGTAAATCTGAGGAGGAAGGCAGTTTGGGAACAGGATATTTATATAATATCAAAATACCACTGATAAATTAGAAAAGAAAAAAACAGTAACTTTTCAAAGGATAGATTGCTTACAAACCTTAACTAAATAATGAAAATCCACATCACCAGTAAGGGACCGGTGGATAGCACGTGCCTCTGGATGGGATGTGGAAGCAGCATCTCTAAGGTAATAATCATGCAAAATTCAAGCCCCAATAAGGGATATTCTATAAAATAAACAGATTGTGTTTATCCAAAATATTAATGTCATGAAAAACAAGGAAATGCTAAAGAGTTGTTATAAATTAAAAGGAGTAAAGAGATAGGACAAATGATCCTAGATCGGATCTTGTTCTGGGAAAGACAATTGCTATAAAGGACACCTTTGGCACACAGTAATGACAAAACTTGAATACAGACTGCGGATTAGGTCAGCATTGTATCAGTGTTAAGTTTTTTTAATTGAATAACTATAGTATATTTATGTAAGAGAATATCCTTGTTCATGGGACATGCACATTCAGTGTGCAGGTGTTAAGTGCATGGTGTGTTTAACTTAGTCTCAAATGATTCAGAAATAATGATAGTGACGTGTGTGGGGAGGATGGAGAGAAAAAAGTGAGAGGGGAGCAAATATAGTGAAATGTTTACAATTGGTAAGTCAGGGGAAAGGATATATCGGAATTCATTGTGCTATTCTTTCAATTTTGTGGTAAGTTTGAGAGATTATTTCAAAATAAAGAAGTTATTTTAAATGTTAAAAAAAGTACCCTCAGACACTAACAGATTTATAGAATTAGGCTAGAGGGGAGGAATCATGTAGCAGGCAGGGAGCCACCCAAGTCAAACCCTGAGCTAGGCCAGTGTGACCCCCACGGCTACCCTCACAGAACAAGGCCCAGCAGAGCTTGTGTGCTGACTCAGCAGACACTGGCTCAGCCCCTGCACTGCTGCTGCTGCTGGCCTGGAGGCCCCAGCAGGCTTAGCTGCTGCCCCTCCCTGCCAGGGCAAGTTCTGTACCATGACTGCTCCTGTGTCCCAAATCCCATTTCCTAGTGGGGGCAGGTAGGGCCCTTGGTGCACATGTCCATTCCCTAGCTAGATAGTTGGTGGAAGTGCATGTCACGTTCTCAACTAAGACTTGAGAAGTGGGCAATTTCTTAAATATAGACAGCTTAGATTTGAGAAGGTTTTTCTTTTGTAAAAGGTAAATGTCTACTATGACATGTTTAGATATTGAAATCTCACTCTCTAGCTTGATGAGTAAAGTCTGGTCTGCACTGCGGGACAAGAGATAAAAGGAAATAATTCCCCCAAAGCCTGTGTTTATTTGGTTCTACGTGCCATTGTATATGGGCCTCTAGGAAAATGGGGTAAAATGAGAGTACACTGGCTTATTAAGTCATGTAGTGAAGAAGAGCAGAATGATCCCTCTCTCATTCATCAGTGTCCTTCTACTGCTCACTCCTCTCCTTTTTGAGAAATTGGAAAGAGCTGTGTGAAGAATCCAGTAATTAATTAGGGAATTAAAATACATATCATGTCCTTTAGTGATAAGAACATCTTTTCCCTCCATATGCAGGAATTTAATGTGGAATACCGGGACAATAATGTTTCATATTCATCTCAAAGATGATTACAATCAAGATGTCCTGTGCACTTGAGTCATTAATATGCAGTCTTTTATAAAAGCCTTTATGAAGGTTTATGTAAGACAAAGTTTCTTAACTATGGGGAAAGAAAGATAAAATAATAGGATCTCAGAGATACTACGTATAGCATTCACATAGCACAACTTTCTCATTTCACCTGTGAGGAAGCTGGAGGCTAGTTCTTGGTGGCTCAAACTTCTCAAGTTGATTGCTTCTTCCCAAAGTGAAAAAAAAATGTATGTTGAAAGACTTCATTATACATCACTTACTAATACCTCACTTTTTTAAAAGACTTTTTTTATTTATTTACTTTTTGTTTTTGTTGTTGTTGCAGTTTGGCTGGGGCTGGGTTCGAACCCACCACCCTTGGTATATGAGGCTGGCACCCTATTCACTGAGCCACAGGTGCCACCAATAATACCTCACTTTTGAAGAGGCAACAACACATAAGAGTTTCTGCTTCAGCATCAGACAGCCCCAAGTTCAAATCCTGGCTTCATCACATAGTATCTATGCGATCTTGCTCTAACTTCTTCTAATACCCACTTTCCCCATCTGTGACATGGAGATGAGAAGGGTCCCCACACATCGTGAAGACTTTGTAAGGACTAGATGAGATGATGAGGTATAAATGGTTTAGCATATAATCACTTCTCAGTTTTGCTAGATGTTATGTTTTTTTTTTTTTTTATTGTTGGGGATTCATTGAGGGTACAATAAGCCAGTTACACTGATTGCAATTGTTAGGTAATTTCATACACATCACGTGTGGGAGAAAGAGTTTAGCCACAGCAGTGCCTGTTATATCTGACTGTTCACAATGGTGGCTGACATTTACTTTGGTTGTTCCCTCACAGTTCTGGATTTTGCTTTCCATTTCCTCAGTCCCAAACCTTTTCCTTCCATACACTCTGGGTGTCCACTTACCCTTTGTGAGAGCTGGTCTGCACCCTCAGCGCCCCGCACAGAGCAGTGCAGAATGAAAGATGTCTTCCTCAGTGCTTCTGTAGGGCGTTATATGCATTGCTAATACCATGATCAACACATAGCATTAATTACTAATTATTATTAATTACTTACAGGCCCATCTATGGCAGTGATTACATTCAATATGTCTTTATGTACCTGGAGACTAGTGCTAGGTATATACTATTAATGTGGTATTTATTGAACGAATGGATGAATTGATGATTGACTTGATGAAAGAGTGAAGGAATGCATGAAATACTCAGAACTTCTGAGTTCCGACTGTCCTGAATAAGGACTCCAAAGGGCAATTGGGATCATCTTCCTGATTCTAAGACACACACGGCCCCAGTAATATGATTTGGTCTGTTTCCACAAGTTTCAGGAGCAAATGCACATCAAGTGAAGTTTCCACACACTTGAAAGGGAATCAATTACAGGGAAGCCTTATAAACCTTATAATTAGATTGCCACTGTAATTAACCAGCACTCCACTGTCAAAGCAGTCTACGCAGTTTAATGGGTTCAACCCCTTTAAAGCCTGAGGACAATCTGGGGCTGTAGAATTAGAAATGTAGCAGATTCTTCCAGTGGCTTCTAACTATACCTCTTGTTAACCAAGGTCATTTGGAATTAGACTCCATCCCTCTGAGGTCATGACACCTTCTCACCACTTCATGTAGTTGTCATCAATAATTTTGGTAGTAATGCTAACACACACACCCCTGAGACCACTAAAACCATGACAGAACATCACAGATGCAATTGCCCTGTAACTTGCTTACACCAGTAGTAAGGGCTCCTTACATGCCAGTGCTGACCTCCCCGTTAAACACACATACACAGTTTTCTAAATATCTAAGAAAGGAGTTGCATTCACAATGTCATCCAGTAGACTTGGTTATTTCATGAGCCTTTCTGAATCTGGAGATCTTATTAGGTCTCCCACAGTTTCTCAGATATGTGAGCCTGAAATATGAATGAGCAATTCTTTCCATTTGGTTACAGGTAAAAAAGACTAAAATACCACACATCTTCCTGGGTGCAGTGGCTCATGCCTATAATCCTAGCACTCTTGGAGGCCAAGACCGGTGGATTTCTTGAGCTCAGGAGTTCGAGGCCAGCCTAAGCCAGAGTGAGACCCCATCTCTACTAAAAATAGAGAAACTAGCCAGGCATTGTGGCTTGCATCTGTGGTCCCAGGTACTCAGGAGGCTGAGGCAAGGTGATAGCTGGAGCCCAGGAGTTTGAGGTTGCTGTGAGCTATAATGATGCCACAGCACTCTACTCAGGGCAACAGAGTGAGACTCTGTCTTAAAAAAAATTAAAAAATTAGGGTGGCGCCTTTGGCTCAAAGGGGTAGGGCGCCGGCCCCATATGCCGGAGGTGGCGGGTTCAAACCCAGCCCAGTAAAAAAAAAAAAAAAATTAAAAATCATACATCTAAACTTCTATGGCACACTTAAATTAAATTATGTTGATCGAAAAAAAAAAAGAGTAAAAAGAAGAATATACTTACTGTATTTTGAACTTCTTTCAAAAATTTTTGCAGTACATGGATTGAAAATTGCTGGTTTGAAGGAACATTGGCTCTTCCAGGTCTAGGATTCTGTTGTCAGGCCCACAACTGGTGATACGATGTGTCTATGAGTGCCTGGTCATAGTAGATTTCCCCAGTTTATTACTAACATACCATGGAAAGTGAATCTTAAAACTTTCTAACATCAAGATACTTGATATTTCTTATGCTATTTCTTACCAGCCTCTCCTGATTTTTAGAGGATGTGCTGTCATACTTCTCTTCCCTATCCTGCAAATAACAAGAGATACTTTCCTATGAAGCTGCCCTAGTTATAGAGAAGATCTTGGATCTTGAGATAGTACCTGATATCTCTGCTATAGTAGTCACTTTTGGTGAGAGTGAGAGCCTCACAACGTTAACCTTTAGAGTGCTGTAGCAAGGTTGGGGAAGGATGGCTATTTTGTCTCTGTTATACGGGTAAAGAGAAGGCAGCACACAGGTTTGCCTCACCCAGACTTCCCCATCCAATCACTTGGGGACTGAAGACCAGAATCTGTTCTTCTCTTTTTTCTCTATTGCTTGAGCATACATAGCATATTCAGGCCACATCTCCAAGTGTACCTCAGCCACTCAGGCACAGCAAAATGACTCAACTAACAAGGGACAAAGGATTTTGCAACATTGCCGTGGCCTTGGAGGGTAGAAATCTCTCATGCATTCTCTCTACCATTTACTCAAGACAGATGCTAAATCCTTACAGCTTTTAACTCTACATTTGCAAATTTGTATGTTTAGTATTTGAGGGTACCTTTGTGTGGGATGGGGTACCCCTGCCTACTGAGTACAGAACAGCTGTGAAACATCCATCTTCTTGTGCAGACAGCCTCTCTAGAATCAGAAATGCCCAAGAGGCCAGGACAAAACCCCTCTTTTAAACACCTGACTTTACTAGTGAAAAATTAGTTGTTATTTATTTGAGAGTGTTCTCTTAATTTCTTATCCTTTTAGACATCCATTTTATGAAGGGAGAGAAAGTATCAGCTTTGCTGAAAGAGAACTACTTCTAAATGGCAGGACCAAGATTACTGTGCAAATATATAGAGATCTTACTTACTAGTCTTGATTAAAATAGCTGCTTAAAATGGAACCCTTGTTCCCTAATTTGTTAAAATTCATTTTAAACTTCCAATTAATATAGGCATGGAAGGGCCAAAATTAACATAAAAATCAATGTGTGATAATATTGGTCAGTTAATCCAATATAAAATTTAAAGTACCAAAATAAAAAATAACATCTTTTTCATAGCTAATCTTGTTAAAATTAGTATTTTACAGATCAGCCTCTAGCACATGCATGTGATTATGTTCTGGTTTCAAAATCAATAAATAATAATTCACATAAGCTGTAGTGGAAAATACCAGCTCTGGAATGTCAAACCAGACATCAGCATTTTTTGATGAATGTTCAGTTAGGAACTGTGTTTTGGCACTTCATCTTTAACCATTGTGCTGAACACTTGTGATTATCCAAAAGAATCCATTTTTTAGCACACATGTAGAAATGGTTCACCTTTATGTCATGACAGCAAACAAAGGCAAGCTTCGAGATATTTTCTCTTCTAACCCTGGTTTAACTCATGCGGAGCTGATCTACCCAACTTCCTTACCTTGCCGATTTGTTTCAAATGGTCCAATGTTGTTGGAATAGTAACGTAACCTTGCTGCCAATCCATGCCAAGGTTGAGATGATTCGCTTCCACTGCATCTTTCAGCTCCTCATTATCCCCTTTGGTTCAGGTCGTCCACGTGACTCATTTTCAAGATTAAAATCACCAGGATGGGGCGGCACCTGTGGCTCAAGGAGTAGGGCGCTGGTCCCATATGCTGGAGGTGGCGGGTTTAAACCCAGCCCCGGCCAAAAACCACAAAAAAAAAAAAAAAGAAAACTATAAAAAAATCACCAGGATGGAACTTCTCAAACCATCGGTGTACTGTGCATTCATTAACCACATCCTTCCCAAACACTTTGTTGACATTTCGAGCTGTCTGCACTGCATTGATTTCACAACAGAACTCATATTTGAAAATAACATGAATTTTTGACTTATTCATGGTTTCACAAAAATTTCTCTTAAAAAAATTTTGAAAGATAGTCACAAGCCAAAAGATGTGTTTCAAAGAATGAGGATATACCTTAACAATAAAAATAAAACAAATGTCAAATAAATAAATAAAAACAAGTGTTAAAGTGCAATCCCAGATAATAACTGTCAAACTTAGTTCTTAAGGAAACTGGACATTTCATACTTAATAACCTCATAGAATGTAAATGCTCTATGCTACATTAAGGAAGCACTATTCTGATTTTCTATTTTAAGAGCTAAAGTACAAACATTCTGCATCTCATTCCTCAAAAAATTATTATTTTACCTGTGGCTTTTGTATTGTACTTAATTCTGGTGTTTAAATAAATGCTTAAATATAGTTATCCTCTTTGCAGATAAAGAAATGTTCAAGTAACTACACTGAAGATGTAATCAATCTGGCATCTATGCTCAATATTTATCAACAAATCAGTTATATCTCTCCATTTAAACACCAGTCTCACTAATTGGCCATTCCTACCTGTTCCAATTCAAAGTCAACATGTTGAGGGCAGCGCCTGTGGCTCAAAGGGGTAGGGTGCCGGCCCCATATGCCAGAGGTGGCGGGTTCAAACCCAACCCTGGCCAAAAACTGGAAAAAAAAAAAAGTCAACATGTTCAAATGTGGACTCATTACACCACAAAGCTTCCATAAAGCCTACCTCCTCTCTTGTTTTCCAAGATTGTCTAATAACACTATTACCTACTTGTTTACCTGAGTCAGAAACCTGGGAGTCATCCTTTCCTCTCTCATCCATCCTTCTATTGAAAGTTCTTTCCTAGTATGGCATCCTTTGTACAGTATTTTCAAGTGCCATCTTCTTTAAAATACTTGCTGGACCCCACTGCAGTGTTATGGAATCAGGCTCCCTGAAGATGAGACCTGGAAATCTGTACTTTAGCACTATGCAGGTGAACTTAATGCACCCTGAAGTGTGACAAGCACTGGCCTCCAGAATAAGATATCACTTATAAGGCCTACCTTCCTGGCCTTTTCATCTACAGTGTCTCTGTAAGCACTCTGGACTCTAGTATTACTAGATTTTGAATGCTTCCCCAAATTGGACCTCTGCTTCCATGCCTCCGGCCTTCTCTGATGATGTTCTTTCTGACCAGAACCCCCACCTTCTCACCCAACTGTCTGATCCTTGCATATCCCTCAAAATCCAGTAAGTGTTATTTTCTACAAAGACCTTTCTGGGACTGTTGATCACCCTGCTCCACACTCTTAGATCACCTGAGCCTGTACAGAACTTCATCTCAACTGCCCTTGCCCTGCTCTCTGGCAGGGTGAAGTCCCTTGGTTGCGTCTTATTTTATTCATCTTGTTAACTCTGGTGTCTAGCACACAGCCTGCTCGTGGTGGGTGAGCAATTCATGTTGTATTAAATAATACATCATTGAACTAATTCATCTTTAAATTAGCCTTAATTAATCTGTTTGGTTTGGTTTACATTTCTGAAGATTACCATAGACCAGTATAGAATTAGACACTTTATCTGCGATCTCTGAAGATGAAATTAAATTATTACGAAAATAGATGACTCCCTTTGAAAATTATTTTTTTTCTGAGTAATGCATTCAAATGCCTGTCTAATTGAGATAAAAATGCAAGTGTGAAGAACCAAAGAACAAGTATGAGCCAACAGGCAGAAGTATCAGATCCCAGGCCTTTTTCTGTCCTACCTAGTGTATGACTTGGGGGCTACCACTTAATCTCTATGGGTAACATTTTTGCCATCACAAAATGACTAGATAGAATCTTAATCTTTCCCAGATACTATAATTTCATTATTCCAAACTAAAATTTAATAAATTAGCATTTTGAGGTAGTACTTAATACCATAAAAAACAATTTCAATAAATTGTATGTAGAGTTTTTCATATATAAATATTATATGTAAATATATAATTAGATTTTTATACATAAAATTGCATTAAAGATTGTTGATCTACCTTCATCATAACACTAAACCAATATTATATTTACTCTTTGCTACTTGGTTGTACTATTGTGTGAGGTTGGACTTCTTATCAGTTAATTGCATTCACTTATTATATGAAGTGATAATTATCTGTTATCCCATGGATTATTTTCTTATAAGTGAAATGAATATCATAGCATTGTTTAACTGAGAAGATGATCTTCATATTTTTCCTTTTGGTTTTTGAAGACATGGAGAAAACATTAATCCAAGTTGTAGCATTCCCTACCTGTGTGATTCTGGATAAGTTTCTTAACCACTCTGAGTATCTCAAATTAGAAAAATGAAGTGTGCAATAATCCATTCACAAGCCTAGAATGCTAGCTTCCTGTAAAAGGGCATGCCTGAAACAGACTCTGGCTCTACAAACAAATTTTTAAAATTAGCTAGGCATGGTGGTGGGCACCTATAGTCCTAGCTACTGGGGAAGCTGACACAGGAGGATCACTTGAGCCCAGAAGTTGAAGGTTACATTGAGCTATGATCATTCCACTCCACTGCAGCCTGGGCAACAGAGTGAGATCCTTTTTCTAAAGAAAAGCAAAAATCAAAAAGCCTAATTGCTTAATTTTTGACTCTTGAAAGTAAAGACACAGATTAATTGCCAAATTTAAATACTAGATTCTCTATTTTAGAAATGCTCTTATATTATTAAAGATAAACATTATTCAGTTAATAAAGATTGTCTCATTAAAGCTGAGACCACCATTTCCCATTGTTTAAAATTCTAGGGCGGCGCCTGTGGCTCAGTGAGTAGGGCGCCGGCCCCATATGCCGAGGGTGGCGGGTTCAAGCCCAGCCCCGGCCAAACTGCAACAAAAAAATAGCCGGGCGTTGTGGCGGGCGCCTGTAGTCCCAGCTGCTCGGGGGGCTGAGGCAAGAGAATCGCGTAAGCCCAAGAGTTAGAGGTTGCTGTGAGCCGTGTGACGCCACGGCACTCTACCCGAGGGCGGTACAGTGAGACTCTGTCTCTACAAAAAAAAAAAAAAAAAAAAAAAATTCTACAATAAGATGACTACAATAAAATTTACATGCTTAAACTAATTAGTGGAATAAGTTAAATTGCCATGGGAAGTATTTCTATTTCCTCCCTCATGTCTGAGTTCCTTAGTCTCAAGGAAACACAGATATTCCTGTAGACAGTTTTATCAGAGGTAGGCTCTTTGCAAACTGCCTTTGGTATACCCATTTAGAGATAATAGAAGGAAGAAATATGATGCTAAATAAAAATTGGACACTGGAACCTAAAGCTATGCTTCTACTTTAAATCACTGAAATTGCCTGTTTGAAAATTTAAAACAAGGTGTCCTCATAAGTAAAAAAAAAAAAAAAAAAAGTACAGATCAGAAACTAAAACTCTAACCAGAGCCAGGAGTGCCCTTTTACAGGAAGCTAGCAAATTTGACACCTTGAGGGTACTGATAGTTTTTGGCGAACAGTGATTTACTGGAGAATAGAAAAAGCTGATCAACTAGGGGGAATATTTATGCATTTACTTATGCCTTCTTTAAGCATAGTTAGTGATAGCAGCAAGTCATGATCTATGTATTATAGAAAGCCCAAATTCCAGAGACTTGGAGTTTGAATTACTGATTTTATTCCCAATTCTAACCCCATGACCTCAAATTACCCCCACTTAGTAATGCACTTGTTTGTCCTTCTTCCCTCTCATTTCCCCTCCTTTATGCACATAACTAAAATAGACACCAAAACACAGAGCCAGGAGATGTGGCTTTCTGCTTATTGACTGTTCACACCCGACTGTGAAATATAGCTGGTTGCCCTGATCTCTGTGGCTCCAAGTTGCCTTTATTTAATAGACTTTATTTATTTTAGAGTGTCCTAAACATTCCAGTCATGCTGTTCTGTATCACAAAGAAAACCCCAGACAACCTGAAGAAATTGAATCTGCTGCAGTCCCAGAGAGCTGTCCCAGAGGCAGGGGGAGCCATTTGAGAAGCATAGTGACTGCATGTCACCAGATAAGACAGGCAGGCCTGGATGACAGCTTTGTGGTAGCTGTCCAAGCTTCCTTTGAATTTGTGTGTTTCTTTTCAGAGCAGCAGCTACTCTCCTACAGAGTAAACAAGGTCCCCAGACCAATAGAAGTTTTTCTCCTCCTCTGTGAAAACAGACCAAAAGAAAAGCAGGTTTGGAAATGGCTGCACAGCCACAAATATTGGCATTGTCTTTAACCTGAAGTTTTCATTTAGAAAATCATTTTGATTTATATCATACTTTATATTCATGATGATTACATTGTCAAGTCAGAAGAACCAGTCATATTACCAATCAAGGCACAAATTGTTAGTTACTTGTCAACCCTGGTTAGTGGTAAGGAGAACTAGCCTTCCAGTGCTACATTCAGTGTTATTTCCTTTAGAATATTCTCACATGAACTATACATTGGCCAGACTGCTCCCACCCACTCACTAATAAGGTTAGCCCAGCCCAATCAAATGATGGAAAGATTGCAAGTATAAAACTAATAACACAGTTCATATTGTAGAATAATATTATATGCAACAACATAATATACATTGTGCTTTTTATTCATATGAGATCTATGATGTATATAAATGAGGAAACAGAATGCTGCATTTCAAAGGAAAGGACATTCTAATGAATGTATGTGTTCCATAAAGTACCTGACACACTGTACAACCATAATAAATGTAAATCACTGAAATCCAATTTATTTTCTAGCCATACTCTCAGGAAAACTTATCTGATTTCCAAACTGTGAGTGTTAAAATAAAATCTGAGAAACACAGAGCAGAATAAGAAGTAGATCTCTTCAGCATATCTGATATGTAGCCATCAGGAGTTCATATTCTTCATCTTAATTTTTCATTATTTTGAATCTTGACTCCTTTCTCTGAACTTGAGCCATTTCTGAAAGGTGCTTATTCAACCCATGTTTATAGAAGAAAATACTTATTCATTCATTATCAGGTGTGTTTGAGCACCTTCTCTTTTTATAGGAATAAAGCTTTATGATAATCTAATTTGGGATTTTAAAATTTAGTGAAAAAGACATAAGCAAGGAAGATCAGATTTAAATGAAATAAGAATGCTATTCAGGAATTTTCATAAGGCAATATAATTAAGTGTAAAGGGTATAAAAATAAGCATTTAAAAGATATAGCATAGTTGTATATGACTTACAGAAGTAGAATACTCAGTTTGAGAGCATATTAGATCAGTTAGAATTGAGTATTGAAAAAAATAGTCCCAGATCAAAGAGAATCATTAAAAAGTATTATTCTACTGAAAAGGGCAACTTTTCACATAATTGAAACTGACCACAGCTTTAAAATACATTTTAGAAATGTATAAAGGGGGAAATTTGCAAAGGCCTCCAGGGGCTTGAATCAGTGGTCTACATGTTCTTTTTCAGTATTATTTCATAGACCAGATGTCTATGAAAATGAGGAAAATGTCCCTTTCCCAAATCAGCAGAGAGAAAATCATAAAAGATATTTCTGTCCGGGGATGGGTAAACATTTAAATTTGGTAAACAACCACTTCAAGCTATTCATATGTCAAAAATATAGTAGTATAGTGATTCTCCTGGTTTCGTTTAGACCAAAAAAAGTAGACTCAAATCTGTAAACAGATCTTTTTTCCTTTTATCATGACACAGCAATTTATTCACTAGAAAAAAATCTTTTGTGGGTATTAATCTAGTATAATATTTTATTGTGGAAATATAACTTCACATACACATATGACATGTCAATAAACATTACTCTTCTCACATAAAAATTTGCAGAAAAGTTTTAATTCAATATTAGGATTGATGAATCTATAATGCCCTCCTTGTTCTTCAGGATTCCTGTGGAATTGAGTATGTTTATTGACAAAGCAAATAATCCCGAACCTAAGCAGAAGATTATATTTATAAAAACTGTTGGGGAGGAGGGGCAAGATGGCCGACTGAACGCAGCTTCCAAAAGAGCCTCCTGTCCAAAAGGAACGATAACGTCCAGAAACAGCCCAATTAAGCTGAAGACTGGGAGCCCAGCCATGAGAGAAATGATAACTGCAGCTCACCTCTGCTAAGGCAAGCTGTGACTCCAAGAAACTAAGCTTCAGGTACAAAATTGATCTGAGAGGAAAAGTGTCTGTCCCCTCCCCCAAGAAAGCTGTGGGGTTTTTTTGCTTTTCTGTCTCCTTTCTTTTTTCACTTTGTTTGCTCCTGTGGGTTTTCTACAGACAAGCAGTGAACTATGGACCTCTTGTCTCACCCCACGGGTGAGTGCAGTGGGAAGTGGGGACTACTTCCTCAGAGGGACCCTGCTGTGACTCTGAACACTTTCTTGCTAGGCAGAAAAATTGAACTAAAGTCTTCCCTGCCATTCTGAACTTCCAGCACACCCTTCCCCACTTACCTGATGAACCAAAAGCCTAAACCCTGCTGAGACTGATGGACGAAGTTCTTGAGCAGTGCTCCCACTCCCTGTCTGCTGGACCAAGTGCCCCCACAGCAAGAGACTTTGGGGGCCCATGCCAAGCCCCCACCCAACCAGGGACTCTGCTGCCAACTGTGTGCCCTGTGCCCACTCCCTCCAGGGACTCTGCGGGCAACCTGCGGCCCGTAATCCCACCCACCCGGAGTCTGTATGACTGCCCCGGCTAGGGACTCACCGGCAACCACACGGCCCAGCAACCCACACCCGCCCTGGCCAGGGACTCCGCCCACAACCACACGGTGCCATGCCCTGTGCCCACCAGGCCTCCGTACACCCGTCCCAGGGAGCAGGGACCCGCACCCCAGCGACCCCCACCCGCCCTGGACAGGGACTCCACCGGCAACTGCACAGTCCTATGCCCTTTGCCCACTGGGCCTCCGCATGCCTGCCCTGGCCAGGGACACCGCTGCCAACCAGGCAGCACTGTGCCCCGCGCCCGCTGGGGCTCTGCGGGCCAGCCCCAGAGAGGGAATCTGCCGGCAACTGCGCAGCCCTGTTCTCTGGGCCTGCCGGGCCACTGCACGCCCGCCCTGGCCAAGGACTCCACCGGCTACCGAGCAGCCCTGTGCCAAGTGCCACCCTGGCCTCCGTATGTCTGCCCCAACCAAGGAGACCACTGGCAACTGGGTGGCCCCGCACTCTGCACCCACTGGGCCTCCGCACACCCACCCTGTCCAGGGACTCTGCTGGCAAAGGCACGGCCTCGCACCCGGTGCACCGTGCCCCCCAGGCATCCGCCCGTCCTGGCCAGGAACTCAGGGAGCCACGCAACCTGCGTCCTCCCTCCCATACACTCTCTGCCTTGGCACTGGCCTGCCCAACTGGCCAGGAACTCTGGTAGCCGCGTGACCCGTGCCCTCCCTCCGGAGCCCTCCCTGTCTCTTCATGGAGCCCTCCTCCTGGCCAGAGATGGCTAGACCCTTGGGCTCTCTGTGCCAAAGTCACCAGGCGCAAGGCACTCCCAGAGCTGTGTGCACCATCCCCCGCCCTATTGCTGAATCCAGGTGTGCCACACTGGAGAACTGCTCCCACAGCCAGAACTCCCTGGCTGGGACTCCCATAGGAGCTACACAGGGTCACTACCTACAAAGATCCAGCAACAATAGAGTGATCCCGCTGGGGTCTAGTCTCGGAGAGACACCACCCCAACTCTGAGGACGACCAGAGGCAACTGTGAGAAACAATCATGAGGCAGAATCAATGGGGAAAACTCCGGCAACATGAATAATCAGAGTAGATCAACTCCCCCAAGGAAAAACAAGGCAGACACAGCACAAGATCCCGTGCATAAACAAATGGCAGACATGTCAGAAATCGGATTCAGAATCTGGATAGCAAATAAGATCAAATTAGAATTCCAAGCTGTAATCCAAAAGATATATCAAGCATTCAACAAATTCAAAGACCAAATGAACAAAGATTTTGACACATTGAGACAAGGAGTTGCAGCCCTCAAAGATGTGAAAAATACAGTAGAATCCCTCAGTAACAGAATGGAGCAAGCAGAAGAAAGGATTTCTGACATTAAAGACAAGGCTTTCGAATGCTCCCAAACTTTCAAAGAGGAAGAGAAATGGAGGGCAAACACTGATCACTCTCTCAGAGAGCTTGGGGATAATTTGAAGAAAACCACTATTCACCTTATAGGGATCCCCAAAAGCGATGAAGTGGCTTCATAAGGCATAGAGTCTCTTCTTCATGAGACTATGAAAGAGAACATTCCAGACATGCCAAGAGATCCTGAAATTCAGATAGCAGACAGTTTCAGAACTCCAGCACGACTCAACCCAAATAAGACATCCCCCAGATACATCATAATCAATTTCACTAAAGTTAATATGAAGGAGAAAATTCTGAAAGCAGCCAGACGTAAGAAAACTGTAACATACAAAGGGAAGAATATTAAAATAACTGCACATCCCTCTGCTGAAACCTTTCAAGCTAGAAGAGGATGGTCATTGACTTTTAATCTCCTAAAACAAAATAACTTTGAACCCAGGATCCTGTATCTAGCTAAACTGAGTTTCTTTTATAATGGAGAAATTAAATACTTTAATGACATTCACGTGTTCAAGAAATATGCCAGAAGTAAACCAACTCTCCAGGATATTCTTAGACCTATCCTCCATAATGACCAGCGTAATCCTCCACCACAAAAGTAAACTCACCCAGAAACTTTTGATCAAATTCCAACTTCGACAGTCACAAAAGAATTAAAAATGTCCACGGGACTTTCGAAAGGCTTATCAGTGTTCTCAATTAATGAGAATGTTTTAAATTGTCCTCTAAAGAGGCGCAGGTTGGCTGACTGGATGCAAAACTCAGGCCAGATATCTGCTGCATACAAGAATCTCATCTTACCTTAAAAGATAAATATAGACTCAAGGTGAAGGGATGGTCATCTATATTTCAGGCAAATGGAAAGCAGAAAAAATAGGTGTTGCAATCCTATTCGCAGATACAATAAGCTTTAAACCAACCAAAATAAGGAAGGACAAGGATGGACACTTCATATTTGTTAAAGGTAATACTCAATATGATGAGATTTTAATTATTAAAATTTATGCACCCAACCAGAATGCACCTCAATTTATAAGAGAAACTCTAACAGACATGAGCAACTTGATTTCCTCCAGTTCCATAGTAGTCGGAGATTTTAACATGCCTTTAGCAGTGTTGGATAGATCCTCCAAAAAGAAGCTAAGCAAAGACATCTTAGATTTAAACTTAACCATTCAACATCTGGATTTAACAGACATCTACAGAACATTTCATCCCAACAAAACTGAATACACATACTTCTCATCAGCCCACGGAAAATACTCCAAAATCGATCATATCCTAGGTCACAAGTCTAACCTCAGCAAATTTAAAAAAATAGAAATTATTCTTTACATCTTCTCAGAACATCATGGAATAAAAGTTAAACTCAATAACGACAGGAATCTGCATACTCATACAAAAACATGGAAGTTAAATAACCTTATACAGAAGGATAGATGGGTCATAGATGAGATTAAGAAGGAAATTACCTAATTTTTGGAACAAAACGACAATGAAGACACAAATTATAAGAACCTCTGGGATACAGCAAAGGCAGTCCTAAGAGGGAAATTTATAGCACTGCAAGCCTTAAGAGAACAGCAAGAAAGGAAGTTAACAACTTAATGGGACATCTCAAGCAACTGGAGAAGGAAGAGCATTCCAACCCCAAACCCAGGATAAGAAAAGAAATAACCAATATTAGAGCAGAATTAAATGAAAATGAAATATAAATAATTATACAACAGATCAATAAATCAAAAAGTTGGTTTTTTTGAAAAGATCAATAAAATAGATAAACCTTTGGCTAACCTCACCAGGAAAAAAAAAAAGAGTAAAATCCCTAATTTCATCAATCAGAAATGATAAAGATGAAATAAAAACAGACTCCTCAGAAATTCAAAAAATCCTTAATGAATATTACAAGAAACTTTATTCTCAGAAATATGAAAATCTGAAGGAAATTGACCAATACTTGGAAGCACACCACCTACCAAGACTTAGCCAGAACGAAGTGGAAATGTTGAACAGACCTATATCAAGTTCTGAAATAGCATGAACTATACAAAATCTCCCTAAAAGAAAAGCCCAGGACCAGATGGCTTCACGTCAGAATTCTACCAAACCTTTAAAGAACTAGTGCCTATATTACTAAACCTCTTCCAAAATATAGAAAAAGAAGGAATACTACCCAACACATTCTATGAAGCAAACATCACCATGATCCCTAAACCAGGGAAAGACCCAACAAAAAAAAGAAAATTATAGACCAATATCACTAATGAATATTGCTGCTAAAATACTCAATAAGATCCTAATGAACAGAATCCAACAACACATCAAAAAAATTATACACCATGACCAAGTCGGATTTATCCCAGGGTATCAAGACTGGTTCAATATACATAAATCTATAAATGTAATTCAGCACATAAACAAACTAAAAAATAAAGACCATATGATTCTCTCAATTGATGCAGAAAAAGCTTTTGATAATATCCAGCATCCCTTCATGATCAGAACACTTAAGAAATTTGGTATAGAAGGGACATTTGTTAAACTAATAAAGGCCATCTACAGCAGACGCACAGCCAATATCATATTGAATGGAGTTAAATTGAAATCATTTCCACTTAGATCAGGAACCAGGCAAGGTTGCCCATTGTCTCCCTTGCTCTTTAACATTGTAATGGAAGTTTTAGCCATTGCAATTAGGGAAGAAAAGGCAACTAAGGATATCCACATAGAGTCAGAAGAGATCAAACTTTCACTCTTCGCAGATGATATGATCGTATATCTGGAAAACACTAGGGATTCTACTACAAAACTTTTAGAAGTGATCAAGGAATACAGCAATGTCTCAGGCTACAAAATCAGCACCTATGAATCTGTAGCCTTCATATATACCAACAATAGCCAAGCCAAAAAAACAGTCAAGGACTCTATTCCTTTCACAGTAGTGCCAAAGAAGATGAAATATTTGGGAGTTTACCTAACAAAGGATGTGAAAGATCTCTATGAAGAGAACTGTGAAACTTTAAGCAAAGAAATAGCTGAAGATGTTAACAAATGGAAAAACATACCATGCTCATGGCTGGGAAGAATCAGCATTGTTAAAATGTCTGTACTACCCAAAGCAATATATAATTTTAATGCAATTCCTGTTAAAGCTCCATTGTCATATTTTGAAGATCTCAAAAAAAGAAATACCCAAAGCAATATATAATTTTAATGCAATTCCTGCTAAAGCTCCATTGTCATATTTTGACGATCTCAAAAAAAGAAATACCCAAAGCAATATATAATTTTAATGCAATTCCTGTTAAAGCTCCATTGTCATATTTTGAAAATCTCAAAAAAAGAATACTTCATTTTATATGGAATCAGAAAAAACCTTGACTAGCCAAGACATTACTCAGAAATAAAAACAAAGCAGGAGGAATCACACTACCAGACCTGAGACTGTACTATAAATCGATAGTGATCAAAACAGCATGGTACAGGCACAAAAACTGAGAGGTAGAAGTCTGGAACAGAATAGAGAACCAAGAGATGAATCCAGCTACTTACCGTTATCTGATCTTTGGCAAGCCAATTAAAAACATTCAGTGGGGAAAAGACTCCCTATTTAACAAATGGGGCTGCGTGAACTGGCTAGCAACCTGTAGAAGACTGAAACTGGACCCAGACCATTCACCATTAACTAAGATAGACTCTCACTGGATAAAAGATTTAAACTTAAGACATGAAACTATAAAAATACTAGAAGAAAGTGCAGTGAAAACTCTTGAAGGAATCGGTGTGGGTGAGTATTTTTTGAGGAGGACTTCCTAGGCAATTGAAGCAGTGTCAAAAATACACTACTGGGACCTGATCAAACTAAAAAGGTTCTGGACAGCCAAGAACATAGTAAGTATAGCAAGCAGACAGCCTTCAGAATGGGAGAAAATATTTGTAGGCTATACCTCCGACAAAGGTTTAATTCACCAGAATCCACTGAGAACTCAAATGTATTAGCAAGAAAAGAAGAAGTGATTTCATCTCAGGATGGGCAAAGGACTTGAAGAGAAACTTCTCTAAAAAAGACAGGCGCACAGCTTTCAGACACATGAAAAAATGCTCATCATTCTTAATCATCAGAGAAATGCAAATGAAAACTACTTTGAGATATCACCTAACTCCAGTAAGATTAGCCCACATAACAGAATCCCAAAACCAGAGATGTTGGCATGGATGTGGAGAAAAGGGCACACTTATACACTGCTGGTGGGAATGCACACTAATTCGTTCCTTTTGGAAGGATGTTTGGAGAATACTCAGAGATCTAAAAATAGACCTTCCATTCGATCCTATAATTCCTTTACTAGGTATATACCCAGAAAACCAAAAATCACAATATAACAAAGACATCTGTACCAGAATGTTTATTGCAGCCCAATTCATAATTGCTAAGTCATGGAAGAAGCCCAAGTGCCCATTGACCCATGAATGGATTAATAAATTGTGGAACATGTATACCATGGAATATTATGCAGCCTTAAAGAAAGATCGAGACTTTATCTCTTTCATGTTTACATGGATGGAGGTGGAACATATTCTTCTTAGCAAAGTATCCCAAGAATGGAAGAAAAAATATCCAATGTACTCAGCCCTACTATGAAGCTAATTTATAGCTTTCATATGAAGGCCATAACCCAACTATAGCACAAGAATATGGGGAAAGGGCCAAGGGAGGGGAGGGGAGGGGGGAGGTTGGGGTGGAGGGAGGGTAATTGGTGGGGTCATACCTACAGTGCATCTTAGAATGGGTATAGGTGAAACTTACTAAATGCAGAATACAAATGTCTACATACAATAAATAAGAAAATGCCATGAAGGCTATATTAAACAGTTTGATGAAAATATTTCAGATTGTATATGAAACCAGCACATTGTACCTTTTGATTGCACTAATGTACACAGCTATGATTTAATTTAAAAAAATAAATAAATAAAACTGTTCAGACATTGATGAGTGTATAGTAAGAAAATTAATTAATAGAAACATTTAAGGATAATACTTTACAAGTTAAGTATAGTATTTATATAAGAACGATGATAAAATCTAACCAAAATCCTCTGAGTCCTTGGAAGCTTAGTTTCATTTACTTCCAGGGTGAAGGTTAAGGCCCAGTGTTTATTGAGAGCCCTGTCAGCTGTGGGCTAACTCTGACTCCAGCTGCTCTGCTTCTTTTAAGTTAGAAACCAGCAAAAATTTTTCCATATTGTACATCCCTGCATGATAACCCAACCAGGTACATTCAAAGACAAATTAAATAACCAAATTAAAGGTCAGCTAGAAATCGGAGGTCTGTGTTAGCACTTTGTGAATCTCATCTATTTTAAATTAGAAATTTCTTGAAGAAAGGAGTAGGGTCTTAAACATTCACATAGAGATATATAAAAATATTTCATAGAACAGAGCTGACACCTAGTTAATAGACAGTTAAACATCGAAGATAGTAGTAAGGATTTACATAAACCTTCAAATGCTAATTATCAATCAAAGTTATTCTTCTCTATGGTATGGCCCTACCTATACTTTTTTGGGGATAGGATGGACACACTAGAATAAAATAAGGATAGAATTAAGGATAAAAAGATGGAATATTCAGTGTTGCCAATGATACTGGTGTTACTACAGCACTTGCTTCCTTGCATTTTATGGAAAGGAAATTTTTTTTTTTAACTTCAAGTTAGTCATTGCTGTGACCTAAATCTCGCTATCAGCCATTATTTCTCTGTCTCTATAAAGTTAGGCCCAAATATCCCATTATACCTTTCTGTAATTTCACACATTGATTATGCATTCTATTTTAACTCTTTTGTTTACTTTTTGTACGATGATCGAGCACCTACTAATTGTTAAGACAAAAATTCAGACAATTGGTTTCAAATCTCCCACACCCTTTCCATAGCTTTGCTTCTTCCCCAGAGTAAGGAGATTAACACAGAGAATGGTCTGGGGGACCCTCCAACTCTGAAATTCTAGCTTATGAATAACCATAACCACCTCAATTTGTTTATTTTGTGAATCTGCAGAGAAGTCCATGAGAACACTGAGGAACAATTCATTATAATTAGGCATCAGGGTTACTGCCTTGTTTGGTTTTTAATAAGGCAGAGTGATAGTTCTGGCACTGATAGTTCTGGCAGTTCACGATGGAGTATCACAAACAGACCTGCTAAAAAAGTTCAACAAAATTTAAGGGGCAATTATCAAAAGAAAATTTGATTTTTTTTCTAATTATAAAATCAAGTGTGTTTTTTGTCTGAACAATAATGAAAGGTAGAAATAAGTTTAATAATCATTTACAATACAATCTTTGTTAATGTTAAAGTAAACCACTTCCTCCAGTGGTTTTTTTCCTAGGACTATTCTTTCTGTAAGTGGTGATAAATACCCTCAGGGAACCAAGAAATACACATTATATTTCATTACTATTGTTTGAATAATAATCATAGTAGCTAAATTTTATTGAATGCTTACTATACATACCAGGCAATCTAGTAAGCATATCACATAATGTTATTTAATTTAATCCTGTCTGGAAATACCATCAATTGTAAAGAAAAATTCTATAGTTTCAAGCCACAGTTGAGGACACCAAGTATAAGACTAACTGAGCCCTTAGTCACAAGCAATTCAAATATTCAAAAATATTTAAGTATTGAAATGATAAATCCAAAATTAGGGCATTGGTTTAAAGATTTGTTTTGTAGTGAAAGTAAGAATTATAAACTTGTGGGTTATTATTGCCAAAGTATGTTTTTTGCAAATGATTTTGATTTACTGAACAACTAATCTGAGGATGAGAAAAAGGAGAGTATTGAGAATTTTAACCACTTATATGGGTTACATTTACTGCTTTAACATTATGGATGTATCATGCTACCTTGCTGTGGCATTTTATTAAAAATCAATTCTTTATAGTTTTGAATTTGTATAAAGTAATTTATGCATGTTTAATTTTATAAAAATAAGCACCAATTTACTCAAGTGAACAAAATTACTCATTTTTCCTGAAATGAAAACAATCAAGAAATACTGCTATGAAAACTATAGACAGCTAAACTGAGAACCATTTGCAGTTTCTTACTAAAGATTGGTGAATAATTAAAAGAAAAAAATCGCATTGTAACACCATTGTGAATAGAATTTTATTCTTTTTATCTCCATTAAACGAATACTTGATTTTTCAGTGTGATTCAGAGAGGTTTTTTTTTTTGCAGTTTTTGGCTAGGGCTGGGTTTGAACCCGCCACCTCCGGCATATGGGGCCAGCGCCCTACTCTGTTGAGCCACAGGCGCCACCCCCAGAGAGGTCTTTAAAATTTTTTTTATTCTAATAGGTTTGGAGGGTACAAGTTGAATTCCATCACGTGTATGTATCATACAGCAGCAGAGTATGAGCTTTTGGTGTACCCATCACCTGAATTCAATACATGGTACCCCATAGGTAACTTTTCATTCCATCCTCCTTCCTTGTGAGTTTCTAATATCCATTATACAGGTATTTTTGTTGTTGTTGTTAAATTAACTTTGCATCCCAAAGAATAGGTTAATTATATAAAATTAGGAAAGATTTACTAAAATAAAATCATTAAAAGGATTACCATATGTAATTTAATATATTTGTCCCATGTATGCTATATATTCCAGGTCCTGGAATTTACCATTCTCTTGTATCATATATATTCCATAAAATGAGTATCATCAAACTTTTTATTCCCTCCTTGTTATTGAAATCCTTTGTATGTAGTATATTACCTTATGACCTTGCCTTATTAAATGAAGTGTGTTAAACATAAATTTAAACAAAATTCAACCTTCTTTTGTAGTACCCAGACTAGGGTCACTATTTCAAACATCACTTCTCCTTGCTGACTGCTAAAATCATATAAGTCTTCTAAAAAACGATACTGCGTTTAAATTGTACTTACTCCAAGACAAAATCTGCCAGTTCATTACTGCTTCTTTTCTCTTGTTTTATTTTTTACTTCAGTGAAACCTCTATCATCAGTTTGTAAGATGGGGGAGAGAAGAACGATTCGCCTCTTTGCCATTAAAAGAAAGTGTACAAAAAAATACTCTACTTAATTGAATATTGTTTCATGCTACTGTTCAAGTAACCCTAAATGGATCATGGTTGACAGATGCTATCATTAACATATAGATAAGGCAAAATATCTGTCTATTATCCTGAAATTTACAAATAAATTAAATTAGTGGCCCCTTTCTTCCCTACTTATCTCAGAGTGATTTTTAAAAGCCTAATTACAGATTGTATCATTCCTCTGTGAGGGGAGATTTACCAAACTTGGGGCAGATGGGATTACGATAATATAAATCCATTTAAGGATTAAGTTATTTTAAGCTCCACTCTTCCCTTCTACTAGACAAATTGCCATGAGATGATAGGAGGAGAAAATAAAATTAAGGGTCAAGATTGTTTTCTTTCTATAAGGCTACCAGCTGCCAAGTTAGATATTGCATTTTATAGTTTTTCCTCAGACAGGCAGTGCTAACAAAGAAGCCTGACTCCTTGTTATTCTTATCTTGCAAAGTTTAGTGACTGGTTGATTTCTGCCTTTGAAAAACTCTTACTCTTTTCAGTCTTCTAGAGTTTAAAAACTAGCCCTTTAAATGTTGTCTGGTGTCATTTCTTTGAAAAGGGTAAAAAAAAAAAAAAAAAGGGGGGATAAGACAAAAGAGGGAGTCAGTGGTGGATCACTACCTACTCTGACTGAACCTTACAGTTTATTCGTGGGGGTAGAAGGCTGCATTAGCAAACTATCTCATTTGTTTTCAAAATCAAATTTGCTGTTTCATTTAAAGTTATTTAAACAAATTATCACAAATACCTGCTAAACAATGCTCTTTTTCTTCTGTGTTTTTCTAAGTTTCCTATAATGATAAAAGATGGGAAAAGAAAAGGTTTCATTGGGAAAATGCTTTGCAACTTCTGGATGATCAAATAACTTGGTGGCCATAAGTCACATGCATTTTCTTGGTCATATTTTCAAGAGGATGCTATTGTTTACTTAGAATATATAGCAGCTTCAAGTGCCATATTTGATAATTAGTGTAATTTGAGACATTTTGAGATAATGAAGCCACCTGCTCTGAATAGCTAAATCACCATTAATGCCTAGAAGTTTTTCTCTCAGTAACAAAAAGATTAGAAGGAACTCCTAATCCAACTTTGCTTTTGAAGTTTCATTTCCCAGGGAATTTTTAGAATCATTATGGTTTAGATTTCAATAATACATTGCATTTGAAAACTAGACTTGTTTTTAGGTGGAGATCACCAAGAATATTCTTCAAGGTGTATTAGTTTTATGCAATCCATAGAGTTTGCATGGACAGCAAGGGAAGATTGTTAAGGGGATGTACATCAGGATGAGAAGGAATTCTCAACTAAAACGTAGGAATGGGCTTAAAGCAAGGAGCTTATTTTTCTTTCCAAGGCAGATGGGCGGCACCTGTGGCTCAAGGAGCAGGGCGCTGGTCCCATATGCCGGAGGTGGCGGGTTCAAACCCAGCCCTGGCCAAAAACCACAAAAAAAAAAAAAAAAAAAGAATACCAAGGCAGAAAAGAGCAGGGGATGAGAGGAAGAGGAAATGCTGGCCCTGAGGATGAGTGGCTGAGGCTTTTATTGAAGTTATTAGCAGCAAAGAATTTGTAGTTGTGAAATAATAATGGAAGGTGGTTGTTTTCTGGAGCAGTTGTTGATGTGAAATGATAATGGAAAGTGGTTGTTTTCCAGAGCAATTGTTTTCTTTTGGGCTGGTTTTGTCTAACTTCTTGGAAGGCAGTCTGGCAGATGTCAAGGGGCTATATGCCCTTTTCTGTTTATTTGACACTCTTCCAGTTCTGCAAAACAAGCTCTTTAAAAAAAAAAAAAGCTAAGCCACAGGAGATCAAGCAAGAAGCAAGCAATGGGGTTTAGAACACTGTTCTGTGCAGTGATGTTTCTGTGTTAGCTGATTTACTAACATGACCATCCTTTCAAAGGTGGTGTGAATGGCTGCAGCCTTTTATTGTGCTGGGCCCTATGTGAGGTGCTTGCATGTGTACATCAAACTTGCATGGCACATCTTATTGAAGGACACATAAGTGCATCAGTGGAAAATGCTGTATTTGAACATAGGTCTTCTATTAACCAGCACCCCTTTCAATTTTCTTTTATAATTTAGCCCATTTCATAGGTAAGATTAAGGAGTAATATCAAACAGTAGATTTTTCAAAATATTTCAGCAAACCACACAAAGGTAATAACAACTAATGTTACAAAATGTGTATAAGAAAAATCAGTTGGGGCAGCAGGATTTGGTAAAGATGAAAAGAGAAGGCATTATTAAAGTTTTTAATGAAATGACAGTTTAATAAAGATCAACCAGATTGAGAAAGAAGTTACTGAAGAAGATCAGTTTTAGATATATTTTAATTTTATTTTTCTTAAACATAAGTGAACCGGAAAATGCATTAGTTGTTGAGTCATTTGATAAATCACTCCTGTAATTTAGTTTTGGCTCTGCAGACTAATTTGTTATATTTTCTCAGTGGACAGTACATTTAGCTGGTAAACCAGGGTTTCTCTATCTCAACACTGTTAAATATGTTAGGTTGAATAATTCTTGGTAGTGGGGGCTAGTCTGTGCATTGTAGAATGTTTAACATCTTCTCTGATATCCACCCACTAGATGCCACTAGCACCCTCCCAGTTATGATGATAAAAATATCTCTAGACAGTGCAAAATGGCTCCTGTGGGCAGAATGACCCTCTGTGGAGAACCACTGGCATAAACAAGCATTTACTGAGACTTGCTTTTGGCCAGGCACATGGAACAAACTAAACAGAGCCCTTTGTGTCATAGAAATCACAGTTGAGTGAGGGAGACAGAAATAAACACAGAACTATATAATGCAGTGGCAAGTGTTGGAGAGAAAAATAAGGTGGGCACAGTGGCACAGCTATAGTCACAGCTACTGGGAGGCTGAGATAGGAGGATCATTTAAGCCCAGGACCAACCTGGGCAATGTAGACCCTGCCTCTAAAAAGAAAAAAGGAATAAAGGAAGGAAGGAAGAGAAGGAAGGAAAGAAAGAAAGGAGGGGGGAGTCAGGAAGGGAGAAAAGGGAATGAAGAGGGAAAAGAAGGAAGGCAGAGGAAACAAAGAAAGAGAAAAGTAAGCAGGACAAGGGCACAGGGAATAATGTGGATAACATTCAGATCAGCCACCTTGGAGAAGGTGTCTTCTGAGCGGAGACCTGAAGTGAGATGTGAATTTCTAGAGCCCCAGTGTTTTAGGTGGATGGAATAGCAAGTACAGGAGACCTAAGGCAGAAACAGTTTGGAATGTCTGGGAAGAATAAGGTGCCAGTTGTTGCCAGGGCTGTGTATGGTGAAAAGAGGTAAAGGTTGAGGTCGGAGAGGCCGTAAAGGGCCACATCATACAGAGACTTCTAGATCAGCTCTGCCCAACAGAACTTTCTGCCACAATGAAAATGTTCCATAGATTGTACTGCTCACACCGGTAGCCACTGGTTACATGTGGTTATTGAGCACTTATAATATGGCTATTATGATTGACTGCCTAAACTTTAATTTTATTTAATTTTAATTGATTGAAATGTATTTAGACACATACGGCAAGCTGTTATATTGAACAGTGTGGGTCTCAACCCATAAGGACTTTGGATTTTATTCTAAATGTGATAGAAAACCCCAAAAGATTTTGAGCACAGAGACATGATATCTGTAGCTTTAAAAGAATAATTAAAATTATAAAATCCAGTTGTTTTCTCCTAGGAGATCAGATCTAAATCAGTGAGAACTTTGACTCAGTAACTCACGCTGGGTTCCCATAATCTTCCACTTCCTAGTTCCATTTAACCGACTTTCTCCTGGGTTTTGTTGTTGGGTTGTTTTTTTTTTGTTTTTTTTTTTTTTAATTTTGGTTTGTTTGTTTGCTTAAATTGGTGAAACCGTTTCACATCTTTTTTGGAGAAAGTCTGAATATAACCTAACATATGGTAGGAAAGTAAGTGGGCAAACTCTCCATTAATGGTTGGGAGAAAGGAATTAATTAAGCTATTTTGCTTTCTGAGGAAATGTAATGAGATAGAACCAAACATTGAAAGATAGAAGAAAAGTCAAGGAATCTGATAGGAAAACAAGCCCCTGCACCTAACATATCGTAGTTACTCATTATCTGCTTAGTAAATTAATCCACAAAGATATACAGACCACCTCATTTCTTGTCAGGGAGAACCCCATGAAGAAGAGAGCGTAATAGGGGAAAGCCAACATCCAAGAAATGAGGGAGACAAATTGTTTAAAAACTGGTCCTTCACCAACTGTAAATAGCAATGATGACTAAAATTATTGTTTATTCATCAACACTGTGTTTACACAATGAAATGAGGTTAAACTTTAGCAATTATTTGATTAATCTGAAGTATGCAGACAGGTTAATTGAAACATTTTACTCTGCAGATCAACTGTTTGAGTGGGTAAAAAAACCAAGGGTAATACCAAAAGAGACTAGTCATCAGTAAAATGATTTGAAAGTTTGTTTCCATTCTCTATATTCTTTTTCCCAGTGGCTCTCACTTCAACTTCCTCTAACTCTGACACTTCTACAAAAAATAGAAGTTTCCCTTGCCCAGGTTCAGGACATACTTTTGACCTCTGTACTGTCTCTTCACTGCTGCAGGGATTGGGTTCCTGTATACCTAAAACAAAAATAATTAATATTAAAAAAAGTAAGTGGAAAGACAATGGAAGACCTTGGTATGAATGGAAATGAGGTTGCTGAAGCAATTAATTAAAAATGTCATAGACTGCCGTCAAGGGAAGGATCAGCAATTAAAGCAGAGAGGTTTTGTTAATTATTCAAGGGTGAAGCACAGAATAACCTGAGCGCCGTGAATACATTAAAGACTATTACTTCCATGGAAAAATCAGATAATTTTTTGTGTCACCTTATTGAGATAGTATTGAAAAATCTTGAATTAATAACTATATCAGAAGCTTCTAAAACATAAACATTCAAAAATGGATGCTCCTATGCCTAGAGAGTTCATGTCTAATAATGATATATCATGTATGTAAAAATTTCAATTTTGAACCAATGAGAAAGAAAGACTTACCTGTTCTAGGGATAAATTAAGACTTATCAATTCATTTGCACTTAATTATTTTCAATTTTAGGTATCTAAGAAGTAGTTAATTTTAATGCAGAATAATTCACTATGATTTCACCGTTCTTGGTGCTGTTTTCAATACTTTATTTCTCTTCCACTCAGAAAGATTATACATTTTCATTACATATTGTGAGAAAAAAATGTTACTCTCATTTGCTTAAACATTGATCTAATTATAGAACTGTTCATGAGCTAAGCTTATATGTTAAAAGTATGTTTTTAAGGGGTGGTACCTGTGGCTCAAGGAGTAGAGTGCCAGTCCCATATACCAGAGGTGGCAGGTTCAAACCTGGTCCTGGCCAAAAACTGCAAAAAAAAAAAAAAAAAAAAAAAATTACCTCTGGGCGGCGCCTGTGGCTCAGTGAGTAGGGCGCCGGCCCCATATGCCGAGGGTGGCGGGTTCAAACCCAGCCCCGGCCAAACTGCAACAAAAAAAAAAAATAGCCGGGCATTGTGGCGGGCGCCTGTAGTCCCAGCTGCTCGGGAGGCTGAGGCAAGAGAATCGCGTAAGCCCAAGAGTTAGAGGTTGCTGTAAGCTGTGTGACGCCACAGCACTCTACCCGAGGGCGGTACAGTGAGACTCTGTCTCTACAAAAAAAAAAAAAAAAAAAAAAGTATGTTTTTAAAACCTCTGGCATATTTTGTGAAGTTACTTTAAAACAACATATTTTAGATATCACATTTGCACAAATATTAAGCAAAATTTTAACTGAGATGAATACAAAATACCTAATTTTTAACTAATTCTAGTCTGCATTTCACATTTCTTTTACTCAAGATCTTATACTGTAATTCAGATAAAACAAGTTGGTAAAGGCAGCTAAAATTTCTGCTTCGTTTAGTGATGTTCAAATTTGACTGCATAAAAAGTCCAGCTGGGGTGTTTTTGAGAGTGCAGCTCCTTGAACTTCATCCCAGAAGTTCAGTTTCAGTATATCTTGACTGGAGCCTAGGGATGTTATTTTTTAACGTAATTCCATGTAGTTCTGATACAGCAAGACATTGAGCCTGTGAAAAAAAAATAATATTAGGCAGCTCATTTCACTTTGCTTTTTATGGGTTTTTGTCCCAGCGTGGACATTAATATGAATGAATGAAATTCATATTAATATAACCAGTTGTTTGGGTATTATTTCTATATTTTGCAGAACAGGTACAGTTCCCTTTAGCTTGACAAAAAACTTTATCTTCAATTGTTATGTTCTTTCCATCATCTTATTTCCAAGCTTTAGCAAATGGTAACCAAACAGTAAATATCCTAAAGCAATAACAGAAAACAAATTTGGTTTGCCTATTATGAATATGAAACTGTGAAAATATAACCTGAAATGTTTTATTAAATTTCACTATCAACATAGTTACCAATAGAGGTCTCTAAATATTAATTTTGAGGATCATAGAAATCTACTGATAAGATATTCAGGATTTCACCTTCCAGCCAAGGTTTTTTTAGTCAGTTCAAGGTAAGAAATAAATTTGTAGAATGACCTTTCTAGACTTTTACTATTTAAATAATATTGCTTCCAAATTGGAAAAGGTTATTCCAAATATCATTCTCTCTTCATCACTGAAATTATCAGATATCTTGGGAAAAAGAAAAATATAAAATGTCCTGTAAATAGTCAATGGAGATATTGACTGGAATAAAAGCAATGGTCAGTAGAAATTGGCTCATTTGTAGCTTCAAATCACTGTTGGGAAATTCTCTTATTTGCCCAACAGATTTCTACTAGATTTAAGAAATTTAATTACTCTTTTAATATTACTTTTGTAGCCAAAGAAAGACAAAGTAGTCTTTTAAGAGCCATTAGGTAAAATGTAATTATTATTTAGTTACTTTTTGTCCTTCTTGGAAACTTTTAGTTTAAATTCATGTTATTTTCAAATAAAATAAATAAAAATATTTTCCAAATGGAAAAACAACTGCATCATAACTGATCTTAAATCAAAGATCTGAGGACTATGGAGCATTTGGATATGTGAAATAAAATCCATTTTTATTTTTATCTAATCTTTGAAACAAATACCTACCCATATGGTTTTCCAGTTTTATAGGTTTGTGGCACTTTATTTAAAGGCTTAAAATATCAGTAATATAAATTTAGTCAAATAATTACATTTTGGCTCCCTGTAGTTTGGAATTAAAATATATGGCAAGTTTTTTCTGTTTTCTTTTCTTTTTTCTTTTTTAGTGCCCAATATGAGGCCACACATACCAGACAATCTTTTGTAAAACCTGATATGTGTACACTCCTCCCTCAATAACACATACGCATGGACCACAGTACAGATTGTACTAATAATGGATTAATCTCCAGCTGTTTTCTGTGTTTCTGTATGAGAGAGTAGAGTGAGCTAAGCTCCCTTTAGAGAGGGAGTTTTCTGAATCAGCTTGTTTACGGAGCTGCTAAGAATCTGGCTTTATTTAGAAAAGTCTCAATAGGGTATTTGAAATCAGGCCCCAAATCCTCACCTGAATTGTGTCAGTTTACATCTCTGTTAATAAGCTGGAATAAATTTGATTTATATCACTCTTCTCTCTGTTTGAAAAGGGGAGCTTCTTGGTCTCGTGTATTATTTCCTTGTCCATGAAATGAGGGTTTATACAAAGATAATAGCTCAGATACCCTCCAGATTTGACATGCTATGAAAATACAAGACAATTGAGATATTTATGGTAATCTATATTACTATAGATTACTACATAGTAATCTATATTACTGCAATTGTTTTCTGATTTAGAAAGATTATTAACTAGTCAAATTTTTCTGAAAGAAAGAGTGGCTTATTATGTTTGTCATTATCTCGGTCTTGTAAAATACTGTTTGTGAGGTAGTGTCTCCACTTTTCTGAGGCAGCTGAATTTCTAGCAGCAGTTGATAGTGAAGAAAATACGCTTTTGTTGGAAAATTTAAAACCGTTGGACCCCCCCACCCCCAAGATTATATTGATAGACAGATACAGGCTGGGAAAAATATTTGCAACACAGGTGACAAAGGGTCAACAACCATACTGTGCAAATAGTTCTCACACTTTGCCAATAAACAGACAAACAACCCAATTAGCTGGGGATAGGATACAAATAGGAATTTTCTAGGAGAGAAACTTCAAATGCTCAAGAAACGTATGAAAAAGTGCTCAAAGTAACTACTACTCAGGGAAATGCAATTGAAGACATCAATTTACCCCCATCAGACTAAAATATATTTTTTCAAGCAATATCTATTGCTGTCAAGGATGTAGAAATGGCGTAACCAAGAAAGGTTTGTGTGGCAGTTGGCAATCTGGGAACCTGGCAACATTGTGAAACAACTTTAAAATGAAAAGTATGTACACTCCTCTGATCAGCAGTCTCACTCCTAAAACAACTAAGCTTAAGAAAATATGCACAAAGATGTTAATTGCATCATTGTTCTGAGTTGGGAGAAAAAGGAAATCAAAGAAATGCCTATTTAAGAAAAAAATGATTAAGCCAGGTGTGGTGGCTCACACTTTGGGACACTAAGGACAGAGAATCATTTGAGGCCCAGAGTTCAAGGCTAGCCTGGGCAATATAGTGACACCCTAACTCTGCAAAAGAAATGTTTTTAATTAGCCAGATGTGTGGGCACATTCCAGTAGTTCCAGTTACTTGAGAGAATGCGGCAGGATTCCTGGAGCCAAGGAGTTAAAGTGAGCTGTGATTGTACCACCGCACTCTAGCCAAGATGACAGAATATATTTATGTTTATATATACATATAAATATACATAAATATATATATACATATAAATTTGAGCAGGTACTTACATTACGATTCCTAACAGTAGCAAAATCATAGTTTTGAGAACTGCTGCTTTAATTGATCCATTTCTATAAATTTTATTTATTCAGCAAATAATTACCAAGCATTTAAGGCAGTGATTTTTAACTGGTGTGCTGCGGCACATTGATGTTCTGTGAAAATTTTTAGCCAGCATTGATTAAATTATTTTCTAATGAAGTTCAAAGCACAATAAGTATATTCTTTTTACTTTTTTCTTTTTTGATCAACATAATTTAAGTGCACCACAGAAGCTTTAACTATAGGTTCAAGTGTGCTGTGAGATAGAAAAGGTTGGAAAACACTGACTTAGGGCCCACACACCCCCACTTTATGCGTGGGGCCATTTGATACACACCTCCACTGCATCTCAGTTGTACTTACTCCAACTCTGGCATAAGATCAGTGTTTGCTAAACACACAGGGGTTTGTTAAACATCCCAAACATTTGTGAGCACCTACCACGCATTATAATTATACACTAACCACTACCATGAAGCTTTGAAGAGATTTTTAATTCTGTTAAAGTAGGAAAAGCGCTACCCTGAGTGACAAGTTCTTATACCAACTCTGTCATTAACTAGTTGTATAACTTTAGGTAAATCAGTCCACCTCTCTTGAGCCTCATGTTTTCTCATCTGTAACAGGGAGGGATAAGAAGTGGGACTAAATGTTCTCAAGATTCCCTTTGGTTCTAAAAATTAAATAATTTACCTGGCATGAATAAATCTTTACAAACTAACAATCTGGACAACTTTATGAGGCTAGAAAGAATATGTTGCATCAGGGAATATCTGTCTTCCTTTTACTGATTAGACTGTTTGCTCTCTGAGGGCTGATTCACTCCTATTCCTTGCAGACCCTCAGATACCTAGGGCTCAGGAGATGATAGCATTAATACCTTCTTTTTTTTAAGAATAAAAACAAATGTTTAGTAAGCCCAATGATACTTAAATATCTAGCAACTAAGATAGAGCCTAGATTTGACCTGTGTCAAATAATTATAACTTTAGGTAAATCACTCAGTTAAGAAAATATGTGTTTGGTATGATTTATTTTTTTGACTATTAAGAGAAAGAATGTTGTATCTTTTAGAGTAAAAGGAAGTTAAGAAAATATGTGTTTGGTATGATTTATTTTTTTGACTATTAAGAGAAAGAACGTTGTATCTTTTAGAGTAAAAGGAAAGCAAGAGAAAGAAAGGATTGTATACTCTAAAAAATTATGTAGCAGAAGTTTATACACTGAGGAAAAGAACTGAAGGAGAGTCAGAGATGGAAGGTACAGAAGGGAGGATAAATGGTGAAGCAAAGTGGCAAAATCCATGTGAGGAGAACGAAATCTGGACCATAGGAAAAGAGCTTCGGCCTGCCAGACTGTGCTTTCTCCTACGAATATAGACAAGAAAGAAGAACCAGAAGGTGAAGACTCAAGGACAAATAGAGGGGGATGAAATGATGCCAAGGCCTTGAGCATCTCAGCAAAGCAGTCAGGTCATCCTGAGGAGGAAAGCACTCTGGCCGGCAAAGGGGGACAGTCTTTGGGGCAATGAAGATAAGAAGTTGTCTGGCAGTTGTGAGGACGCAGCTGTTATAAACTAGCATGAATCTGCAGTGGACATAGTCACCTTGGCCTTGTGACGTTGCGTGTAAAACCAGATGACCTTGAAGTGGTGGTGCATCCAGGATGCAGTGAAGCTCATTGAAATCATCTATGGGCAGCCAGAGTTCTGTGCTGTCAAGAGATACCAGAGGTCAAACGGGGGGGCACCGGGAGCCGCAGGTCAGATTCAGACACCAAGTCAGCTTGGTGCTATCTCAGTGGAGTTGAGGAAGCAGGCTGGCAGAAAACCAAGCCATTATGGAAGTGGGACATCCTGGTGGGAGTCCCTAGGTGGGAGTGCTGGGAGTTTCTAGCACTTTAAGCTACTCCCAGGGATGCATACAGGATGTAGGCAGCCAGGTGGACCCTAAGTCTTAGCCAGGCCTCCAGAGCCTCTGTCCATTGGAAGTTAGTAGAGTTGTTTATATGTGGGAGTAGCAATTACATAAATGGATTTCAATTATAGCTCCAAAACTGATTAACCAACTGAACTAATGGAAGTGCACCCAGAACCTTTAAGTCTCAGTTTCTTCATCAATAAAATAAGAATAATAAAAGTACTTACCTTAAGAGATTTTGAAAATTAAACGAAATAATGTAAGTAAAATGCTGGGCAGTGAAGCTGTCAGAATGGTAGCACATGCTTAGAAATAAGAACTAAAGAGAGGGGCGGCGCCTGTGGCTCAGTGAGTAGGGCGCCGGCCCCATATGCCAAGGGTGGCGGGTTCAAACCTCAGCCCCGGCCAAACTGCAAGCAAAAAATAGCCAGGCGTTGTGGCGGGCGCCTGTAGTCCCAGCTACTCCAGAGGCTGAGGCAAGAGAATCGCTTAAGCCCAAGAGTTGGAGGTTGCTGTGAGCCATGTGACGCCACGGCACTCTACCCGAGGGCGGTACAGTGAGACTCTGTCTCTACAAAAAAAAAAAAAAAAGAACTAAAGAGAGGAAAATACTTTGGTGTTACTGTACAATGTGAGGAAAATACGTAAGGAAAACATGGAGTGAGATCTTTTCTCTGTTGAAGATGATTAATAATACCTATGGGAGAGTTCTAAGTGCAAGCTTGGATACATGAAATGGTGGGGCTAGAAGTAATCCATTTGATCCATTCATTTTGCATATGAGGAAACAGAGGTTCAAAAATATTGAATAACTGGGTCAAGTTCAAACGGTGTTGCCAATCTCCTGCAGCACAAAGATATATTGATTTTTTTTTTTTAGCAACAAAACATTGTCTTCTGCACCAACATATAAGTTATAACTCAAAGATGCAGTGTTTAATATTGTAATTTAATAAGTGAATGTTGGAAATAAGAGGTAGGGAGTTTATCAGAAAGTGGCAAGATCAAAATAATTTTATGATACCCAATAATATATTCTGTATCGATATGTGAATCACACTTTTATCATTTGAATGGAAATATACTGTAAAAAATGGCTAAATTTGATTGTGTATGGAATCCTTTTAGGTGGGCGATCACTTTTTGTATAAATTATACTCATGGAAAAATTGTAAAAATTGATTGGAAGAGCCATTATTCCCAGTGAATCACTCCACAATCTTAAGTGCATAAGGCAAAGTTAGGGGTCTGTGGTTACTAAGACTAGAAATACATATGTCATCAAAGAAAACAATACTATTAGGCATCTCATAACATAACTGGGATGGTAGGGATACTGTGTACACACGCTTACTTGTGATACACTAGCTATCTGATATTTCTGTGTTTTGATATTTTCCTACTAAAAATTAAAGAAGAGATCTGTGTCCCTCTCCCATATCCATTTCAGGAGAGGTTTTAAGTAGAAGTTTGAAGGTATAAACTAAGCATGATGAGCATTTTTTTAAAGTTATGCATATAGGAGCTCTGTTCAGAATAGCAGGTGATCAGTAGGGTCAGTCCAGTGTTTGAGTGTCATCATCCTCTCCTGGGAGATTGTGGTACTTATTTATGTAACCCGGAAAGCATGTACACTTTCCTATATGTGTCAAGGATGTTTCTAAGATGCCAGACCCTACGTATTGCTTGTGCTAAGATGGCTACATGTGCTTGAAAACTGTATTTGTATGAAGCTTTTTGGGGGCTCTATTCATAGAATAATGCCATGATGTTCTAATAACGAAACTTAGATGTTCCCAAAGCACTTACATTTTGTAATAAGGGGAAGCATTATTTATGGACAGTATTATGGCTTTGAGGAACCAAGGTGTAGTGGTTGAGTGGCCCAAAGTTGTGGCACCACTCAGCTTTCATTTACTAATTAAATTGGAAGCCATATCTAGATGACCGTGTTCCCTGTACACTGGGGCACCAAGAGCTCTGTTTTTCTGGTGTGAAGTAGGTGGCTCACCCACACAGTCCAAAGTAATGCCATCTGAAAATATCATTTAAGCCTCTGTGGACTAAGCTGGTTTCTGATATACTGGTTTTTCTAAACATTCTGCTGTGGTATATAATTTAGGTAAACTCTCTCATTCTAGCCCAAGTAAAGAAGAAATCCAGTGGCCTGAATGTAAGAACAGAGTAGGGTGGGTTGTTTTCAGATTAATATGAGGGTGCAGATGATTAAATTACATTGTTTACATTTGTTAGGTAAGGGCCAAGTTGTAGTTGTGCCCCTCCCCCGGAAGGTGTGCCATATACCCCTACATTGTGCCTAAGAATAGAGTTTTAAGGTTAACCATGGGCAAAGTGGTTAAAAAGCAAAATAACAGAATTAACAGTGCTTAAGATCATGTAGTACAAACCTTTGAAAATGGCAAAACTGAGCTCAAACGAGTTGAAATGGCAAGCCCTATAAGAAAAAGTAATAAAAATAGGGCTAGAACCCAGATGTTGACGTAGTCTAAAACTATCTACTTTCCAAATTCATTATCTGTAGTCATTCTTTTTCTGTATCTTTAATATTTTGTGCCACCCCTGAAATGTACTGTAAAAGAGATCCAGTTTGTGTTAAAAGATTTAACACAGAGGTGAATTTCAAAGGGGGAGCAGTGAAGGCTCACTGCTGGGGCTCTGCTCCAGTTACTTGTCACAGCACCTGAGTTTGGTTTAGTTGACTTTTTGTAAGGTTGGGGTAGGGGGTTGGTTAGGCCAGAACGCTTTATGTTGCTTGGTTTCAGGTTCACAAGAAAGTGAACCATCAAGGGATGTTCTGATGTGCCCATGAACTAACTGCAGCTAAGCCATTCAGGGTCTTCTTAAAATAAAGCTCTTCTGGGTTTTCTCAGTACAGCATTCTAAAAGTTGACACAGCAAGATTGCTTCTCACCAGGTTCTATTTTTAAATCCCAGTCAAAAATTTGTTTTGAACTTCAAGATTGAGTTTTGAGCAATCTTTGGTGAGTCTTGCCATCTTGCTAGAAAGATTGTTTAGTGGTTACCTACTGTCACCTCAACTTGTTAGAGAAAAAGGAAGGAAGGGAGGGAGGGAGGAAGGCAGGGAAGTAGAGAGAGACAGAGAAAGGAAGGGGGAAGGAAATATGTCAGTTAATAATACCCATTGAGTATCATTAAATATGCCAAGCATTGTTCTAAGCACTGTAATATGTATTAATTTTTTCCTCAACAACGCAAGAAGTGTTCAGTCATTACTCTCAGATGAGGAAACTTGCTCACAGCAATATAGCTAGTGCATGGCCAAGCTGGCTATGAACCAGGCAATCTGACCTCAGAGACTGACTTCTTAACCTATTCCACTGTCTCTGAGTTGGATGTTTGTCATAAAGAAGTAATAAAGAACTTTTGACTTTTTCCTGATATTTTTTTCTCTTTATACTTAATCAAACATGCATTTTTTTTATTACGTTTTCCCAACTTTCAATCAAATGGAAATGTGCTGGAGGCAGGGGACTGAGTTAAAAGTGTCCAAACCTTGGGGACAGAAAATCTTAAGTTCTAATTTTGCTCTGCCACTTATAGGTTATGGGACCTTGAATATGACCCAGGAAAAATAACCAAATCTTTAAGACTTTCCATTTTCTCATTTGGAAACCAGGGAAATATAAACAAATGAATACTATTGTTATGAGTATTAAATGTGATAAAGTGTATAAAGTCTTTATTCCAGCACATAGCAAGCCTGCCTTGCTAAGGTCTATTTACTGTAACAAACCGAAATGTTTAGTGGGTCATTCTCTCATTTTAATTATTATTGCATAAAATTATGTATAGCTACATAGGAAAAAATAAAAACATAAGATTGTTCATATGAGTGTTAGTTATTATCGTCATTGTCTTATTAGGTATCAATATGTACATGTCCTAGGATGAGATCAATGTGCAAAGAGAGCTAAATTAATACCATTAATATTCTTCTGCTAACCAACTGCTACCCCACAAATATCCACTGTCAGAAAAATCTTACCAGCATAGCCCCTGAATGCCATGCAGTTGAAGGACTCAGCACAGGCCACCCAGAAGCCAGACTCACTTGTCTCACTGTGGGCCTCTGTTCAGCCCTAGTGCTGAATCCTCTTCCCTCCATAAGTAGGCCCAGAAGCCTAGGTCGGGAGCAGGTGTGCAACCAAAGCAGGACTGACACAAGGCAGAAAAGGGCTCCAGAGAGGTGCTGATCTAGATCCCATGGGCCATCCAATTAGCGTGTCATTCTGAAGTGGCTGGGCAGAGAGAAGCTCCAAGTGTGAGGTCAGTGGGACTAAAACTAGGAAAATATGGAGAAAGAGGGTTTTAAGCTAATATGGGATGGCCCTACCTGGATTCTCAAGGCTTTTTAAGTGGCTCCAGCAGCCTTAGGTGAGGAGAGAAGACCCAGCAGCCACTTAAAGCTGGTTTGGACCAGTCCTGGCAAGCAGAAGGGTATGTATCGACCTCTCTGATCACTTTTAAATTTGAACCCAGAGCTGAGGCATAGGTCAACAGCTTCTATTGAATGACCTTGGGCTTCCAGCCTGGAAAAAGCTGCATTTCTATTATTGCATAGCCCCACATTGTTCTGAAGCTTTTTCATACATCATTCATCTATTTCTGTATTATTGACCGAGACTTGGTCTTTCAAATTGACCAAACTGATGGATGGAACCAAAGCTACTCTAGCCACTCTCAGTGTTACTTTTTTATACCAAGTAGGATAAACAATAGTTAAAAAGACAACTATATACTAAATGCTATTCTGCATGTCTTGGAATATATTATTTCCTGAAGTCCTCATAAGACAGAGGAAATGGCCTGGGAGAAAAGAAGTTAGGAGTTGTGCACAAATACAGAACGTAGCTCAATACCCAGCCCACGCATAGTTCATGATGATGATAACTGAAAGGCTATTTTCTTCCATCCAAAGATTTAAAAAAAGAGCACAGGAACACAAGGTCAGCAGAAGTTGGTTCTGTGTTCTAGCACTATCTAGATGGACAAAGCACTTTTCCTCTCTTAGAATCCATTTCCTCAGCTATAAATGAAGAGAATAATACGTACCTTCACGGAATTGCCTATGAAAATTAAAGGATATAACCCAGGTATGAGTATTTGTAAAATCTAAAGCTGTAGTCATTAAATATAATTCAGATAAATGCTAAGCAACACACAGAGCTATTTATCATAAGGCTAATTAGGTAATTTGTGGCATGATCTATTATGGAATTTTTTACCAGAATCTAAAAGAGATAAACTGACTTTGCATATCATTATTAGAAAAAAGAAAAAGGAAAACTAGTTTTCCAAAGGCAAATTGCTCTGCCACCTAGAAAAATGTCTGTACTCTTTCTAGGATGGCAATGGTTCCAAACATTTGTCTCAGTGCCCCTTATACTCTTAAAAAATATTGACGACATCAAAGTGCTCTATTTAATGTGAATTACCTATTGGTATTTGTTGTGTTAGAAAAGTAAACTAAGAAAAGTTTTAATTATTTATCAAAATTTAAACAATAGCAATAACAAACTCATTACATGCTGAGAAAGTAAAATCTCTATTTTTTTAAAGTTTAAGCATTTTATTGATAGAGCTAGTAATTGTATGTGCATAACAAAAATATTTCATATTCATTTCATATAGGATGTAGATTATCTTGCATTATTCCACAAATAGCCATACAATATGCATGCTAATATATTACATTTCCTCTGACCACTTCATAGTTTTCCTTTATGTATTTTTTTCTTATTTATTTATTTTTTTTATTGTTAAAACATAGCTGTGTACATTAGTGCAATCAAGGGGTACAATGTGCTGGTCTCATATACAATCTGAAATATTCTCATCAAACTGTTCAACGTAGCCTTCATGGCATTTTCTTAGTTATTGTATGTAGACATCTGTATTCTGCATTTAGTAGGTTTCACCTGTACCCATTCTAAGATGCACCGTAGGTGTGGCACCACCCTTTACCCTCCCTCCACCCTAACCTCCCCCATCCCATCCCCTTCCTTGGCCCTTTCCCCATAGTCTTGTGCTATAGTTTGGTTATAACCTTCATGTGAAAGCTATAATTTAGCTTCATAGTAGGGCTGAGTATATTGGATACTTTTTCTTCCATTCCTGAGATACTTTGCTAAGAAGAATATGTTCCATCTCCATCCATGTAAACATGAAAGAGGTAAAGTCTCCATCTTTCTTTAAGGCTGCATAATATCCATGGTATACATGTACCACAGTTTGCTAGTCCATTCGTGGGTTGAGGGGCACTTGGGCTTCTTCCATGACTTAGCAATTATGAATTGGGCTGCAATAAACATTCTGGTACAGATGTCTTTGTTATACTGTGATTTTTGGTCTTCTGGTTATAAACCTAGTAAAGGAATTAGAGCATCGACTGGCAGGTCTATTTTTAGGTCTCTAAGCATTCTCTAAACATCCTTCCAAAAGAAACGTATTAGTGGGCATTCCCACCAGCCGTGTAGAAGTGTGCCCTTTTCTCCACATCCATGCCAACATCTCTGGTTTGGGGATTTTGTTATGTGAGCTACTCTTACTGGTGTTAGGTGATATCTCAAAGTAGTTTTCATTTGCATTTCTCTGATGATTAAGGATGATGAGCTTTTTTTCATGTGTTTGTAGATCGTGTGTCTGTCTTCTTTAGAGAAGTTTCTCTTCAAATCCCTTGCCCACCCTGAGATGGGATCACATGTTCTTTTCTTGCTAATACATTTGAGTTCTCTGTGGATTCTGGTTTTTAGACCTTTATCGAAGGTATAACCTGCAAATATTTTCTCCCATTCTGAGGGCTGTCTGCTTGCTTTACTCAGTATGTTCTTGGCTGTGCAGAAGCTTTTTAGTTTGATCAGGTCCCAGTAGTGTATTTTTGATACTGCTTCAATTGCCTGGGGAGTCCTCCTCATAAAATATTTGCCCAGGCCGATTCCTTCAAGAGTTTTCCCTGTACTTTCTTCAAGTATTTTTATAGTTTCATGTCTTAAGTTTAAATCTTTTATCCAGTGAGAGTCTATCTCAGTTAATGATGAAAGGTGTGGGTCCAGTTTCAGTCTTCTACAGGTTACCAGCCAGTTCACCCAGCACCATTTGTTAAATAGGGAATATTTTCCCCACTGAATATTTTTAATTGGCTTGTCAAAGATCAAATAATGGTAAGTAGCTGGATTCATCTCTTGGTTCTCTATTCTGTTCCAGACATCTACTTCTCTGTTTTTGTGCCAGTATCATGCTGTTTTGATCACTGTTGATTTACAGTACAGTCTCAGGTCTGGTAGCGTGATTCCTCTTGCTTTCTTTTTATTGCTGAGTAATGTTTTGGCTATTTGAGGTTTTTTCTGATTCCATATAAAATGAAGTATTATTTTTTCAAGATCTTTAAAATATGCCAATGGAGCTTTAATAGGAATTGCATTAAAATTATATATTTCTTTGGGTAGTATAGACATTTTAACAATGTTGATTCTTCCCAGCCATGAGCATGGTATGTTTTTCCATCTGTTAACATCTTCAGCTATTTCTTTTCTTAAAGTTTCATAGTTCTCTGTGTAGAGATCTTTCACGTCCTTTGTTAGGTATACTCCCAAATATTTCATGTTCTTTGGCACTACTGTGAAAGGAATAGAGTCCTTGACTTTTTTTTTTTGGCTTGGCTATTGTTGGTATATATAAAGGCTATAGATTTATGGGTGTTGATTTTGTAGCCCGAGACATTGCTGTATTCCTTGATCACTTCTAAAAGTTTTGTAGTAGAATCCCTAGTTTTTCCAGATATACGATCATATCATCTGTGAAGAGCAAAAGTTTGATCTCTTCTGACCCTATGTGGATACTCTTGATCACCTTTTCTTCCCTAATTGCAATGGCTAAAACTTCCATTATAATGTTAAAGAGCAATGGAGACAATGGGCAACCTTGCCTGGTTCCTGATGTAAGTGGAAATGATTTCAGTTTAACTCCATTCAATACAATATTGACTGTGGGTTTGCTTTAGATGGCCTCTATTAGTTTAAGAAATTGTACCCTCAATGAATCCCTGACAATAAAAAAAAAAAAAAAAAAAGAAATGTCCCTTCTATACCAATTTTCTTAAGTGTTCTGATCATGAAGGGATGCTGGATATTATCAAAAGCTTTTTCTGCATCAACTGAAAGAATCAGATGGTCCTTATTTTTTAGTTTGTTTATGTGCTGAATTACATTTATAGATTTATGTGTATTCAACCAGCCTTGAGACCCTGGGATAAATCCCACTTGGTCGTGGTGTATAATTCTTTTGATGTGTTGTTGGATTCTGTTTGTTAGGATCTTATTGAGTATTTTAGCATCAATATTCATTAGTGATATCGATCTATAATTTTCTTTTCTTGTTGGGTCTTTCCCTGGTTTAGGGATCAAGGTGATGTTTCCTTCATAGAATGCATTGGGTAATATTCCTTCTTTTTCTATATTTTGGAAGAGGTTTAGTAATATAGGTACTAGTTCTTCTTTAAAAGTTTGGTAGAATTCTGACATAAAGCCATCTGGGAAATTTACTTTCCAAAAAGAAAAAAAATTCTAGTGAGAAGTATGACATTGTCTTACTTTTTGCAAATCTCTTTGACAGAAGAGTTTAAAAGAAGCAAATCAAATTTTCATATCTGCTTCTGCATTTAATCTGTTGCAGTATGCTTTTCTCATTGAAATATAGGAAGAAAAAATATTTACACAAATGTACGGTTGAGAAAGGGTATTTTGATAGCCAATTTGAGATAATTGTAGATAATATTTGAAGGTAAAGCTTGACAAGTTCCATTTCTTTCCTTCTTTCTTTTTTTAGAGACAGAGTCTTGCTTTATCGCCCTCGATAGAGTGCTATGACATCACAGTTCAAAGCAACCTCCAGCTTTTGGATTTAGGCGATTATCTTGCCTCAGCCTCCCGAGTAGCTGGGACTATAGGCATTCGCCACAATGCCTGGCTATTTTTTTGTGGCAGTTTGGTGGGGGCCGGGTTCGAACCTGCCACCCTCAGTAAATGGGGCCAGCGCCCTACTCACTGAACCACAGACGCTGCCCAACAAGTTCCATTTCTTAAAGTTTAGTAATAATGGGAAAGCCAAACCCATATTAATGAACTTTCGTAATTTTTGCATTAAAATCCATGGTCTGCCTTATGCTTTGAAGGGATCGTTAGCTCAAGAGTGACATTTATAACGTGACTGGTCTGGGATATTTGAAATTTTGAAATATTGATTCACTGAAGTTCATTGGTTCATTTCTTCCAATGTTGCCATACTTTATTATACAATATCCAAGAAATTCTTTATAAATATTGCCACTGATAATATCAGAAATGTCTTTCACTATTGAGAAGCTATCAAACTCACATGGCAGATTCAGGTTTCAAAAACTCTAAATTTTATTGAAAGCTTGAGTTTTGGCAACAAATATTATTGGTGGGGTTTTCTGCAGTTACTCATTAATTTTTAGGGTAAAACAAAGCCAGATTCCCAAGTTCTCATAATCATAGCTTGTCAGTCATTCTTTCAAGCAAGGGTATGAGAGAGTGTGTGTGTGTGTATGTGTATGTGTGTGTGTGTGTGTAAGTGGACAGGTTAGCACAGTTTGGTGCCACCACCTTTATTCATGCCAGGGAGTTAACAAGATTGCTTTTGCACCATCATTATAAACTTTCACACAGCATGAGTGGAAGTCATGAGTACCATGACAAAAATAGTTTGCACCTCACACATCCTCTGAAGTTTCTAGGGAGCCACCAGGCTTCTTCAGACAAAACTTACATACTTTTTGTCTCTTAAATCTTAAGTGGCTTCTTTATTCTGGTGGTTTCCAGGATTTTCTTTTAACTTTCTTAACCAAAATTGTTAATGTGTGGTAGATTGGGATGGATAAGGTAGATGTGGATATGTATTAACATGAAAAGGTATTCACAATATACTGTTAATAAAAAGTAGTTTAGCATTTTTACTACAATCTCCTTAATGTTATAATCGTACATAAGTATATATTAATATGTTTATATATAAATCTGTATTTATACATAAATGCATATGTCTGTGTATAAATGTAGTTTGAAAGTACCTACATTCTACTTTTTTTTTTTTTTGTAATGGCTCAACAAGAAACATTAAAAGGGTTAGGAGTAGGCTTGGCGCCCACAGCTCGGTGGTTAGGGCGCTAGCCATATAACACCAGGGCTGGCAGGTTCAAACCTGGTCCAGGCCTGCTAAACAGCAATGACAGCTACAACAAAAAAATACCCAGGCATTGTGCAGAGTACCTGTAGTCCCAGCTACTTAGGACGCTGAGGCAAGAGAATAGCTTAAGCCCAAGAGTTTGAGGTTGCTATGAGCTCTGATTCCACAGCACTCTACCCAGGGGGACATAATGAGACTCTGTCTTAAAAGAAAAAGGGGGAGGGGATCAGGAGTAATGGGAATATTACCTTCTTTTTTGTTAAAAAGCAAATTGTTTATTCAAAAATATTTACTAACACCTACAAGGTGATAGGAACACTTCTGTACTTAAAAATTTTCAGCATGTATTATAAAGAGAAGATGCTACCTTTATCATTTTTAAAAGCATTTTTCCCATTTGGGATATGGTGCCATCCATGGCAGTTTATTTTTTATTAAAGCCTCCTTCATCTCTCCTTAAAAGCCCCACACTCACCCATCCACAACGATTTGAAGAGAGTGCAATTTTTAAAGACTTTTTGTTAAAGTCGATCTACTGCTAAAGATGCATTTAAAGAAGATGAGTATCAATATATTATTCATTATGAAGAATCTGTCAGAGATTGTAGGAGTCCTCAAAGGAACACTTAGAGTCCTTCACCTAAGCTTCACCTCTTCATCACCAGAATTTCTCTCCTCTGTATTATCCAAGAAGTCTTTCTCATTGTCTCTCTAAAAATTTGTGACAGCCTTCCTCATGGAGGCATCTGAGATCTGGGGCTTAATTTTTAAAGAGAGAAAAAAAAAAGGAAAATGCAAAACTTAGAATTGCAGCTGGAAGAAGACTGTCAGTAGTCATCTGTACTCAAGGGGACTCTGATATTATAGAATAAATTCATGCTGTAGTTCTGAGGTGTGTTTACCTGCAGCTTAATATCTTTCAATATTTTGGATGTTACATGTAATTATTTTTAAATATTAATATCAGAAGTGTCTCACTAAGAAGAAAGAATCCTGTAACAAACTTTGAGTAAGAAGATAGATGTTAGGGCCAAATCTCCTGTACTCTAGCTTACTTGCTCAAGTTTTCTGCCATTGTAAAGTTTTATCCTCTTGACACATTAAAAGCAAGTGAAATACAGTAGAAGCAACTGGGATATTTCAACCAAACTCTTAAGTTTGCCATCTCAATTACTTTAAAACACATTAGGTTGATGATACCCCAAATACACTTAAGTAAACACATTTCTTTTTAGTATTTTATATTCCCTGGGCAGTTCAGTTCTTAGATTTGCATAAAGATTGTTGTTGGGGTCCAAAAAGCACAATAAATCCTTTCAGATCCTTTTAGATGCTCTATAGCACTGAACACTTTTATCTTTTTAAACAGACTCCCTTTGTTTTGTCAAATAGCAAGAAAGAACAATAAAAGTTTAGGTATTTCTTATGGCTTTACAAAATGCAAAAATATGTATCTTTCACTAAGTCCAATTCTTTTTCCTGTTTGTCAAATATTCTCTCTCACATGCGCCTTTCCCTGAATTTTTTCTAAAATAATTTCACATATTATTAAGTTAAACGAATGCCTAGGATGTGGCTATTGTAGGCCCATTCACTACTAATTTAAAAAAAAATAATCTGATGCACAAATGATGAATTAAGCATGCTGTTATTAAATTGGCATGTGGTGAGCTACCTCTGTCAGCTGTGTCTTCCCAGACTGCAGTCGTCCAGCACTGACCACTGCATTCGCTCCCAGCTGCTCGCCCTGCCTCCCGCCCTCTTTCCCCCGACGCATTCCCTACTATCAGCCAGTTGGTCGTGACTCCTTTTTAACAATGAAAATACATTGTGGCATTAGGAACGTTGAGAACCACTGCTCACATGATTTTTAAGTCTCAACCTAACTCTCCAGCCTTATTAGGCATCACTGACTCAACCCTAACCTCTGCTCCAGCTGCCTTATGCCCCCTCAGACCCCTGAAGGCCCCTCCACCTCTCACCGTGGGGTCTTCCTTCTGCATCACTCTTCCATAGCCTACCCACTACCTATGCCTACACACACCATGTCCTCTACCCACCTGGGGGCTCCTGCCCATCCTTCCCAAGGAGGCCTTCCCTGACTTTGAGCATAGGCAAAATTCTGCTGCTTCTTTCACATCTCTAACCCCTGTCCTAGGCACTCCACAAATTTATAATTGCTTAATTTCCTCCCTTCCCTAGTAGGCATCAAAATTTCTGAGGGCAGAGACCAAAACAATCCTGTGTGCTCTAGAGACCCAGAATTTAGCCCTTACATAGTGGATGACCAAAGATATTTCTAGAATTATTCAGTGACACAGTCCCTGACTTCAAGAAGCTCACAGTGGGCGGGGCGTGGTGGCTCATGCCTGTAATCCTAACACTCTGGAAGGCTGAGGCAGGTGGATCACCTGAGCTCAGGAGTTCTAGACCAGCCTGAGCAAGAGTGAGACCCTGTCTCTATTAAAAATACAAAAACTAGCTTGAGTTGTGGTGGGCACCTATAGTCCCAGCTGCTCAAGGGGCTGAGTTAAGAGGATGGCTTGAGGGTAGGAGTTTGAGGTTGCTGAGAGTTATGACGCCACAGCACTCTATCCAGGGCAATAGAATGAGACTCTGTCTAAAAAAAAAAAAAAAAAAAAAGAAAGAAAAGAAAAGAAGAAGCAATAAATATTCCAAAAGTGGGAAAATCTGTTTTACTATCAACTTAGATGTGATACTTATGTCTCTTTGGGAAAAGAAAACAAGTGTTTTCAATGTGTAGAATGTATTAAAAATAAAATTTTAGTAATGCACTTTTATTGTGAAGTTTAAAATACATAAAATGTTTAAAGTACAAGAATAAAATTAACCCGTGCATACCATGCCAAGGAAAAATTAAATTGCCATATTCAGGAAGCTCCCCATATCTTCCTTATTCTTGATAACCAAATAAAGGAGTTTTTTTTTGTTTGTGTGTTTGTTTTTGAAAGATAATTTCTTTCTTGATCAGCTGATTAAGGAATGTGGAATTTCCTCCAAAAATCAACAAAATCCCAAAACATACATACTCAAATGCATTCGTGTTTATTTTTTCCAGTAATAGATGTCATATTTGCTCAAAATGTCAGGTAATCCACTCCCTATTGCTTTTTTAGTGACCTAAACATATTAATTAAATCTAGCATCCCTAGTGATAAAAGCATAATCGCAGATCAACAGGAAGCAAGCTTTGTAAACTAATGTAACTTTGCCCATACAAACTCATCAGATATTCAAATCTCACATTGTGATGCATTCTACCTTGCATCTTCTCAAATTGATCTTGCTTTCACGACTCAAATACATAATTTCTAGAAATCAAGACCCCTTTTGACATGAGCCAAGGATTCACAGAATATTTGAACTCCACTGGTTGATGGCCTTATATTACCTAAGTGAAATTATTTAAATTTTGCCTATTACTATAAGCTATCATATTTCCCCATCTCATTAGCAGTAGTATTTTCTATGTCAAGTGAGTTGTTGATATTTGAGATAAAATGGTATGTATAATTTGGATTTGGCTATGTGTCTGTGGATTTTGCTGTTTCAATTTTTTTTAACAGATTGTCACATGCCCAATAAATAAACAAGGTACCTGTGACCCAAGATCTTACACATTCTATGGCTTAGAAGAGCTCCCTCAACAAGTGGTTGCCCAGAAGCTTTTATTCATAAAGAAGATGGATGGGAGCCCCAGACAGGCCCACCTCTTAGGAATTGTCACATTTTATCTATAATGTTGTCATTATGAATTTATAAGACATTGGAGAGAAGGCTGAACAAAAGCCATAGGGAGACCAATGGAGAAATAATAAGAACTGTGTTGTTGAGTTAGGTTGCCTGCAGTTATCAAGGCGTGGGAGAGAACCTAGAAGTGAGAGTAATGGGTTCTGTTTTTACTCTCAGGAATACAGAAGATTTATCCTAAGCTGTCATGGCTGTATGTAGTAGATCCATATGAAATCTAAAAAAATGATAATAACCCTCAAGAGTTATTTGAGCCATAATAGAAATGCTGATTGTAAGTCAATCACTTAGACGTAGATGAAAGGTAAACAGCCTTCTGCATGAATCTTATGGCTAAAGCACAAACTTTGGGTTGACTGTTATCAGAAACAAAATTTCACAGACGAATCTTTTCTCAAGCACGTGTCAAAGTGTCAAAAACATGTGCTGGTGTAGAAAAGGTAGGAGGATTGCTTGAGCCCAGGAGTTTGAGGTTGCTGTGAGCTACGATGCAACAGCACTCTAGCCAGGGTGACAGAGTGAGAGTCTGTCTCAAAAAAATAAAATAAATACAATAAAAAGAAAAGGTAGGAAAATAGAGGAATAATACAGTTGGCTACCAAATGCTTGCAGAGCAGTTAGTGTTTTTCTTTCTTTTTTATTAAGCAGAGTACAGTTTTATTTACAAGGTCATAAAACCATGGTATCCATGTCAGCAGCAGGTGTGGGATGCAGGTGTGCTAGTTGCCAGTGAGAAGAAAGTGGAGCTGCTGGAAAAGCCAGTGCCGGGCAACCTGTGTCTGAGACTGCCACAGCAGGGTGCCATCCCCCATCTCACGTGGCCAGTGCATGGAAAAATAAGAAGTAAGGTCAACCAGGATCAGAAGCAGAACATCAAGCATTAAGTTTTAATTTTAAACAGATTATTTCTTACTTTTCTCAAGCAGCAAAGATACAGAATGCACGGTTTACCTTCTTTCTTTCTTTTTTTTTTTTTGCAGTTTTTGGCCGGGGCCAGGTTTGAACCCACCACCTCCAGTACATGGGGCCGGTGCCCTACTCCTTGAGCCATAAGCGCCACCCACAGTTTACCTTTTTTTCATAGGCCGTAGAAAGATTTTTATGAGGTGAGTGTGTTTACTTGCCCTTTGAGGATCCAAAAGAAGCCATCAGTGCTTTTGGGCTCACTGCTGTCTTAAACCAATAGCTGCTCCTTCCTCTTGTGTGGGTGATGACCGTCATAAAACCACTAAAGGGGAACCAGCGCTTGTTAATTCCATCTTGCTTTGGAAGTAACACTACATAATGCCACGAGATTATCAGATTAAGATGTACTACCTGCCAACCATCAGTGTCTGCAGCAGGCAGAAAACAGTTTTTACGTATTAGTCATTACATCCTCCTCTGCTACATGAACAGCTTCTAGGGCAAGTCTAAAGGGAAGGAGGATGGTTTCTGTACAAGTAAGAACCTGCCTGCTGCAAGGAGAATTGGGACTCAGAATTTTCTGTTTAAAAGGAACTTTTTTGTTTGTTTTTTTCTTTGAATCTGGTTTTAAGGGTGAGTGGAGTTAAGAATTTGCTCATTGTCCTCAAAGTAATGTGGAACATCGCTGAATCTGACATAATCGAAATTTCAAGCTTTGTTTTTGTATTCTGCCTACTTGATCTCAAAATGCCACCCAAGTGCTGTTCCCTGAAGCATGTGTAACCCCTCTGAGAAGCCACTAGCTGTCTGAGCCCTGCCCTGAGGCTTGCTGCTTATGTTGCATGCACCAGAGGTGAATACTGCCCAGTAAGTGAGGTTGTTTACTGTTTTTCATAGATGCAGGAAACACTGGTGATCAAAGGATATAAAATTGAGGACGTGGTGATTAAAATCAACTTGAACTGCCTATATTGCACCGTGGATTTGTCCCCAAAAGTTGAGTTGTTTGATCACTCGGTTTTGACTGCAAACTATAAAAATCTCTTTGATCAGAAATCCTCTTCTCTATTTCTAGTGATAGGACCTATCACTAGTACTTATTGCTAGAAATGTAGTTCAATGATTTTCTTTTCAAATAAAAGCAACCACTTACTGGAGGTGAATAAATCCTGAACTTTGAGTGCTTTATTAAAAAATCTTTTCTGAGTTTTTAAAAGTAGATAAAATAAAATAAAAGTTGGAGAAAATACATAGAAATATAAAGTATACTATACTTTAAAAGTATATTACAGCAGATAGATCAATAAATATGAAAAAAGTAATAGAAGCGTAATAGAAGGTTACTGGTAGAGTATAGGTAGTTAAATATACAGGGACTTTCTTTAAAATTCTTTTAACTTAACAGTATGTTTGAAACTTTTCCTGATAAAATACTAAGAAAGATATGTAATAAGGTACATGCCTAAAATTGAATTTGTGCATTTAAGAAAATGTCACTGCATAATGACTTGAGATTGAGTGATATTAATGGATATCTATGTTGGAGAATTCTTACTTTTTGGAAATCTTGGAAAATAGAAAATATTTTTAAGGAGCATTATAAACTCTTCAGGTTATTATTTTACAGACCAACAAGTACCCTTAAGATATAAAAGCCAGTCTTAAGGAGGAACTGCCAGGCTATAGTAAAAATTGCATTGTGTTCAAGTAGTTGAGATAGGAGAGAAACATTGTATTGTGGATCACTTCCATTTTATTATCCAACTAGTAAGTCACCAGAATATCTACTTTGCCAATTAGATTTGGCCTCTAAATAGAAACATTATTAAATATCCAGACTTTTGCATATGACTTAAATAGTTTAAGATGCTGCAAAATTTTTGTTTGTTTTCTCACCCAGAAAAGTGCATGCAGAGCTGAGTTTGATTGCCTAGGCCTGACCCAAACTAAAAGAGTGAACCCTGTGGCTATTCTGTTTTATCATAACATGGTCACGGTTGGGGGGGAGGGGGTCAAATATATCTTGTGCCTATCTCTTAAAAAGAAAAACATCATTCTTAAAAAATGCCGGAAGTATTACAAGCCCCTCCACAAATAATTCTCTGTAAAAATGATATTTTCCCTTCAGAAAGTTGATTTCCCCATACATGAGAAAAATTAAAAATCAGAAAATTGTTCTTTTAACTAGGACAGCTTTTACTTTTGTAAAAGGACTGTTTGGACTGATTTCCTAAAAAAGGGGGAAATTCTCAAGCTCTTCTTCCAGGCCTTTTGGGAGAAACTTCCCCTTCCTTACTTCCTGTTTGCTCTTTTCATCTCTCTTTGTCACAGAGGTGGCGTTTATGGCTGTGCTGGCACTGTGGATCTTTAAAAGAGAACAAAATATTGTCACAGATGTGAGAATCTTAATATTATAAGGGAGAGTCAAGAGGAAAGGGGCATATTAAATACAATAAACAAAACGTTCAGTCCACTATCTACCACACTTGCCAGGAGGGATGTAGCATAAATTTCTACATTAAAAAACAAAACAAATAAACAAACAAAACCTTTATTTCCAGGAACATCCTAAAAGGTAAGCCCCAACCCAGTTTTATTTTTTTCTTTCCTTTTTTTTTTTGCAAAGTAGTTATTAAATGAGTCTTTCAATGGCAATTTTCTGGGTCTCTTTAGCAATCACATTTTGTTTCCTATTTTTTAATTATAAAGGAAATGTATTCTTATTTCAAAAAGTACTCCCAAGGATAAAGAGAAAAGCATAAATCCCACACAATTTCATTTCCCAGAGAAAAGGACTTTTAATATTTGGTATATACATTCTTCCAGATTACTTCCTACAAATATATAGCCCATAATTGTAAATTTAAAAAGAGAAACAGTTTTCTCCAAAAGGTCTCTGCTCTTACTTTCTTATTTCATGAATTGTCACTCCCTCGCTCTCTGCTATCTACATTTTTATTTTTTTTAACTAGTTCCTTCTTCTTGAACTAAACATGCTCAATACCCTTGCCCAAAGAAAGGGGGAGAAACTGTAACTTTGTTCCTGCATTCGTACCCTGTATCCTTTGTCCTTCAACTCACGTTCTTGCTTCTGCTTTCCATTTCATTCAGGCTTTCCTAAAGAAAAGTAAATCTTTTCTCTGTCTTCATGCCCTTACCAACTACGTATTCAATTAATTTGCTGTAACCTGGCTTCTGTCTTCACTGCTCCTTCTGTTCCTAAAGTCATTAGTGACTTCCCAAATGTCAAACACGATGAGAGTTTGTGGCTCATATCCTTATTTAACCTCTTGTCAGCATCTCACACTATCTAGAATGCTCCTTTCCTTGACTATATTTCACTGGTTCTCCCCCTGCTCTAACCGTTCCTCTTCCTCATCCTTCACTAAGCTTTCTTTTTTGAAGAATGGCTTCACTAAGCCATTCTTTTTTTCTTATCCTTTCTTTCTCTCTCTCTCTCTCTCTCTCTTTTTTTTTTTTTTTTGAGTCAGAGTCTCATTTTGTCACCCTGGGTAGAGTGCCATAGTGTCATAGTTCACAGCAACCTCAAACTCTTGGGCTCAAGCTGTTCTCTTGCCTCAGCCTCCCGAGTAACATTGATTAAATGCTGCAGCCATTCTCCAGGACCTCAGTTCTCATCTCTTCTTGTCTTCAGTGTGCCCATCCACTCCTGCAATCTCTTTTATCCCCAGCCGACTGCACACCTGCCCTCACATCTTCCCATAAAGACCCCTGGACCCTCATGACCGCCTGGACTTTACCACATGGATGAACTTTCCAGAGACACCACAAACTCTGGATCTTCTCAGTACCTTGCCTTTTCTCCCAGTCTTTCTCCTTTGATTCTTAAGAAAGAAACTGTACAAAAGTCTTCAGGGAAAAGCAGATATAAGGAAATCATCTTTTAGGACGAGAAAAACCTGAGCACTTTTGCAGGCAGTGGGAAGGAAGGTAATGAAGAAGAGACTGAAGATAGGGGAATAAAGAGGGTAAGAACTGAATCCTGACGGAGGACGGTGGGAAGGCCTTGTCCCCTCGCACCTGTATTGTATATTCTGCATTACTCATGCTTCAATTCCTGTCTACTGTGTATCATTCATAGCAGTACTGAGAAAAAAATTTCTAAAATATTTGTATGCAAACCTTTACACTTATTTTGTCATCCGTAGATAAGCAACTGTGGCTAATTTATGCAGTTAGCTAAATCGAGTGCTTCTTTCCCTTTCAAAATTTCCTTTATATATTCCATTCCTAATGAGTGTGAAGAATCTTTTTAATTCGATTTATACATGATCTTAGATTAGATTAAAATTAGATATTAGAAAACTATTATCTTCCAATTAAAACTCTTACTTTTTAATAAACTCATTCTGAAATGAACACGTTACTTCATTATTCAGGCTCTATCCTGTCATATTTTGTTACTGTGTTGCTTACTTGCAAAATGTTCCTGTATATTACACTACTATGTAAAAACCCTATATATACCTGTTCCTATAATATTGTTTTCCTATAGAGTTTCCAGGTTTAATAGAAGTTTATTTAACTTAAGTGTATAAACTCCCCTTTCAGTTTTACTTTTGCAGTAGAGAGAACAAAGTGGTAGGAATCAGGAGGTAGATGGGAGAATGGAGATTTGGTGGAAGTCTGCAAAGAGGGATGATTTCCAGTCAGGCTGAACGTTCTTGAGAAAACTATACATCTAATTCAACAGTATTAAAAAAGTGATGAGCACTAAGAAAGAACTACTGAGTTCTCCTTCAGGTTAGTCAGAAAAGGTGCTGAATGGGGCGGAAGATGTTTGGACATCTGTCCTGACCTGAAAGCTGCTTATAGGCAGTGTCAACAAATGAAGACTGTTTCTTTTTTTCTCCCTCACTTCTTCCACCTTCAGATCTATTTTAGCTCCGTTGCACTCATGCTGGCTCTTCCGCTCGCTTAGGGGAATGCACACAAGGGCAGCGTGCTGGGGCTGGGGTGGAGCGGGCCCAACCTCCTCCCGGTGGCAATCCTCAGCTCCAGAGTCTGGCCACCAAGGTGGGAGGAGCACAGAATGCCAGTTGCCCTCTGGTTTCTCCTCCCACAGAAGCCCTGCCCCCTCACACTTGGTCAGTGGAGAGATTAGCTTTATTTTTCCTTCTATTTTGATCCTTTGGCTAATGTAAAAGACCACGCAGAAGTGTGGACTTGCTTTTTGTTCTTGCCAAAAGTGCACAGATAGAAGACAGGGATCCCTGGCTGGGAGGAGGGAGGCGAGCTGAAGAGCCTGGCTGGGCTGGCTGATCTAAGCAGTCCAAGTGGGAAGCTGAGTGCTTGAAAGAGGATTATGCTCGCACTAGAAATAAGCAGTAAGTGAGCGGATACCGTCATGGCTTAAAAAGGGATTCATCCTCCCAGGGTGATGGGGTGACCTGGGAAGAATTCCTGAATTCTAGAGTAAACTGCAAGGCTGTGCTTCTGTGTACTGCCGTGTGCTGTGTGGAGATTAGGGGCTCAAGTACAAAATCAGAACTCTAAATGCCTTCTCCCACTCTTGGAAAATTCCAACTTCGATTTAGAGTAGTTGGGGACATAATTTTCTTTTTCCCTGACCTAGCCTCTTCCAGAAAAATTTACTACTAAATCAGATAAGGAGTTGGAATTATATTGGGGAGGTGGAATTTGATACTAGCAGAAATTGCAGTCTTGATTTATGTTCTATAAGTGCTGACATTATTATTATATCCATTGGCAGTGACTGTAAAGAAAGTCTAGGGTGGAAGATTAAAAAGGGGAAATTAGGAGCTTTTATGACAAAGAAGTTGAGTAGTCCATATGCATGAAATTAATTATAAAAATATATAAATAATAGAAATATTTTTTAATATCAGGGTATCAGTATTTTTAAATATCAGAAACAGGAGTAGCAGTCAGGGAACATAAAAGTGCATGGATAAAAATTAGTTAGAAAAAGAAATTTTTATTCAATGACTTTTTGTACTAGCCAGAAGTTTCACAGTGTTTACAGAGTCAAGACAATGATTCAGGAATACTTCAATTACTGTTGTACATTATTAATACTGTTGTTGGGCAAGATCTGTCGTGCTCTGGTCAGCAAGTTCTGGCAATGAGGCCCCTGCCTCTGGCGCAAAGAATTCTGGGATGTCTGACAGTGAAATGGATAGAAGGACCCACATTCCATCTCTACTTAATGTCCTTTTGTCCAGAAATCGGGTTGTGCAAATGAGCTACTTGGTACGTATACGGATCAATATTGGGAAAGGCATTTATAAATGTTTTGCATTAGAGGCTCTGGACATTTCCTTATGGCAGCCAATGGTCTAACACAAGCCAAGAGCAAAGTGATAGAAAGGAAATCAGCTTGATTGAAGTCAAACTTGTACTTCCTGTTTTCCATCAATTCTGCAATGAAACCTCAAATGAGGACAAGAATAGTAATAGAAGGATTGTGGCCATTTGCTCTATTCTAAGTGGCTAAGTTCATTAATATATGAATGAGAATTGGGGTTTCATTTACACATCCTAATACTTGAAGACTCAGAAATGTCTTTATTACAGTCACAAAAACCACAAAAGTAGGTATGTTTTTATGGAAGAAATATACAAATCTGGTTTTTAAAATGGTGTAGGGGAAAAAAACAGATAAGCACTGTGCCCACATTGTGAAGAATTATATCATGTTCACTGAATGATATATTTCTTCCTCCAATAAGATGGGAATCCTAGTATAACACAGTAGATGCAAACATAAGAAATATTTTTAGTTTCTTTAATTCAAGTTGATGTGGTTAATAAGTAAAGCATTTTTTAAATAAATAAATAATCTTGGACTATATAGCTAACTATGTAGCAAAGTTGTTGTTTTTTTTTTTTAGCCTTTGCTACTGATATGAAGAAAGAACGTGACATTTCTAGTATTCCCATCAGCTGTTGCATTGGGAGAAAAAAGGATTCAGACATATTATCTTTCTCCTATAACAAAACTATAAAATGATTGTCATGATCTGTCTTTTTCTAACTTTAGATTAACAATATAGATTTTGTTATGGGCGAAATAGATGGAGAATGGTTACTGGGACAAAAAAATGATAAATGTCAATAAAGTGCATTATTAATGTACTCTTAAAATGATCTGTAGTCTTCTAACTTTTCTACCTAGTTCTGAAAATTATTTGTCTTTTAAAGATTATTTCTGAGTTATTTTTTCCCAATATTAGCATTCATCTGATTTATAAGCAAATGTTGAAAATCAAAAGATTCATTATCTGAGTTGTATAATACTTCTTTTATTCTTAAGGCACTAAAACAAAACTTTTAACAGTTGAAGTCTTTTTTTTTTTTTTTATTGTTGGGAATTCATTGAGGGTACAATAAGCCAGGTTACACTGATTGCAATTGTTAGGTAAAGTCCCTCTTGCAATTATGTCTTGCCCCCATAAAGTGTTGAAGTCTTAATAATATAAAACTAAATGAAGTTTCTGCCCATAAGAAAAATGTGCCAGGACTCTTTTAGGAATTGTTTATCTCAAAGTGTTGAAGAATCCTTTCTGAAACTATAGAACTCAAAAGAGAAACATAAGAATATTAAGAAAGATAAACTTAATGAATAATTATAAGCCAATAGTTTGACATTAAGAACACTTGCTATTGTACATGAGAGATTAAAGAATGATGTTTTATCACTAGTGAATGAGGATAAGATTTTTATGTTTAAGTGGGAATTAAGATTATCAATGGATAGAAACTAAATGATCATTTAAAATTATTCTTTCACAAGAAAAGTAAAGAACAAGGATATGGAAAACTAAGCAGTGATGAAGACCTCGAAATAATTGTTGATCAAAAGCAGGTAAGTGAATACTTACATACATTTTCTACTGTTATACTATGGAGTTTTGGCCACTAAAGCTTTTTAGGTGATCATCCCTTCCCTCGTACCAGTCTTGCTGAGACCTGTGTAACAAGACAGATTTTGAGTGTAGCTAAGCCTCTCCCTCTGATGCCTGTGTCTGCTGACTGATGCGTGATGCCAACACGCATGTTCTTACGGAAGAATGATGAAAAACAAAGCCAGAACAATGTAAGAGGATTTGGGGAAAATAAAGCCTCTGCTTGATACAGTGAGTCAAAACAACAATGATAATTGGTTGGAATAAAAAAATACTTAACAAAAAAGTATATTATTTTGGGCGGCACCTGTGGCTCAAAGGAGTAGGGCACTGGCCCCATATACTGTAGGTTGCGGGTTCAAACCCAGCCCCGGCCAAAAACTGATAAAAACAAAAGTATATTATTTTAAAAATGAGAAACACTGTAATTTATCTATCTGAATATTATTTAAAGGAAGGAGAAATAAAAAACTTTAAAAAACTGAGAACTTTAAAGCATATGTGTATATATTGCCCAATTTAATTTCTCATATTATCTGCAGTCAATGGAGAGATGATTTTAAAAACAAAAAAGAAGCGATTTAATAGTCTGTAATACAGCCTGTAATTTGAGAAAGCTCTAGCTTGGATGTTATATGGGCCCATAAGGTGAAATGAAAACTGCTTAATGGACCATAAACAATGACACACCAGGTAATGGCGGGTATCCAGCCTGTGCCACTGAATCGGCCATAGCCCTTAAAAATTTTTGTCAATAATCAGGGAGACAAGAGATTAATGACTGCACATCTCTGTAATGTGTAAGTGGCCCGGCATCTGAGGGTGATGTAAGCTCAGGTGTAAATAGAGAAATAATCCAAAGGGATCTGAGCAGATGAGTTGAGAAAGGAGACAGGAATTGCAGAAAGGTAAGCTGAATAGGGACAATTTCCGATTCGTAGTTTGTTATACATCATTTAATGATTGCATTAAAAGAGCCACAGTGTGTATTTCTGACAAAAAGGAAAATGAGCATCAGAAGGTAGTCACCAGAAGCACCTGTTTGGGGGGCTTCCTTCATAGGTCTGAAATAACTGAGTTAACTGAAGTGATCTCTGGAGAAAACAGCCAAGCAAAGCATCTCCATGGAGGTGCAGAATGCTCTCCGCCTCTGAGTTTTTCTTAGCTTATCATTACTCTCCTGCTCCTGAATATAATAGGGTGGGGGGTGTGAGGCTTTATCCCTGTATTTCTGCTATTGGTGCAGACTGTCAGTTTAGTTGATAAGGTAAGTGTGGCTGGAGCACAGATGCTCTGCTGGGCTATTAACTATTATTTTAACTTTGCCTGATTAATTATATGGGCCATGCAATCTGTGCTTCACACTGACTCCACCCAAGGGCTAGGAATCGGCTGAATGAACTAGTTAAAATATAATTGAGTATATTATGAGAACACACATGTGTATACATTTTTCTATTGAAATGTAAAGTTAACTTTTTAATTTTTTTCTTAGCCATGTAGAAAGTAAATTCATACTTCGTGTTCTTCCTCTCTGCTATCTTCCTACCCCAAAACTTCTATTTTCTTTCCCCTTGTTGCCTAAATCCTTGTGTTGTAACTAAATCATGGTGTTTCAAAAATTATAGAATTACATTTTGAAATCTTTGGACTGGAAAGCCCAAAGAAATCATTGTTCTTTTTCCTCATGCTAGCTTTCACAAAATGTATATTATTATGACTAAACACATTTTATTCAATGTTAAGTGAGCCTTAAAGAAAAAATGAACCAACTTTCCTGCTTCAGAAAGTAGCACTTTACCTGGATCAAACGAAAGTGGATTCTGTGTGCTCAGAGTTACTGTTTGCCTCAGTGGTTAGCATGTTCCTTCCAGGGCCCATGTACGAGTTGGTGCCACTTGGCAGTGACTCAGCTTTACTGAGTTATTCATGTCAAAACGTTTTGTAAAATGAGTAATTATGAATATGAGTTGGCTTTGGTGTTTGCTATTGGCAGTAAAAGTAGTCCTTCCTTTTGGGGGAAGTTTATTTGGTGTTGATGTTGTGAGCAAATCCTAGGTTAAAACAGTGAAACTATTGATATCCCAAAGAAAAATACTTTGGGGGAACACTGCAATTAGTCTTTATAAAACCACAAAAATGTATTCCTTCATTTAAGAGATCAACAATTTAAGCATGTGGGGTTTCCAGAAATGGAATATTGCTTTATCTCATTGATATGAGATATATATGATAAAATTGTATGTATGTATGTATTATAGATGTTTAAAAAAATTAAAACTCCACGGTACTATATGCTATTTTGTTGCAAATCTTTATGTTCAATTTTTTCTTTCTATATCTTTTCAGAAACATAGTAGAGAGTTGTTAGTCAATCTTCATGTAGTTGCAAATAGCTTTTTCAGTAAATGTGCCAAAAGAATATCTAAAGAAGATAAATAAAATGATTAGAGTGCTATGATGGGCAGGAGTCTCCTAATCTCATTAAATTGGTCATTCAGAAGCTGTCATTCTGCAAATGCTGTGCAAGCTATCAGTCCAATGATTGGCAAGACTTTTACTTCCAGGGAAAGCCTGCACTCTTGCTTATATAAGCAAATCAATAGCAGAAGTCGCAAGCAAGTGTGGGTTGATTCTCCCTGCTGCCTTCATTCATGGTGATAAAAAATGATTTCCATACTCTCTGTACATGGGAAAAGAGTAAATTTCAGACATGTGTTAAGGTTCTATTCTTGAAAGACAATATTTTGCTTCTCTCTGTGAAATTTTATTGGCAAAAATCTTTTTTCAGATGTGTATAAAAAATTCCAGAGACTTCTTAAATTACTGTTGATATCCTGAATAGGTGCCATGTACGATACAAATACAGATACATGCCCACATACAGGTGTATATAACATACAGATACAGATACGTGCCCACACACGGGTGTGTATAACATACAGACACAGATACGTGCCCACACACGGGTGTGTATAACATACAGACACAGATACGTGCCCACACACGGGTGTGTATAACATACAGACACAGATACGTGCCCACACACGGGTGTGTATAACATACAGACACAGATACGTGCCCACACACGGGTGTATATAACATACAGACACAGATACGTGCCCACACACAGGTGTATATAACATACAGACACAGATACGTGCCCACACACAGGTGTATATAACATACAGACACAGATACGTGCCCACACACAGGTGTATATAACATACAGATACAGATACGTGCCCACACATGGGTGCCATAAAACATACAGATACAGATAATGTGCCCGCCCACAGGTGCATATAACATACAGATACGTGCGGACACACAGGTGCCATATAACATACAAATACATATCCCCCCATAGGTGCCCACACATGGGTACCATAGAGCGTATAGTTACAGATATACATGCACACAGGTGCCATGTAACATCCAGATGCTTGTGCAGACATTTGCCGTATAACATACAGATATAGATATGCATGCATATAGGTGTGTATAATATACAGATACACGTATGTGTGCACATATGGGCCATAAAACATACAGATACGTGCCACACACAGCTGCCATATAACATACAGATATAGATACGTGCCACACACAGGTGCCGTATAACATACAGATACAGATACGTGCACACACAGGTGCCGTATAACATACAGATACAGACACGTGCCACACACAGGTACCATATAACATACAGATACAGATACGTGCCACACACAGGTGCCGTATAACATACAGATACAGACACATGCCCACACACAGGTACCATATAACATACAGATACAGACATGTGCCACACACAGGTGCCATATAACATACAGATACAGATACGTGCCACACACAGGTGCCGTGTAACATACAGATACAGATACGTGCCACACACAGGTGCCGTATAACATACAGATACAGATACTTGCCACACACAGGTGCCATATAACATACAGATACAGATACGTGCACACACAGGTGCCGTATAACATACAGATACAGATACATGCCACACACAGGTGCCATGTAACATACGGATACAGATACGTGCCACACACAGGTGCCATGTAACATACAGATACAGATACGTGCCACACACAGGTGCCGTATAACATACAGATACAGATATGTGCCACACACAGGTACCATATAACATACAGATACAGACACGTGCCACACACAGGTGCCATATAACATACAGATACAGATACGTGCACACACAGGTGCCGTATAACATACAGATACAGATACGTGCCACACACAGGTGCCATGTAACATACAGATACAGATACATGCCACACACAGGTGCCGTATAACATACAGATACAGACACGTGCCACACACAGGTACCATATAACATACAGATACAGATACGTGCCACACACAGGTGCCGTGTAACATACAGATACAGATACGTGCCACACACAGGTGCCGTATAACATACAGATACAGATACTTGCCACACACAGGTGCCATATAACATACAGATACAGATACGTGCACACACAGGTGCCGTATAACATACAGATACAGATACATGCCACACACAGGTGCCATGTAACATACGGATACAGATACGTGCCACACACAGGTGCCATGTAACATACAGATACAGATACGTGCCACACACAGGTGCCGTATAACATACAGATACAGATACGTGCCACACACAGGTACCATATAACATACAGATACAGACACGTGCCACACACAGGTGCCGTATAACATACAGATACAGATACGTGCACACACAGGTGCCGTATAACATACAGATACAGATACGTGCCACACACAGGTGCCATGTAACATACAGATACAGATACGTGCCACACACAGGTGCCGTATAACATACAGATACAGATACGTGCCACACACAGGTGCCATATAACATACAGATACAGATACGTGCCACACACAGGTGCCATAAAACATACAGATACAGATACGTGTCACACATGGGTGCCATATAACATACAGATACAGATATGTGCCCACACACAGATGCCGTGTAACATACAGATACAGATACGTGCCACACACAGGTGCCGTATAACATACAGATACAGATACGTGCCCACACACAGGTGCCGTGTAACATACAGATACAGATACGTGCCACACACAGGTGCCGTATAACATACAGATACAGATACATGCCACACACAGGTGCCGTATAACATACAGATACAGATACATGCCACACACAGGTGCCATATAACATACAGATACAGATATGTGCCACACACAGGTGCCGTATAACATACAGATACTGATACGTGCACACACAGGTGCCGTATAACATACAGATACAGATACGTGTCACACACAGGTGCCATATAACATACAGATACTGATATGTGCACACACAGGTGCCATATAACATACAGATACAGATACGTGTCACACACAGGTGCCATATAACATACAGATACAGATACTGCCCACACACAGGTGCCGTGTAACATACAGATACAGATATGTGCCACACACAGGTGCCGTGTAACATACAGATACAGATACGTTTCACACACAGGTGCCATATAACATACAGATACAGATACGTGCCCTCACACAGGTGCCATATAACATACAGATACAGATATGTGCACACACAGGTGCCATATAACATACAGATACAGATACGTGCCCTCACACAGGTGCCGTATAACATACAGATACAGATACGTGCCCTCACACAGGTGCCGTATAACATACAGATATAGATACGTGCCACACACAGGTGCCGTATAACATACAGATACAGATACGTGTCACACACAGGTGCCATATAATATACAGATACAGATACGTGCACACAGGTGCCGTATAACATACAGATACAGATATGTGCACACACACAATATAGTCATTTAAATATAAATGTATCAAATTTGGGATTAGAGTTTGTGTTTTCCACTGGAAATCTATAGGCTTTTCATACTTTAATCTTGAGAAAATAATCAAACAGAATATATTGGGTTAAAACCTTAATACCTCTAAAACCCAGACATTTTACATAAAAGTAATATATTTATAATTAGTGAATGTTATATTTGGCTTTCCACAATAAATAATAAAGGGGAAATTTTCAATATGTATTTTAGAAACTTTTCATTATTTATGAAAATGTTCTTTCCAGATTGGTGGACGGGGTGGTCTTATTGAGTTGTTACAGACAACATGAGTTTCCATTGAAGTTACTGCAGTTTCAGGGTGGAAGAGATGGAGGAGGTGGTCAAGGGATTAAAACATTAACTACCTTAAATGAATAATGACTTCACTCTATTTTATTTAATCAGAAGCAACAGCTCAAGGCTTATGATAGGCTGGCCCCAGATAGGTGGGTTTTTTTTTTTTCCACAAATGTTTCAAATTCCAAGTGGAGTTAAAAGAGCTATGATTAACTAACAAAATTATAGAATATTTTGATTATATGAAGGGTACAGTTACAGGTTCAAGCATTGCACAGATGGGCCTAACATATGTTGTGGATCTGGTTGGTTTTAGGACTCAAAGCTGCAAGGGCACAGCCTTCAGTGCAACTAGGTGGGGAGATGTTGAATATCAGGGGAACAAGTGTAGGTAGATCAGAGCGACAGTTCTCAAGCGTTAGCTGCCTCAGAAACCCCTGGATGGCTTGGTCACAGACTGCTGACCTGCACCCTCCTTATGATTCTGTACATCTGGGGTGGGGCCTGGAAATTTGCATTTCTGCATCCTCAACTGCTGCTCCATGTTCCAGACCACACTTTGAGAACCACTGGGTCAGAGAAAATAACGTAGTTCTAAAAGAGAAAAAAATTATATGTGAATGATGATAAATGTGGGCATTATCTGGAAATCTACAAACCAGAATGCACAGGCATTCAACGTGATGATGCTGAAAACGAGAAAACCACAGCCATTTACAGCAAAGATGCCCTTAAAGGTGCAGGTTTGCAATCTGGCTGCATTCCACACGGGAACCTTGTGATCTTGAGAGTATCTGAGCTCAGTTTCCTTATTTGTAAAATAATACTCTGCTCTTCCCACCTCCCAGTGTTTCTCTGAGATAAAATATGTAAAAGTGCTTTATAAAGTATAAATCATGTATGTCCTTTTAATCAGCTGGTCATCGCCACTCCACTTCCCCCACCACCTCCCCTCACCCTGGATTTAGCAAACAGGAACTGGGAGATCTAGAAAGATGAATGAAGTTTGGGGAGAACACCAGTGTTCCCTCCCGACCTCTAGTCCAGTGCTCTGTCACCCCACATGGCTCTGTCCCATAATCCATTGCTGGTCATCCTCTAAATGGGTTAAAAACCCATTTTGCCTCAGTGCTCTCATTATATAAAATAATCATCTACTATAGATTATCATAATTGCCCAACATTTATTCATTGAACCCTCACAAGGATAAACTTGTCCACAAACATTTCTTTAATTATTTACTTCCCTCTTGGTCCCTGTGGCTTTGTCTAGAAAGAAAAAAAAAACTTCAAAGCAAATGAACACAAAATTAGAGCTAAAAGGTGGTTGTTGATACTTGCCTCTTATAAGCTCCTCAAGGAAGGCCTCAATCAGGCTTGAGAAGTGTCCTGGAAAGAGACAACACACACTCTTCTTAGCCTACAACCTTTGGAGAATCTATTTTTCAAATTGTAAGGGAAGCCTGAGCAGAAAGCAGTGGAAACTAGAACTTCTGGGACTTATTCTAAACAAAAAGAAGCTTCCCTCTGCATCTCCAATAGCACTTGAGCACTTGAATAAGATTGCGATTCTGTCCTAGTGGTCATTGTGGAAATGGGCCCTAAAGAAGAAAATATAGGCCAACATGAAATAAAAATGGAAGAATGAAGGAAAAAAGATGGATGGAAAAGATACGCAGCTTCCATCTAGTGATAATAGATAGTGAGGTCCTCCCACCACCTAAGCCACTGACCTGAGTTTCACTCCTAAGTGACAAAAACTGGGGGTGATACACGACTTGTCATACTCAGGACCTCTGTGCAGTGCTTTCTTGGCCACATCAACTTGGTAACTTAAATAATTGGGATCCCTTTTACCTCCACAGAAACTTACAAAGTATGAGACCCTTGCTCACAGCATGGGGTGCAGTGCTTTCCCTTGGTACCTACCTTCTTGGAACTCTGTATCTGGTCAGCAAGAACAGAAACATGTAGAGCTGCAGGAAAGGGGCAGCAGCCTGTTCAACCCGGGGGTTCCGAGGCAGCATGCCAAAGACACTCAAAAGACAGTCCACACAATGCCCCTGTGGTTGCCCTGAGGGCGCTCACAGTGAGTGTAGCCTTGTGAGTATTTTTCTCAGGACAGATTGATAGATGAGAAATGGCTGAATGAAAAGAAGCCAGATATATCTGGGATGAGGAAGACTGAAGCAACTCAAAATTGCTATTTGTCTGAAATCAGCATTGGAATAAACAAAGATTCAGTAGTCCAATCAGTCCCATCTTGTCTGCAGAGCTGTCACCAAAAAATATTCCACAAGGATGGGGGAAAGTTTTCCATTAGGTTAAATAGAAAAATGACTGTAATTAAAGCATAATTACTCTGCAATATTTTATTGCAAATATTCCCTATTTGTATCAGATAATATAAAAATAAGTTACTGATAGAGCTATTGATGGTGGAGTTGACCACAGTAATACAAAGTATCTTGCTTTGTCTGTTCCTTGTAAACTCACAATGGTAAGTTTATTTTTTCTTTGTTTAATTTCATGCATTTCAATTTAGTGTACTGATCCCCTTAAGCATCACCTGACTCAGGAGAAACACACAGGGATATATATCAATTTCAGAATCTTCTGACAGATTGCTAAAGTCTGAAGGTATAAGGCCAGAAAATACAGAGGGTCACTCTTGATAAAGTGATGCAGAGGCAGGCAAGTGGGGGAGAGCAGAAATCCATCATCCCAATTTCCAGTCTTCACTTTGTTGCTTACTAAGCAGAAGACTTCAGAGTAAGGAAAGTCTCTGCCATTTCTTCATCTGTACCGTGGGAAAATACCATCTCCTCGCCCAGATGTCTGTTGTGAGGCTCAAATAGGGATGCTTCCTTGAAGGGCCATACCAGCTTTGGTCAGAGCCAGGTCTAGAATCCAGGGCCACCACTATTTTATCTGATACACTTTCCACCACTACCTCACATTTCCTGAGTGGTGAGATGGAGGTGGGTGCTGGGGGGTTAATTTCAGATTAATATGAAGGTACAATTAGGTTACAGTGTTTGCATTTATTAGGTAAGATGTGGTTGTGCCTGTCACCCAGGAGATGTGCTGTATATCCTTACATTCTCCCCATTAGGTGAGGGCACACCAGTCCCGTACCCCTCAACTTGAATTGAATTGAATTTTTCTCTTGTGTGGGTGTGTATTAGTTCATCTACTGGCTTTGTATTGAGTACATTGGATACTTGCTTTTCTATTCTTGTGATATTTTACTTAGGAGAATGTTCTCCAACTCTATCCAGGCTAATTAAAAAGACGTAAAATTGGGCAGCACCTGTGGCTCAAAGGAGTAGGGTGCTGGCCCCATATGCCGGAGGTGGTGGGTTCAAACCCAGCCCTGGCCAAAAACTGCAAAAAACAACAAGATGTAAAGTCTCCTTCTCTTTTTAGAGGCTGAATAGTATTCCATGGTATACATATACCACCGTTTATTAATCTAGTCAAGGGTTGATGGGCACTTGAGTTGATTCCACAACTTTGAGATTATAAATTGAGCTATAATAAACAGTGTAGTGCCAATGTCCTTGTGATAAAATGATTTTTTTTCTTCTATGTAGATACCTAGTAATGGGATTACAGGATCAAATGGAAGGTCCATTTTGAGTTCTTTGAGGATTCTCCATACTTCTTTCCAAAGAGGCTGTATTAGTTTGCAGTCCTACCAGCAGTGTAAAAGTGTTCCCTTCTCTCCACATCTGTGCCAGCATTGCAGATTCGGGATTTTGTGGTATGGGCTGTTCTCACAGGGGCCAGGTGAGAAGAGATGGGTGTTTTCTCAGGACATCTTCACTTTGGTTGTGTCCACTGGTTTGCTGCCAGGCATTCTGCCCGCTTTCTGTGTGATGCCACTGGGTGCTCTAGTCCAGCGCAGTTTCAATGGTGCCACCTCCTCTGACGTGCCGTGTGCTTGCCGGTGTGGAGGTGACACAGGATGCACATATGTGCGTGTCACTCTTATACAGTAGGTAAGAGCAGGGCCTTTACAGTCAGAAATAGAAGTGAAAACAGGCTGTGGCCAGGCAGTAACTGCATTACTCTGAGAAAATTAACCAGCTTCTTTGAGCCTTAGGCTGCTGTGCTAGAAAATGAGGAAAACAATATATACTTCATAAAGTGATTGGGAAAAATAAATGAGTTCCTGTATATAAATGCTTAGCAAATGCACGCATGTGCTGTATGCTTTATAAATGGGAAGAACTGAGGGGAGTAAGTGGTAGAAGTTGATAGTAGAATACTCTTAGATTTATTACCTGTAAGATCCCCCTGGATTTGGGGAGGACAGAATTATGATTTTAAACAATAAAATCTGTTCTGGTTCCTGCATGCAAATGCTTCTCCATTCAGCCAAGCACAGTAGTGGGAGTGGTATTCTGTAAGAAAATAGAGGGGGACAGTGGCTGATTGGCTTGAGCTGGACCCACCCATTCACCCTAGTTCATTGCCCGCTTGTTAGAAATGGGCTCTGTATCACCACACAACTAACTTTTCAAGAAAAGCAGATAACCTGCTTTTGAAATATATGCAGTCAGTTTTAAAATTTTGTAAATAGTATGCAATCAAACAAAATGGTCTATACACAGTTATGGTCTATACACAGCCCTTGGGATCCTAGTTTGTGCTCACAAGGCAACAAAGATCAAAGGAGAGTAGGGCGCTGACATGGGCCTGGCAGGTCTCTGCTTTCCGCTCCTCCTTTTCTCCTGGTTTACACTTTCCCCCTTGAAGACTAACTTCTCCCAGTTGTTGACCTGAAAATACCTCATTTAGGTATATTTAATGGCTAGCATTAAATCCCCAGGAAATTTAAGAACCACAAAAGGGAACCAGTTAACCTAACATGTAAAGAAATCCTCATTTAGTAAAATGAGCAGAGCAGATATTTATCAACATTAGTGCTGATGTTTCACTTGTCCAGAACTGTCCTTCACTGCCTTCTTCTCTTGCGGAGCAACATCTCTGGGAGTAGCCAGCGTTGTTGAGCTGCAACCAGGTACCCAGCTTCCCTCTGCCAGTCCACCTCCCTGTTCTCTAGACAGTGATACAACACACAGGACTCAGTTATAATATACTGCAGTCACCGAGAGAAAGACCACGAGTTACCACCTCAAGTTCAGCAAATATCTTTAAGATCTTAATGTACAACCTATTTTAATTACACATAACATCAAAGAAAAAAACTGGACTTTCGAGTTGAAAAATTGTATAAGTATTTAGTCATTTTCAAATAGCTTGTATATATTTTTTCTTTTTAATCTGATAGGGAAAAGTGATGGCACAATGTTTAGTCAGTGAGAACATAAATACATAATTGAAATGACAAGAGCTGACATCCTGAGTACAAAAATGATGCGATGTATGAAAGCAGCCTTCAGAGACAGTCGTCCTGGGAAGCAGACTCAGCCATTCGGAATACTATTTAAAAAGCAGCCCACTCAGCCTTCACTGTGGAAGGTATATTGCGGTGCTTATGCTTGTTATTTTGGGGTTGGTTTGTTTGTTAAGCAGCTTCATCTAATCAATATGAGAACTGTAGACAACAGACCTGGAAGAAATTTCGAAAGAAAATCTGGTTTTTAAAATTGTGCTCCATGAAACCTGTTCCCAGACACTTCAATGGGGCAAAGATATCTGTGTGCCACTCTGATGACAGGACAAGCTTTGTTTGATGAGGGGATGCTGCTGCTAAGAGTTTAGTTAGATTGGTTCTGGTCCAATCAAAATAAATTAAGTGATAGCCTGACTATGCTCACTAGGGAGTTTTTTTTTTTTTTTTGTAGTTTTTTTTGTAGTTTCTGGCTGGGGCTGGGCTTGAACCTGCCACCTCTGGCATATCGGGCAGGCGCCCCACTCCTTTGAGCCACAGGCGCTGCCTGGGAGTTTTATATATTAGAACATTTTACAATACATTACAAAACATTTTACAAACTCAGGTCCGCAGCCTCCAGTGTTGAGTTCACTCATCCACCACCATAAATACCTTCATATCCTTTCTTCCAAAAGGTCTCATGTTGGTAAACTCAGCACACTAATCAAGCCAGAATATTCACTTGAGAAAAGTGTGTCTTTCAAATGCACAGCTGAAAGTCTATTCGTCTGATAGATTTTGATGGAAGGAGGTTCATATGAGATACTTCCTAATTCTTCATAACAGTGTTCTCACAAACGTTGTGACAGCTTCCCAGTGTCCAAGGGGGATTATTAAAGATTTTAAAAGCTGACTTTGAAATCTCCAAAATGACCCTGAGATTACCAAAGTGTTTCCTCTGTGTTGACACAGATGGTTTTTCCTCAGCTCATCTCACTTTTCACTTGTTCAGTTTATCATTCTCCCTCAACTGGCCATGGAGATTGTGAGTTCAGCTTCTGACTTCCAAGCCCATCCATTTGGAAGAGAGCTACCGTGAGTGTTCTGAATTAATGAACACTTCTGTGAACTCGGAGGTCACTCATTGGATCAGCATCTGTTGTCATAAGGGCTTTGAAAGCCACTTGTAGAAACATTTGTACTTACTTGATTTATGTTACAAATTTTAATTTTATCCTTAATAATAAAAATGGTAAAGGAACAGGCAGACCATACAGATTTTTTTTTCTTCTTTTGATATTTAAACAGAGGGAGCGTTTTTTAGTCCCTTTAGAAGAGTACACTTCCCTCCCTTCTCTTCTGACTTTGGACCTAGATGCCTGGATTCCACCATTGCCCTGACCTTGTCATTTCCAGGGTTATACTTTTATTTCTCTCTTCTCCAGACTTTGCAGAGCATCTTTTCTTCTTTCCTCAGCACTACTGTCCACTCTGATCCCTGCCTCTGGAATGTGTCTCTTATTCTGACACTGCATGTATGAGGCTTGACAGAAATGCAGTTCTTGCAAACCTGTTTTTTTCTTTTTAATGCTCCATTACTTCCTTCCTTTTCCCTAAGACAACTCTATAAATCTGTAATTTCCATTTTTAGTCATTAATTTTTCACATAGTCTATCTCCAATCACAGCAGGCCCCACTTCCTTCCTATCTTGTGATCTAGAAAACACACACACACACAAATGATCGTTTGGTACAATTGTTATTTGTTCCTCATCATAGTATATATATATATATTTTTTGGCCAAATGATCTCATTCTTGAAATACATGAATAAGTGACTTATTAAAGAAATGGTGAGAGAATGTACCATCTCGGCTTTGTGCTAGATGTTCTGAATAGAAAAAAACATTCATTCATCACTTTTTTTCTAATGAAATTATCTCATTTGTATAATTTGTGAATAATTAATGAATTTTTGTTGTGGAAAAGCTCTGGGCATAGAAGTAGTTTTCTTCCAGTCTAGGGCTGTCCAATTATCACTTCCCTACATTCTCAGCTTCTAGCTTTGAACTTTAAATGTGGCCCCAGAATTGACGCATTAATTTTTATGAACTGTGAGAACAGTCCCTGAGAAGATGAGTGATGGTACACCAGGTGATGGATTTTGTTAATCAAATTTTTTAGTACAGGATGAAACAAATTGAAGCTCATACAAAGAGTTAGATATTTTTAAACTTTCAAGCTAAAGATGTAAAAAAACCTTAGAAACTTCGCATTTTTTCAAAAAAGGAGGCAATTTGTTTTTCCCCAAATGGATGAGCAATTTTACCCTCACAGCCAAAGTCCAAGGAAGCTGATTTAAAATCTTACCTTTAGGGAATGGGATTGGTAAGCCATCACCTAATTGGGCACAATGTAAGGGTATATGGTATACCTCCTGGGCAGGGGGCACAACTATATCCTGGATTCTACCTAACAAATGCAAAAAATGTAGCCTGATTATACCCTCATATTAATCTGAAATTTAAAAGAATAAATAATAAAAATAAAAGAAAATCATACCCTTGGGATTAGGACTTTTATGAATAACAGCAGCAATGCCCCACAGACCTCAACACTGAGCACCCAAAACAGGGAAAGAATTGTTCCTTCTCATTGTCTCCCAGATGAAATACAAATCCCTCAGTTGAGCTACAGCCCAGGGCTGGTGGTGCGGCCTGTGACTCTCCCATCATCCTAATGCCACCTTGACCTCACACCCCATTCATACTGAGCACCCTGAATCATCTCAAGTATATAAGATGCTCTTCCCTGACCACCCCGCCTGTGTTGCATATATAACGTAAGTGATGAATATTTTTATGTCCCTTTTTTAAGTTTCAGGTTAATATGAGGGCACATATGATTCTATTACATTGTTTGTGTTTGTAAGGTAAAGTCAGAGTTGTGTTGAATTCTTCACCAAGGGCTGTGCCATAGACCTCTATATTGTACCTGTGGGTCAGAACTCACTGAACCCCTCCTCCCCTCCATGCTTCTTGAATTTAATTGTGTTCCTCTCTTGTGTGGGCCTTGGTTGTTGATCTGCTAATTTCAGCTTAGCACTGAGTACATGGGATGCTTGCTTTTCCATTCTTGAGATACACAGGAGAATGTTCTTCAAATCCGTCCAGGTAAATACAAAAGATGCAAAGTGTCCATCTTTTTATGGCTGAATTTTATTCCGTTGTATACATATATCACAGTGTATCAATCCATTCATGGGTTGATGGATACTTGGGTTGTTTTAACATCTTGGCAATTGTGAATTGAGCTCCCATAAATATTTGAGTCTAAATGTCCTTATGGTAAAATGATTTTTTTTCTCCTGGGTAGATACCCAGTAATGGGATTGTGGGGTTAAATGGGAGGCATTTTGATATATGTACTAGGAGTAGAGGGTAGAGATTAGGGGGACCTCCTCATACCTGTGATTCTGATAGGTGTTTTCAACCTTTTTATGTCACAGCACACTTGTACCTACAGTTAAACCTCCATGGCAACTAAAATATGTTGATTAAAAAAAAAGAGAAAAAAAAAAGAATATATTTACAGTGCTTTGAAGTTCTTTTAAAAATAATTTAATTAATAGCTTTAAAATTTTTCGCAGCACACCTAAGATCCTCTCACAGTACAGCACACTGGTTGAAAGCCACTGTGATAGAGACTGGAGAATCCAAATAGGAAGAGGGCACAGAGGGCAAAAATAAGTCCCCTTGGCTCTGTAGACAGACAAATTTCTTTAAAAACTTGGGGGCGGGGGGGGAAGATGAGAAAGAAATAAAAGTAAAATCTTCCTCTTAAAAGATCAGGCAATAAATGGAAAAACATAAATGAATCTGAAAATCTATTATTTAGAGAAATTTGCTATGTAAAAAATGTTTCTATTCACATTCTGGACATGGTAGTGGGAGGGAAACTTTTAGTTACATTTAGTACATTTCTACCTTTTGGAGCTCTAAAACATAATGGGGCTGGATTCTGTCCTGTTCCCAAGGTTCTTCCCACCTGAGAAGGAGCAGTGGAGAGATGGCAGAGCCCAGTCAGGGAGCCCAGTGACATATGACTTTCCATTTTCATGGGAGAGGTATCTAATTTTTAGGAACTCGTTCTAAGAGAAACTGTAAATTTTCTTCATTTTTCTGTTATGAACTAAATTAAAGTAACTGCAGGGAGAAGATAGAATTTTGGGGAAACATTATAGAAATGATCTAACCTATTTTACTCGTTTATTATACACAAACTTAGTTATAGCCTATTTCTTGGTAGGGATTTGCTAGGTGCTGAGACACAGAGGTAACATCACCACAGGCATGGCCCTTATGAAGCCAAGGGCGTGGTTGGTCCTACTGTCAACAGGCAGTTACTGTGCCAGGTGGAGCCGAGCAGCTGACGCTGGTGCCCTCAGAACTCTTAGGAACCTCCAGGTGTGCGCTCCTTCCTCCTTCCCTAGCCATAGTCCTGGGAAAGTTACCCACAGTGCTCGGTGTATTCCCAGGAGGGGACTTGGGCATTAGGAACAATTACCAAAGATGGTTTTTAGAGCCTATCTATTAAAAGAGTGGTTCAGGGACCAGCAGCAAGCAGCACTTGTAGCCTGTCAGAAATTCAGACTGAGCTTCAGACTCTGGGGGTGAGGCCCAGGAGTCTGTTTTAACAAGCCCTCCAGGGGGGATCATATATACACTTAAGAAGCACTGTTTTAGGTTATTCCAATTTGGGGGGTCAGGAAAGGACCATTCATACCTTGATAAACCATTAAATGTTTATTGTCCAGGCCTGCAAAAGAGAGTAAGAAAAGTATCTTAGATCTTTTATCTGAATGTCCTTAACCTTACAAATATTTCTGCCCAGCCTCGGTCATTCATTAAGGCAAAAGCAAACCTACACACTTAACAGTCCTATGCCCAGGCTACTACAGAAAGAAAGTTCAAATGATGGAGACCGAGAGGTAAAATTTCTTTACCCAATCTTTATCATAAGTTTTTCTGATCCTAGGCCAATTTTATTAAAAGAGTAATGATATCAGCAGCACACACTTACACATGTACAGCATTTACTAGGCACAACACTAAGTTCTAAAGACTTTTTATATTTTACACAGTAATGCTCCCAACAACCTCCTGATTTAGGTGCCCTCATCCCCACTGGGCAGCACACAGGAAGGCCTGGAGAGTCGTATGCAGGGCTGCCATGGTGCAGGATGTGTGGCAGCATAGGGCAGCCCTGGGAAAGAAGGCTCACAGTTTAAAAACTTTGTTTCCTCAGACTTATCCCAGATCTCTACAGTCTTGACTGGGTTAGGAAGTAATGGAACGTGGTAAAAGCTGAGAAAGATTTCTCATTTGTAAAAGTAAGACATGCCATATATGATAAGTATAAATAAATTGAGATGAGTAAAATGTAAAGTATATTTTTCCTTTAAAAAAAAAAAAGTATTTGTGCATGTGTGAGAGAGACAGAGAGAGGGAGAAAATACGTAGCCATAGACATACACACCCATAATCAAACCTACCACAAAGAGCTACTATCCAATCCTTAAATAAATGCCCATTTCTAAGGCAGCCCTGTAAAGTGACCAGTAAAATAGTGTGCTGCACTAGCCTCGCTGTACGTGTTTCAAGTCCTCAAATCAGAGGTGCTACTTACTTAAAAATCCTTACTTTGCATATCAAAACTACTTCTGTACCCACCACATTTGAAAGATTCCACACCTGGCCCCAAACCAGAAAGTCTGTCACTTCAGCATTTATCAAGCAGCTTTCTGTCATGGGAGTAGATTGCTGTGCTCTGAAAATGTCACTCCATCAGTGGCCCTGTGGAGACTGATCTTTCTTCCCAGGCTGAAGTCCCCACTGAACTATTCAGCAGAGCTAGTTTATCCAAAGTTGTTGGCAGATCTCTCCACTGTCACTGCACACGCAGCTAGAAAAGTGTTCTGAAAATTGATATTTAGCCACCCCTTTCGACTTTGCCCCTCCCAGCTACTGATGATTGCTTTTCTGAGTTCCCCAAAAGCAGCCCTCCCGCCTTCTGTTCTAGCCCATTCAGTTCTAAACATTACCTGTTAGTGCTAAAGGGCTGACAATCACCCTTCGGGTCCCTTCGCTGGTTACATTAAACTTATGAGTATACAAAACCTTTCTCTGGAAATTAGGACAAGAAGTATCACTCACGATCCCAAGGACTCTTTACGTTGCATGTTTTCTCATTTCTGCATAATTGCAAGCATTATTTTAATTTTTTGCAAAGTGGCCCTCAATATGCGTTCAACTTTGTATCTCCTTCTTATGTAATAGTACATCAGACTCATTTTTTCCATATTGTTACTTAGTTATTATAAATGTCATTTTAATGATTTCTTTTATATTGAATTAAGGTGACCTTCAGGCATTCTTCTTCCGTGATTTTCCCTGGCTTGTGTCTTCTTCTGTGATTTTCCCTGGCTTGTGTAGTGACAATCCAAATCTTTCTCTTCTTTCAGGATGCAAATTATCAAAAAGAGAAAGAAGGGATTACAAAAAACCTGTATACATTGCTATGATTAGACATGCATGATGTTTGCAGGGATTTGCACAGTATCATCTTTTTATATCCCTGCTGCATCTTTAAGCATCACTAGAGATGGGACTATGTATGTTGCATCATTCCATAAAACTTTAGGCTGAACGCAGTGGCTCACACCTATAATCCTAGGACTTTGGAGGCCAATACCAAAACATTACTTGAACCCAGAACTTCAAGACCAGCCTGGACAAAAGTGAGACCTTGACTCTACAAAAAAATCTAAAAATTATCTAGGTATGGTGGTGTGTGCCTGTAGTCCAAGCTTCAGGAGGCTAAGGCAGGAAGATTGCTTGTGCCCAGGAGTTGGAGTCTATAGTGAGCTATGATGAAGCTACTGTACTTCAGCTCCAGCAACAGAGCAGAAACCCTGTCTCAAAAGAATAAAAGACTCAGGCGGAGCCTGTGGCTCAAAGGAGTAGGGCACCGGCCCCATATACCAGAGGTGGCGGGTTCAAACCTGGCCCCAGCCAAAAACTGCAAAAAAAAAAAAAAAAAGAAAAAGAAAAATAGTCTGTCAAGTTTAAACGACATTTCTCATGGCAGTTACACAACATTCTGCTTCCTGAGGTTGACCACAGCCAAACCACAAACACAGATTTGCATAAATTCAGTTTGCATGAATTTTTAAGTTTGCTGAGAAAGGAAACTGACTAAATATTGTTAGAGCCACAAATAATGTAAGAGCTAATTTACTTTGTACCATATTTATTGAGGGTACAGATGTACACATCTGCTAAGGTATTCTTACGCCAAAAAAAAAAAATGGACTCTAGAAACCTAAAATTTAAGTATAAACAATTTATATGAAATCATTACCACTGAAGGACTTACAGAATTGAGACATATAACTGCTTCATTTTGAAAGGTAATAATAAAAAGAAATAACTGTGAATGCTTTTAGAATTTATAATCATATAGGCATTCTAGATTTTAACATTTTTCCTAGAGTTCTCAAATGCAACAGTCTTAAGTTAATACAGAACCAGGGTGGTGTCAGGCTAGGGTTCTTGAGGCAGAGCTAAAGTACAAGTGAGGATACTAAGATTCAAGTTCTTGACCCTGCCAATGACTTTCTCTTTGACCTTGAACAATCTTTAAACCTGGACTTCCCTATCAGCAGTGGGATAATAGTTTCCTTACTTCTATCTCACAAGAATTCTGGAAGAATTTCTTTTAAAAAACTAGAAAAATAATCATTTGAGCCACGCAAGAGGATTACTTCTTGTGAATAAATCCAAGAGAGTATCATCAGTAAGGAAGCCACTAATACCCTGGGGCTATGAATCACCTTCTTCTGTTAAAGAGCAATTTAAAATTAAATTACCTATAGAAAAAAAATGAACACATCCACAATGATTACTTTTATATCAGTAGTACTTGAGGAGGAGGGCAAAGAGTGGCAGGATTTTATGCATTTGTAAGTGAAAGAATTATACTTACAAAGGTCTTTTTTTTTTTTTCTTCTTTGAGACAGAGTCTCACTCTTTCACCCTAGGTAGAGTGCTGTGGTATCATCATAGCTCACAGCAACCTCAAACTTCAGGGTCAAGTTATCCTCTTGCCTCAGCCTCCCTGAGTAGCTGGGAGCAAAGGCATGTGCCACCATGTCTGGCTATTTTTTCCATTTTTAGTAGAGATGGGGGTCTTACTCTTGTTCAGGCTGGTATTAAACTCCTAAGCTCAAGCAATCTGCCTGCCTTGGCCTCCCATAGTGCTAGGGATTACAGGTATGAGCCACCGCACCTGGCCCTACAAAAGTTTTCTAAATACCTACAAACACTGTCGATGGAATTATGGAGTTGAGTAGGTCAAAGTTTATACTCCACCTGTCCAATTTACTCACTTTATCATGGGGGGTGAGGATGAGGTCAGAATAGAGGGAATTTCCATTGTTGACTGCCTACTGTGTGCCAGCCAGCACATTGAGAGGTATCATTCCAGTTTTTCAGAATGGGAAATAAAAATCTTAGGATTGAAAACGTTGAAAGAAATCACATAACTAGTAAAGCAGCAAAAATGGAATTGAAACCGAGTCTGCCTGTCTCCAGCACCCATGTTCCTTCACTGCCAACTGTCTTCCACAAGCCACCGAGGAAGTGAAGCTCTGTTTAACTCTGTTTAACTTAAAGATACAGTCAGTAGTTGCTGCACAATGCCTAGCACCCAGGCAGTTTAAATAAAAGGGCCTTCTTTAAATTAAAAAAAAAAAAAAAAGAGAGAAAGGTGGAGCCAGAAGAAAGCACAGCCCCTGCTGGTCAGGTTCCTCCACTCACCAGTTCTCTCCTGGTGATTCTCTGGAAGAAGCCAAGCACTGAATAATGGAATAGAGAAGGCAGAGGGGTGTCTTGAAACACAAGAAACAAATAAAAATGAAGAATGTATTGCCCTATTTCCTAGTCTGCACACAAATATGTCTATATTTTATTCATAATTTCCCCAAAGATAAATCATACTAGAAAAATAAAATGGCTCATTTCACTGGACTTTTCTCCCATTCTAAGAGTACTGAAGTGCCTTTGTTCATTTTTTTTTCAACTAGCAGCTAATTTGGGGGCTTATTCTTGCAGAACTTAAATAGTAAAGTTATCCAAGGCAGGTGCAAAAGGAGAAAAAAGAAATCTCTTTGGAACTTAAGAAGCAGCAGATTCTAGTAGCCAGATGAGGTTACCTCTCACATCACTTCTTGGATTTATAGAAGAGTTAAAACAGTTTGTAATCTTTCTGGAATACTAAGATAGATAAAGAGGGGTACCTAAGCAAAATATTTCACCTTTGAGGATATTTAGAATACCTTGCCAACTTCCAGCTTCATTAGTTGCCAAACATACTCTTTCTCTCGGTATTGAAGCCCCTTGATTATCATCAACCTTTTCAGCTCTTCCACTTACTCTATGATTTGCTGCATGTAGACCTTTGAGTTCCTGTTCTACGCATCAGAGCTGCTGTTTGCTCCTTCACTTTCAGAGGGACAGACTTCCTAACATCATTCTACCATTTCCATCCTGAGTCAAAGTGAAGTCCCCAGACCTCAGTGACAGAGAGTCACTGAGGATGGGTCATTTAGAGACATTGCTCACAGCATGAGGGAAGCCAACTTATGGACACTTAGGAATGATACAGCATTCTTGCTTCTCAAAACAAAACAAAATGAAAACTTTTAATGTTAAATTGATCAAAAACTCAAATTATACAATGTAGACATTTTTGGTTACACCTGCATACAAATAGATTGAATGGCATCAGTAGCAGATCGTTAAAGAAAAATACAGTTACTTCGGCTATGTTCATTTCATCATCACTGTCAACACCAACATCATCATCGTCCTCAATGTTGAATGCCCACCATGGACTTCTCCTGCTCTTAAAGTTATACACTATATATTTATGAAATTATAAATTAGTTCTTCATGGTAATATGTCCACCTAAAAAGCACGTCACTAAGGAAGAAAGATACTGGGGTAGCAATTGTCACACTCAAACTATCAAAACTAAAATTCTTCTCTGAAGTTGACAAAGGAAAACAAACACATACCACCCATTTTTCAGATTTCTTTAACAATTTGATCTTACAAAGTCACAAAGTCCAGTATTGTTTCATTAATGCAGGGGTGGGAAAACAGGGAGAACTGTTTTTAGGGACTGTGCAAAATAAGTCTTCTACAGTTACTTGAGAAAAGGAAACATACTCACTCCTGTTTGTTCTAAAATAAGAAAAGGACAACAGGACTTGTGTCTTGTAGGATTAGTAGTTTTGGCACAGTCTGTGCCCTTTGCCTTGGGCACCACACATATGCCTCCAACACCGGTTTGCTCCAAGCCCCTTCTCCTGTTCCACACATTTCCTCTCAGCCTTTCCCCACCCATCACTCACCTAGTCAGGGGCCCTTCAGTAATCTCCCCACACTATTTCACTTGCTTTGACCTTTTGGGACTTACATATGGTGTCAGTGAGCTGCCATGATCTCACTTTTGTTTCCTGCATATTTATTGTATACTTTCAACTAGACTCCAAAGTGCCTCACCAGCTTGGGACAGCCTTCCCTCCTGCATCAAGTCGTTCTCGTGCTCACTAGGGATGGTGTATGCTACAGGCCCTGAACAGACACTAGCAGGTGAAATAAAACGTGAGAGTATGGGGAAGAGGTATTTTGATAACACTGACTATGAGACATGTCAGGAACCAGCAGCACAGCTCAAAGCTCACTGAGCCATTGAGAAGGCAGCTGTGCAATGCCAGTCTCACTGGCCAAGAATGTTCTGGTGGCAGTGGGGTTTCAGGCAGCGCAAGGTCCTTCAACTATATTCACTTTGTTCTGAGACTAGTCCATTCACAGCAGACCCTCAGCAAAGACTGATGGTTCTGGAAGGAGGCTATCAAGTGGTAGGTGAAGTGTCAGGGTCTCAGTCAAGATGAGGATGGAGATTCAGAACAACTGAAGGGGAACCCACAAAGCACACTGGGCCAGTAGTCCAGCCCTGATAGGGTAGAAACTGCATCTTACTCATTTTTCTGCACCTAGTCCTCTCCCATTTACAGTAAGTTTTTAACTAATTCTTGTCCCTCTAGGTAACCTATTCATCATTACAGGGCTATTTCAGACTCCACCTGCTTGGCAGAGGAGGCTCCTGATTCCTCTTGCATTTGAGGGACTGGTAGGCTCACTTAGCATGAGGAAGGTGGCAGCTGGGACTGGGATGCAAAGGCCACCTACCTCCACTTAGGCTCTTCATTTGCCCTTGGAAACAAAGTATTGATTCCCCAGCTCTGTATGCAATCCAGTGTTAACCCAGAAAATGCTCTGTGAGTTCTATCAGGTGTTTTTATATAAAAATAATATTTAATGGGCTTGAAATGTAAAAGGTAGCAATTGGTTAATCTTATTTTCTTTAAAATGGAAATAATTTCCAGTGCATACATAGTATCAAATACTGTGAACAATTTAAAATCATCTGAGCAAAGTTTATACTGACATAAAACACTGCTTATAACATAGTAGTCAAAAAACAAAGGCAATACAAAAACTCATGTTAAACAACATGCTTAGCAAAAAAAAAAAAAAAAAAAAGACCCTAAGAAAACATTCTAAGTTAGTAACAGTGATTAGGTCTGGGGGCTGGAATAATAATAAGTAGTTTTTAAAACTTTTTACATTTCAATTCATTAATTCTTTCTAAAATAATTCTTAAAAATAAAATATTGCAAAACTGAATATAAGCAAAAATTAACCAGAAAGACCTGTACAGTCAACCAAGTTAGAAATAACACTGTCCCAAACATCAGTTAAATAAAAACAGTAACCCAGGAAAGCTTAGTCCCAGGGTCTGCCCACCGTGGGTGTCATTAATATTAATGAAATGTTATTACAGTCTCTTCCCAGGAATGTAGATGTTACTGATTGCTTGTGTTTAAAATCAACATCAGCGAAAATGCTCTGAACTTCTTAGTTGTCATTTTATGTAATTGTGTTAAAATTGCATTTTAACAATGAACATTAATAGCTTTAGAAGCTTCAATTTAATAAAGGCATCCAGTGCTTCCACAGAAAGAAAGTCTGAGGTATGCATTCTTTTTGTTTATCTAGTGTTTTGTTTTTTCAGCTGTTGGGATTGGGAATTAGAGAAAAGTAAAGAAATACAGTTTGCACCTACTCCCTATTAAAAATAATAGCATCATTCAGAATTTTACAAGATTGAATTGGTAGCTCCTGCGGGGAAGAAATTTCACTGAGCTCTAATTCTCTCCGTGGGTCCACGCATCTGATCTTATTTCTCCTGAGCCACATTCCTGTTTGTCTCCTCACTTGTCTTCTCTGGCCAGATGACAGCTCTGCCAGTACCCATTCCAAATTCTAAATTTCCCCCTCATAATTTCTTACCTTGCTGACCACAGTCGAATAAGAGGGAAGGAAGCCAAAATGTTCTTGGCAGATGTTTTAGATAAAAGACCTAACAGGTGTTCTAATAAAATCCTTCAGGAAGGAAGACGATTTACTAAATAAGAATTGCATCAGGGTTCTCTTTGCTGCTGCTTTTGTGAAAGTTAATTATTTAATAACTTTAGGAGGTGTCTGCCTCAAATGCAAAGATCATAATATGAAAATGTAAATAGAACTTCCAGGCCCCTTGCTCAAAAACATAAATCCATGAAATTTATTTATTATTATGTAAAGTGAAACACACTTTTGTTTTATTTATTCCTGGATGGTAATGCTTTTAATTAAGAAGAACCATCTGATTAATAACAATGTTCTACAGTACATCTGACCTCTGTTCTTACCATTCATATTTTTCTCCTTTAAAAATAATTTTTATTCTAACATTTAAAATGTACTCATTGTAAAAATGCTTGAAACTACAGAGTAAAAAAAAAAAAGCTGTTTATTTTGTCAGTACTATCTTTATATTGTTTCTGCTTTGTTTTGGAGTCCTGGACTCTTATAACAGAATAAGCCTGGGTTATTCTATTACTATAATAGAAAAAGACCTGGGTTTTAAGCCTAACCTACCACTTCTTACTGTGATTATTAATAAATTTCTTAACTTCACTAAAACTCTTTCTTTAACTGGAAAATGAGGATAGTCAGACCTGCTGCCACAGTTGGTTTGGAGATTTGAAATAATGTATCCTGAACACATAGTAGGCATTCAGTTAATGGTAACTATAATAATTATTATTATAAAATCTATTCAATTAACAATTATTATTATTATTGTTTTCTATCTTCTAAGAATCTGATTGAACTTGTAGCACTTTTTAGTGCTTAGAAATTTCAATCCTGCTTCTAATGGATGAATATATATAGTCTGTGGAGCTGAGAAATGCCACTTACCAGCTTCTCAGATGAGTATACATAAACTTTTCAATGTCTTGATAAAAGATGTGCCGTCTCTGCTCTGTTCATTAATGTGTAAGAGCCACATTCAACTGAAAATTACCCAAGTAGGGTGGTCCCTGTGTCATATACTTTGAAACCCCACACAGCAAGACTGTTCAGTACTTACCCACTACTTCTGACATTGGCCTACAGAGTTAATAACACACATCAAACATCACTCATTGATTCTTCTCTTTCTGTCAATGCAAAAATCCATGTATATTGCACTTCTGTTTGACACCATTTGGAGGTGGGCCCTTGACATTCAGGAGAATTCAAACTGGAAAAGGATACCTCCACTAATTGAAAGCTTTTCTGGTGCTACGGCTGTGCCTGCATTGATGGGAGAGCTGCTGGGTCAGGGTCTTTCAACCGGTGTGCCGTGAGAGGATCTCAGGTATGCCTCAAAAATTTTAAAGATCATTAATTAAATTATTTTTGAATGAAGTTCAGAACACAATAATTATATTCTTTTTTTACTCTTTTTTTTAATCAACATAATTTAAGTGTACCATGGAAGTTCAACTATAGGTTCAAGTGTGCCATGAGATACAAAAGGTTGAAGAACGCTGCTCTAGCTCCTGAGTTCTTAGTAACAGATATACAACAGTACAACCTGAAAACTTTTTGCAAATGCTGATGCCTGGGTCCCACTCGGGGATTCGAATTTAATTGGTCTGAAGTTGGGCTCAGCTCTAGCTCATGTCACCCAAGCTTCTGCCTTCGAATGGCCATTTGGAAACCACTTGGACTTAAGAGTCATCGTGCACTCTGTGAATTGGCTATTTTATCTTCTGTGCACTTTCTTCTGTTTCTCATCATCACTTCTATTCTAACATAGTTTCTCATCTAGCCTCTCTTTCTCTAATATTTTTCTTTCTTCGTTTTCCATGTTTGACGTGTAAACAAGGGATTTCAGTTGAGAATTTCACTTGGGATTGTTGTCCAGTGAACTTAGATTTCTTAAGTCCCTGCCCTGTGCCCTGCACTGTTCTAGGCTCTTTATTTCATTCATTCTTCATGTTAATTTTGAAGACAAGGGGAGCACCCCCACCCACTACTGAGAAAACTGTGATTCACAGAGACTAGTTCACTTATTCTGTGTTATACTGCCAGCAAGAACCTGGATTCAAGTTCAGACCATTCAATTTCAAAACACTTGCTCTTTCCATTGACCATGGATCACAAAATCAGAGGTCTTGAATGAGGCAGGAAGAAAAGAGAAGTGGCCACACAGCAAAAGGAAGCTTGCTAAGTTTAAAGAATTCAAGAAAGGTTAGAATAGTGGCAAATAGAGAATTAATGACCATCGAACATTCCAGTACAAAAAATTTTCAACACTGCATGTGAACAAACTGCATCTCTCTATACACTGAATCTGGCTTGCACTCCGCAGCTTTTAGCCTTTTCTTTTTCAACTTTTTCAACTTCAAAAAGTAACAGTCATGCAATTTCCACTCTGCAACCACATAGAAGTGGTGTATACTGTGTGACCTTGAGTGGGATAACTGAGATGGACAAATAGAAGTAAAAGTAGGCTGATCCTGATCTGACTCACCTATCATCACACTGCTAGCAGAGGAACTGGCTGCCATGACGCAAGGAACCCCACACTGAGAGTGCAGGGCAGTGAGCTGGACAGACTCCAGCAGCACTCCTAAAGCAAGGCTTCTCCCCATTGGTGGAAAGTACAATTCTGTTAACATTTGATGACCCTCCAGTACGGCCCATGCACTGTGGTACCCCCAGTGGGAGTTATCCAGATGCAGAGCCCCCTCTGGAAGCTTCACTCTTATTAGAAAGCTGGGCATCACATTAGGATATTCATATACACTATTTCTTTGGCCCTTATCATAATCTCAAGAGGTCAGTTCCATTAACCCCAGTTAAAAGACAAGGAAATTAAAACTTATGGAGATTGAGAAAGTTGTTCAAGGATGCGAGGTATTAAATAACAGAGTAATACTTAATTTCTCAACCAGGAATTAAAGTCTGTGCTCTTAATGACTGCTCCAAATATCCTCCCTCAGTGGGAACACCAGGTAGGAAATTTGAATCATCACTTAGAAAATCTGTCCCAGCCCTGGTATCCTAATGCTCAAGCTTTAGCCCATTTCACTCTTTCCCAACTATACCAACAAAGAGAAAGCTGAGAATCTTCGTTCTTCCAGTCCCTTCTGGTTTCCTGGTGATAGGATTTGAGGACTGCAATTAACTCAGCTTCACCTGATTAGATCATGGGGGAACCAGTTGCAAATTGACTTCAATTTTTCACTCTTTTGTGTCCAAAGGAGACAATGCAACGGGAAAGGTTCTGAATGTAAACACTGCACAGTTTTTCTCATTTCAAATACAACTTTGAAGTCGGATTTAACCCAAGATATTAAGAAATAAACATACTGATAGGCAACCCTGCATTGTGAAGAGGACACGGAGTTTAAGAGATCTGAATGCAAGTGTTGCTTCTGCCACTTTTTGTAATCTTACATTTCACTTTATTTCAGTGAGTTTCTATTTCTGCATTTATAGAAATGGGGCTCACAAATTGTTATGGGGAAGCCCTTTGGTGTGTTGTAGGTGCTCAATAAATGTTTACATTCCTTCCCTGAACAATAGAAAACTGGTAAAAAGTGTCATAAAATGGTCATAAATCAGAGTCTTACCAGATTAATAAGGATTAGTTTACAAAATGAGTACACAACAGCATGTGATAAGGTCATTTAAAGGAGCATACTTGTGTGTGTGTGTGTGTGTGTATACAGGTGTCCATAAAGTTTGTGTGCAATTGTAAATAGTTGTAAACTTTAAATTGCATTTGAACTTTATGGACACTCTTCTAGAAGAAGAAGAAGCAATTGGAAAGGGAAACTGATATTTGTTAAGCCCCCATCTAGGCCAGGCAGTGCTAGACCCTTCCAGATTTTTCTTTTAATCCTCATATCCACACTGTGACGCAGCCATTTTTTATCCCCATTTTCACAAGTGGTGACCTGTAGGACTGAGAAACCTCCTGGGTGTCTAAGACTGGATTTTAACTCAAGTTCCTGGGTCTTTCTAATCAAAACTATAGTGTCTTTTTCAAAAAGGTTGGATTGAGTATAAACTTCCCATCCTTCTCATGCATCGTCAAAGCTAACAGCCTGCTGTCATGTGAGTTAATAGTTGCTCTTCCGATACAAACTTCTGTGAACACATATTTCTGAAATTTCTGATATATTCTCTCCACTCCCTAAAATTTTCAGTGGTTCTTAATGAACATACATTGGCTTTATGATTATCTGTTTTTGTGTGAAAAAGTATTCTGTAAATTCATAAATGGTCCTAACTGAATTTGAGTTACAAACTCATTTATAAACCTTTTTAGTCAGTATTGTTTCTCTGGGAGGACATATTCTTCTGGCAAGTTTGTCGCAAAAGTCCCATTGAGAGTAAGCATCCCTTGCTCTAATTGAGTTACACAGTTTTACCTGGAAGTCTTCTCTCATCTTTTTTTCTTTTGCTTTGCACAGGCAATTTGAATAGTTGATATGGAAAGGAAATAGGAGATGGAACATAATTTGTGGAATTAAGCATTGTGTTGAGAAATGTTCCTGAGCTCTTCAAGAGACCTTTGTCTGACTTAAGCCTCTAAGAATTCAAAAGCCTTGTTTTTCTCTTTCATTTGTAATGACAGCAGTGGGCCACAGATGTCACATGCTTAGTCTTATTGTGATTCTCCACGTGATAGAAAAAACATTGCTCAACAATTCAGAATGCATTCAGCTTCCCAGAGAATTAGCTTCCAGTGAGCAGAAACTGAGTTTCCCTATCTAAATACTATTAGTAAAAAATTTGACTAATTGAACTTGAGTTTATGTTCTCCTCACAATAATTTACTGTAGGCTAATTGTTACACATTTATATACTTGGATAAATGAATTAAAAGCCAGTTTTCATCTTTATTCATCCAATTCATTAGATGAGTTCATTTTAGGAAATGAGGAAGTAGATGTGATGCATTGAGCGACAAGTGAGCAATTCACCCATTTATGCAGGAAGAAATATTGGCGTGGCTATCTCTGTGCTAAGAGATGCAGTAATTTGTTTCCCCACTGCCAAAGCGACCACTAGGCATACTGTGAGTACTTAAGCAGCTCAGATCTGATGATGGTGCTACCCTAATATAAACATGTTTGCTTGAAATCCAGAGCAAACCTTATCCACCATAAGTAGAAAATTAATCAGGGTTCTGAAATTAATGTAGTAAAAAGTCAGTCCTTTGGTAGTGCTTTACTTTCGCAAGTACTTTTGTATATGTTACATCACTTCTTGTCACACAGCAACCCTGAATGTTGTTATTATTCCTGTCCTCCTTTCACAGATGAGAAAACTGAGGTTCAGAGCACATTAGCACGTCACTCAAGGACACGTAGCTCATAAGTGACAGCGTTAGAATTGGAACTCAGGCCTCCTGGTGCCAAAATATTATGTTCTTTCCCTTACATCTGCTATAATTAACATAAAAGGACAGGATAGAGAAAGAAAAGGTCAATCTGAAAACTGTGTCCTCTGGCTGTTCTAGGTCACGTCATCACATAAATAGCCGACTACTAATCTCAATGTTGTCAAAAGAAGAAATGTTCTATTTCTACAGCTGGTATACACAGTATCAAAAAATTGTTTTGATTTTTAATTGTTTAACTACTCTGACTCCGCATCCTTTTCTGCCGGGTCGGGAGCTCGACCTGTCGCTCTGCGCAGACGGGCTCGGCGGCCTCCTCAGTCCTCAGACCCTTCCGGTAAAAGGCGGGAAACGCTGCAAACCTGACGGAGGGGTCGGAATCACACGTGGTCCTGCGTGTCAGATGCTCACCGGGCCATAAGCCAGCACGAAAGGATGGAAGCTGCGAGTCCCCACATACGCGAAGTGCCTGCAGCGGGCAAATCCAGAGAGAATACGGGCTGAGGAGGGCGAGGGGGGAGTTCTTGCGTGAGGGCTGCACAGTCCCAGTGGGGAAGGTGCACGTGTGGAGACGCATCCCCATCAGTGTAGTGGCGGCCGTCCAGCAACGTGAGCGCACTGATGCCACTGACCGGAGCCCTTGGAAATGGTTAAAATGGGCCAGGTGTGGCGGTTCACGCATAGATGCCTAGCACTTTGGGAGACCAAGGTAGGAGAATTGCTTGTGGCCAGGAGTTTGAGACCAGCCTGAGCAAGAACCAAACCCAGACTCTATACAAACATTAGCCGGCTGTGGTGGTGCACACCTGTAGTCCCAGCGCAGAAGGCTGAGGCAGGAGGGTCGCTGGAGCCCAGGAGCCTGAGGTTGCAGTGAACTCTGATGGTCTTCCTGTACTCCAGTCCAGGTGACAGAGCTCTGTCCCCCCCAAAAAAGTTAAAGTGATAAATTTATGTTACCCTATACCTATATATTTACAGTAAGATATAACTCCTTAATTTTTTCACCAGAATTTCAGGGAGAAATTCTGTGTATATTATGCATATTTTACCAGAATAAATATGCATACATATATTTATTTTATTGTGGTACATATATAACATGGACATATTGGGGTAAAATATATAAGTTCTATATATTTTGTGTATATTTTACCAGAATAAATAAACTGTTTAAAATGATTATCATAGAACTTAGAATACAATAAGTAATAAATAAATAGATCTTCTAATCCCGGTCTCACTGTTTGCACATGCCATTATTTGAACTGTACTTTATCCACTGTGTCTGTCATTACTATTAAATTTCAAACTTCTTTAAAGACCATTGATGATATGTTATTCCTCTTTCCTGCCTCCAGCCATATATAGTGTCTGGCACATAGTAAGAACTCACTAAAATGGGAAAAAGAAGATTGCTAACTTCCCCCCTACTTTCTAACATCTTAAAACCTCTAAACATTGCAATAGATCATTTATTTCTCTTTGGGTGCTACAAGATTGTTAATTTGGACTAAAATAATCTCAAAGTGTTATATATTTGATTCTTTAATCTTCAACACATGAGCAGGAAATTCCACTAAATTACGTCTCTAAAGATCCATGAGAAAATCTGTGTTGTTCTTAAGGAGTTATATCTTTCTCTAAATATGCAGGCAGAGCAAAAATGGAGCACTTCCCTTTAGAAGGAAATGAATACTGTGTAGAGTATTCTGTGTCCAGTTTATATCCGGTGCCCCATACAGTCGAATCTAGGTGCTGTACCATTTCAAACAAAGAGTGGCCAGATGGCATAAGCTTTGAAGAATATCACACATCATTAATGAAGTTTCCTGGCAGTGGTGGAGACTAAAGGGATCACATAGCAGCTTAGCTAGAAAAAGTCTTCTATAGATCCCTTTCCCTGTCATTAAGCTTCCCATTCACCATAACTGCTCAAATCAATCTCCCTACTCCCTCCCTTCCTTCCTCCCTCCCTCGCTGCCCAACCCATCCCCTCCATATTTCATGCTTATCTATCTCTTCCTCATCTAAGCCTGCCATGCCCTCTGCCCATCTCCAAAGTCCAGGCTCCTTGTGCATGACCATCTCCTCTGCACATGGTTCCTAGAGAGCATAATTGGGTCCCCTGCACTGACTGGTACCCAATGAGACTTAGCACATACTCCATCCTTCTCCCTGAAATTCTGGTGAAAAAAAACTAAAATGCTGTACCTTGTGAAATGCTGGAGCCCCAATGCCAAGCATTTCTGGGATGCGCTTGTGGAGAACTATCTGGCTATCATCATATCACTTTAATTCTCATTTATAGGACTATAGGAAATAAAAAACAATATGTATTCATTTTTTCTCTGGGCCAGTACTTCCCATCTTTGTTCCTGCGGTGAGCAACATCAGATCCTGCTCTTCCCAGGACACTCTCCAAGGACACCTGGCTAATCAGCCCCACCTGGCCATTCAGTGGAGACCAGGGGCCAGCTGTCACCCCTCATTTCTCTTGAGCAGGCTAGTGAGGTACTCGGCTCTGGATGACAGAAGACACTGAGGAACATGAGCTGTCCGATCATTTGACTTTTCTGCCTCTGTGTAAACAAAGGCCGTCCTGCTGTGTACCTAAGTTCTCCTCCGGGGTAAGGTTCTGTGTGT